>NC_134037.1:142015025-142331161 GCF_965140245.1 Athene noctua | reverse complement strand
GTATTTCTCCAGAGTCTCTCAGGAGAGCCAGTCCACAGAAAGCTGTTACAGCAGGAAAGTTATGCCAGCAACTCGACTTCAGGCTGTAACTATGTCTGACTTACTGCTTTATCAGGCCCTTCTCCAACTAAGCAAAAGGATTTAAGTGTCCTATTTGAAAAGCTCTCTCCCCCAAACACCTGGAAACATGGATTGCGGTCAGGCAGAATAAAGCGTAGCAGAGCAATGGAAGAGAAGAGTGAGATGTCTGGAGAAGCGGAAAGTTCTCAGCCACACCAAAGTCCCTCTGAAACTTGGGCATGCAAAGAAGACATAAGGAGCCAGTTAGTTTGCCTGCTCCTTCTGCAATTTAGTGAACTTAAGTGCAGGGCTAATTTAGATCACCAGAGCAAGAGTCCTTATAGGTTCTGATGCCTCCGGGAAGCTGCCTGCATGGAGTGTTTTTTCTACCCGAAGAGACAGGTAGGAAAGGTTAAAAGTGAGCTAACAATCCGTTGCCTGATGTGGCAGCTGGCCTGGACCCCTCCCTCAGCCACACACCAACAAGAATTTCCCATCTGTAAGAGGACCAATCCTCTGCCCCAAGCCCTTCTGTCCGAGTGGACAAAAGCATAACCGGATTGCATCTGCAAGAGGAGGAAAAGACAAAGAAAAGGAAGCAGGGGAGGAAGGGAGGAGAAAAGGGAGTCTGAGACAGCAGCAACCACTCTTCTTCTTCCTGTGGTTCTGCACTGACAGAGCAGCTGACGTGTCTGCACCCTGCCACAGCTGAACCAGTCACGCCTACAGCTGCTTTGATGCTGATGGATTATTGCCTGTTGGCACTGGTTAGATCAGTGCCTCCCTTGTGTCAATTAAGATCACTACAATATTAACTTATGCAAAGATGAGCCCATCTTTCCTGTACTTACAGCTCTGTACTAACACCTGTTTGGCCTTGCAGTCTTTACGAAGGCGGCTCTGCAGGGCAGAGATTAATTTAACAGCATCTAGCACAGTGCAGCCCTTATCCCTGGCCATTATCACCACTAAATATCAGAGAAGTAGATTATACTTGCTTTTCTGCACAGACTTACTATCTTTTGCCTGAGGCAAAAGAGAGGCTGGTCTCCCTGCTCAACCACAACAGGACACATGGGTGACTTTCATTTTAACAGCCTGCAGCTTAAAGAAAGCTCTTGCAGGCAACCTTGATCCCACTGAACTCAGAGAAGGTTTTCAGAGGACTGTCATCTCATTCAAAGGACAGAGTGAAGCCAGTCGTACGTCACAATATTAAGAAAGCATCGGGTATATTCTTTCCCTCCCCCTCAAGCCAACTACTGCCTGTTCTCAGAGCTGTTAGCCTCTGGAAATGGCTTATTTTCTAAAAACTGACATAGTCCTGGGCTGATCTGGGAGTAGATGTCTTCTCCTGGAAAAATAAAAAATTACACACAGCAACAGCTTTTCTATGCAAACTGGACAAGACTAACAGCTATTTCCACTCCCTGAGATTTCTCTCAAGGATCCTCCAAGTCTCAGGATTTTAATCCTCCATATTAAAATCATCTTGAGCGTTCACCACGCAAGAAGTCAAACAGGATAGACCATCCGACTGTCCAGCTGCATGTAAATCCACTGTTCATTTCACCAGACCCCTTCCACACATAGCACAGCCCATCCTTGTAGCACACAGAACATTTGGGTGCTCTTTAACATAATCTTAAACAAGAAGTCCCCTTGCAGAAAGCAGGAGGAAGAATTCCCTGTATTCAGATGCAAGCTGCTTCAATCATCCTGCTGTAAAGATGTTTCAGTATTGCCAAAACCCAAAAACTGAAGTCAGGCTTCTGGAGTTTTAAGTCATTACTTTGGCATTCTTATTTTCCTTTTAGATTCTGAACACTGCAGAATGGCAGAAACCTTTGTCTCCAGTTCCCCTGTGGACTGGAATATCAATTTCTGAAAGAAGATGAAAGAGATTCCTAGATGATAACAACAGTTTGGAGATCTGAGGCTTTGTGAAAACCACCACAAGAATCTTAAGACCTGACAATCTTGCTGCTTCACACAGCTAAATTGTGCTCAGTAATGCCTACATTAGCCTTCAGCAGAGGCACTGGTAACTTCCACAAGGACACATTCATAGAGTGCAAAGGCCTTACTCTTCTTTACCCAAGAGAGACAACTTTTCTTTGGGTGGGTTTTTGTTTGTTTGTATGTTATTTCAGAAGCAGGAGAGAGAAATAAATGGAAGCCTACATGTCTCAAGTTTTTCCTGCTGTAGCAAATGAAGTCAGTGCATCCTTTATAGATGTTTTCTTCATTACACCGTCATTACTAAGTTGCCTTAGTTCTTAAAACAATTCCAAAGACCTTTATTTGTTCAAGGGAGAGGGAAAAACCCAACTCAAACCTGCTGAGAGTGAGGCTGCCCTGCATTTATCATCACCACGATGCAAGCAGGAGTTTACAGTGAATGTCTTCCACCCCAGTTCAGAGGCAAGTTATGTCTTCTCTGTTGGTTAGGCAAGACAGGACTGCATTCAAAAATGCATTAGCATTTTTCTATCCATCACACGGTACCATGTAAACTGTACATTTAGTGAATTGTGTAATTTCATCAGGAATAATGTTTTATGCATCTGTGGTCTGGACCATTCTCATTTTAGTGACATAATCCAGAGAGAAAATAAAAACAGACAGGGGATTAACTGTTGGTAAGAAGGGAAAGGAGAGTACATATCAGTTTGCTAACATGAGGAAAAAGGAAATTGGCACCACAACATGGAAATGTGATGATACTGACAGAATTTTTGCCAGAATTGGGAAAACAAGGGGTGTGGCTTACGGAGTTCACAAATCTACTGGAATAAAGGAATTCCAGGGAACCATGGTATGGCAAAAGCAGGGACACAGAGCCCCTCACATGATAAAAATGATGGAGAGAACAGTCTCCCAGATAAAGTGGGATAAGCAAAGGGCACTAGTAGGAATTTTAGACATGTACCCTGGACGAGGGTTAAAATACCAGCCCTCTTAGAATCACAGAACGGTTTGGGTTGGAAGGGACATTAAAGACCATCTAGTTCCACCCCCCTGCCATGGGCAGGGACACCTTCCACTAGCCCAGGTTGCTCAAAGCCCCGTCCAGCCTGGCCTGGAACACTGCCAGGGAGGGGGCAGCCACAGCTGCTCTGGGCAACCTCTGCCACTGTCTCACCACCCTCATGGGAAAGAATTTCTTCCTTAGATCTGATCTAAATCTACCCTCTGTCAGCTTAAAGCCATTGCCCCTTGTCCCATGAATACTTCTGTACAGCTTAAAGTGTCAAGTAATTGTTAGAATTGATTGTCCCTAAAACTGTTGAGGTTGGTACATCTAGCAGGTAAAAATGGAGAGCCAAGACAAACCCCTAGAACATAAGGGACACTTGGTCTGGAAAGAAGCAGTGAAGGACATAGCTACTTTTAATGTTATCTAGGACCCATACTTAATGCCTGTTGATCCTGTGGTGAGAGAAAACAACTCCTGGAAGAAAGAGGAATTCCACACACTAAATAACTTGATTGTTAGATGTAAAATTCTGTGGTATCAGTCACATCCTTAACTAAAAATTAAAGTAATACCTACAGAACAGCACTTTCAGAGTCTCAGGTGACAGATAAAAGGAAAGAGTAAAGTCTGTTTCTGTTAGCCTGAATGTAGCATGTGTGTGACATTCCACTGATGCACATGGTATGTGGTGATAAAACAATGTGCAATAATGGAAAATGAGTTCATGAAACAGCTCAGAAAAGCAGCATCCCAAGATACCCCAAGATGAAGACAGGGCTCTAAGCAAGCCACACTTGTGGTATACTCACCTGTCCAACTGCTCTTCTCTGAAATTCTAAATAGTTGAGAGCCCTTTGGAGTAGCATCTTAAAGAAATGCTGTAGGATATGTGAGTGACAGATAATTTCCTCCTTCTGGTTGAGAAGAGAACAGAGCTCGGTGTTTTACCAAATTCCCTCCCTTCTCTCTAACAGCTTCTGTTCATCTATTAGATAAAGTCTGTTTTTTCATATATATCCTCTCAGCATATCAATGACATACATGGTAGTCTTAGCTGGACTTGGGGACCACTGACAAGCAGAAGTTGCTATGTACGTTCATACAACTGGAAGGGCTCCCTTTCCAAACCTGTTCCTCCAAGAGCAGCCTGTTGGTTGTTCTAGCACACACACACATTGCTCATGCTGCTTTTTCAGCCATGATTTGCCTATAGCCTACTGTGCGACACTGGATAGCCTCTCTTTTCAGGAGTGATCTCTTCAGAGATTTACCAGGCTCAAGACCACATTGCACAACCAATATAGGATGAGGAAGACAGCACAAAGCTACAAATCTGGGTTTGACTACATAAACTATAGGACTGCATTAAAACTTGCTGCTGTTAGTCACTTTTCTGACGGGATCATAACATTCTGAATACATAAATACTTATTATAATAAAGGGTGATCAGAGATACATAATCGGAACCGTTTGAAAATAGGTTGTCTGGTTCTCTAATTCCAATACCAATGTAGAGTTTAAACAGAGAAAAGCCAGTTTGCCTTCGAGAAACTTTGTAGTTCCTTGTCCTCAGTTTCAAATCACAGTTCCCCACACCACTTCTACAGAGTCCTTGAAGTAGCTTCTAAATCCTACTTGCAAATATGAGTGTACTACAGTTCCAATTCCTATAAAAACTCCCCAAATTTCCAAATCCTAAACCAAGTTACATCCATTACCTGGCCTTCTTCCCATAATTTAGTCCATCTTTAAATTCTTCATGGCAAGAATTCCCTCTCACCTAGGTCATTTATAGAAAGGCAACCGCTAGGAAAGCAGCTATGGATTCTGTTGGCAAAGCCACAGATGAGTTGAATATTTTCACTGAAGACGGTGTGGTGCAGTATAAGGCAAGTACCAGATGGGAAATCAGGACACCTGGGCTCGGTTCTCAGTTGTGCTAGTGATTCAATAAGATCCTGGAGCATGCAATTCCTTACCTATGTGTTCCCACTTTCCCCCATCTTATTCATTTTCACCTTTATACAGTGCTTTCGGAGATGTAGATGTACAAAATACTATTATTCCAGAAACCACAGGGAAAAAAATAAATCAGGCTCCTCTGTTATTTTAGTGAAAGAGAAAGTCAAAGCCACTTTGAATATCAAGAAAAAAAACTTTTGACCTAAATTTACTTCTGCAGTCTTCAAGACAACAAAGCTAAGTATTCAGCTTTTTGCTAAGTGCCTCAGCTTTTTGGCAGACCAGGGCCTTCATTTATAAAGACTGGCCAGTAAAACTGTGTACATATATATATGTATAAAATTAGGCTACTCTTTTTCAGTGCTAGCAGGATATCTTGACCTGGAGAGTTGGTGTTTTTTCTCCCCAAAACAGTTATTTCACCTTTTTCCCCAAATTACAATACAGCCTATTTCTCTTTCTACTGAACTTCTTTCTTGTTATGAAACTGTATGCAGTGTGTAAGAAAGTCTCAGCTCACAGGCTGGGTGTCCTGGTTCAGCTAGGATAGAGTTAAGTTTCCCCAGCAGGGAGGGGGAAGGGATCTCCAGGGGGGTTATTCATACCATGCTGATGTCAGGTCTGGCACGGCAGCGCAGGAAGCTTTCCTTTGTGGCTTTGGTCGCAGGGAGCACGTGGTGGGCTGTATGTATCCATTGCGGTATTTCTCTGTATATCTTTTGACTTGTTTATTGTTACTACTGTTTATTGTTGTTATTATTGTTATTGTTGTTGTTCAGATTGTTATTTATTACACTGTTGTATAAAATTTCTCCTTATTTCAACCCCGGGGTTTGTGCCTCATTTCCAGCCTGTCTGGCCTGAGGGTGGGGGACAGACAACAGCAACGTGGTCTCCAGTCCGGGCAGGGCCTAAACCACCACACTGGGCAATTGAAATAGGAAGGGAAGAAAGCTGAAGGAAAGCAGTAACTTGCCTTAGTAATGATTAACTCTCCCCATTGGTCCTCTCCCTAGGCATGATCAGAGAGAAACTTCCTGCTTCATTCAAGATATTAAACCACAGGATCTGCAATTACTTGACTGAATTCAGTATGGATGTAAGATGACTTTCCCCAAGGAAAAGCATTTTTTCCATTTTATTTACTTTAAACAGGGAAAACCTTAAAAGAGGACATACTGATTAATCATGTAGACTGTTTACAAATCCTCTGAGCTGTTGTTCTGTGTATTCACTGAGTAAGTCTTGGGATCCAGTCCCGTTATTTTGCAGCTCTCTGAATTACTTAGCAATTGCTTCTCAGTCACTGCCACTGTGGAAAATATTGAGACTGGAAGGCACACAGCAGCATCAGCATGCTTTCTCCTCAAGGGGAGCATGTGGCATATTTCACAGCCATTCTCATTCATACCTGCAGCACACAGGGAACAGTTGGCAAAGATGATCTCTGTACATTACTGACAGTTCTGATACAGCCTACAGTCCCACTTAAAATGCATCATAGCTGATGTAGGTCCAAACCCATGAAAGTCGGTGAGGATGTATCACTGTCCACAAAATTGAATTAGGCTCAGGTGACAACAGTATCTTTTGGACGACTAGAAAAAAATCAACACACGTGGACAAGGAAAAAGGCTCTCATTTTTAGTTATTGCCTTAGTCCTAACATTCCTGGTGATAGAGGCATTCATTTAATTTACAAGCAAGATCAGCCCCAGAATTGATGGAAGAGGCTGTAGCCCAGGTTCATAAACTACTGTGGACTGAGACACAGTCATGCTTCCATAACCTTCACTTGTATAAAACACCAAACTTGTGGCTGCTGTCCCACTAAAAACAGTCTGTGTATGAGGCAATGGAAACTGCTGTGGGAAAGAGCTTTTCTCCATCCAGCACCAGTTAATAACTTCACCATACCATCCTCAAGGCAAGAGCAGCAATCCTTCCTCTTTGTTCCAGCCCTTCTATTTCTTGCTTACCACTCCCTTCTATTGCAAAAGGAACTTTATCTTTGTGGCTATAAAATTAAATGTAGCCTATATGGCTGAAAGCTTTAAACCATCTGTGAATACCTTTGTGAATTATAGAAAATTATGTTATTCTGCTTTGAATGTTAGAACATGTCAGAGAGGTGGAACAAGGTCACTCACAAACTTCATGAGCCAGGGAAAAATTCCAGCCCTTTGGAGACCAAAGTATGTAACATTAAAAAAGGAATCAAGCAAATGGAGAACCTGCTGACAGGTTCTCTTTTTCACATTAAAAAGAGCACAAGCCTCCAAATACTCTGTTGCTGCAGTATGTTACAGACTATATTGCCATTTCATTTCTACAGTGAAAAGACCATGAGAAAGCTAAAAGTTTGACTTCCTGAAACTAGCCAAAGCATTTCTGGGGAATAAGATGAAGAACATTCATCTAGAATTCATTGAACAACAGTAAGAAAAGTTCTTCCTAAAAGGAGGGAGCTAAGACTTGGCTACTTTCTAAGCCAAAAGACAAGAGTGGTAACCCTGATTCAGAGATTCATCAATGCCAAGCCTAAAGCCTGCAAAAGCATGCAAGATTTTTCAGCAACTATAAGGTGAGCTGGTCAGTTAATAGTCATCAAGATACCAGCAATATGCAGACATGTCACAGGTCCGTATTACCCTTCACTCTGCAATCACGTCGCTAAGATGATCTGGTACTTACATAAATGAAAAATAAACATGTCAGAGGAGGACTTAAAAATAAAACAAGGTGTGCTCTTATTTTCTACTACTTTACTTTCTTTTTCTTCTGGCCATCTGCGCGCAAGAAGAAAACTGAGCAGAAATCTCAGCATTAATGACAGAAGTGGGTGAGACCGGATGAAATTTAGCAGATTTGTCTAAGTCAACTAAAAGGGTTGTCTTTCTCTTTACAAGCTATTAAAATGCTGTATTTTGGACCAAGAATGAGTCAAGGCAAAACAGTAAACTACTTCACCAGTACTCAGTGCATGCATCATTCATTAGAAACAGAACAGAAAAAACTGCCACTATTTCATAGAAAAGAACAGTGCATTAAGAAACCTTCTTAAAAAGCAAGAACCCATTCCACTAGTATCTGCTGACCACCACATCTTAGGCAATTCAGTACATGCACTTATCCAGGACATAGTCTCAGGAACACAAGCCATCCCATTTCCCAAAAAGCACACATGGATATCTATGATGGAAATAAGCCAGTGTGCAGAAATCTGCCTTCTGTCATTTTTCAAAATGAACTATTGTGACTCTGCTGAAAATAAATCTCTGCATTCATACAGGATAGTGTGCTTATTTCCACTTTGCTTTGGAAAAGATGGTTCACTCCAATTCTGGTTTCATTCCAAATTTAAAGCCTCTCTTGAAACGGAACCTCCACCCTTCACACATTTCTAGTAGCGAGCACTACAGAACCACACCTCCACACTGCAGTTTCAGTTTTCATGTGGCTGCTGTCTTTATGTTACATAGTACCTGTAGACCTTGTCTTCTCTGACTACTGAAGGTTTTACACCATGTGTTTAAATGACTTGCTGAAATAAGGCCAGGGAGAATAAGTAATTACAATTCTCTTCTTCCCTCCCATTTTGCCACTGTACTATTAACATGTAATTAGGGGTCTAATTTTTAGTTAGGTGCTTAAAAAACCCTGAAGCAAAGAGTTTTAAATTATTAATGAGCCATTTTTTAAAAGGCAAACTGAAATAAGTGTACCCTCTTCTTCACATATTTAATGATCATAATGGTTTAAGACATTATTCTTCAATTACTAAGGACAGGTTTGCAGAGAAAGGCAGTATTTTCTCTAATTAGAGGTACTAAATTTCCCTCACAGCCCTGATGGTCTATGGCTACAAAAACTAGCTTCACCAAGTGTCAGGCTTAAACTGCACAGGGGAGGACATTTTTCAATTGCAGGAAGGTATCATTATGCCTGTACAGTTGCTTTGTCATTGTTGGTGCCAGAGATGCTTCTTGTTAGAAAGATCTTGTTATCAAATACTTATTTGTTAAGGCAGTTATTAATCATGAATGTGATAAAGACACAGGTCTACCACAAAAGACATTCATACAACCATAAGAGGATGTTGCTTGTTTGATATCCTGTAACCAGTTTGGCAGCCATCTCCTCTTTAGATTCTAGCGGCAACAGGGAATTTCATCAAGAGAGGACCGACAAAGTCAACTGATGCCTGCTCAGCAGGACTGGGCCCACTAAGGACAGTGATCCATGAAGCACAGCATATTTCAGCCTATGAGCACAACACCAGGCTGTGGGCTGCAGCACTTCATATGATCAGAAGGTTCACTATTTGCTTAAAGCACGTGATTCTTCTTCCTCTCAACCCATCCAAACCTATGCAAGTCTTCCTGCAAAGACCCACCAGCTTGGGTGATGTTAAGGGAACCTCACTTCTTCATGAAAATCTTCACTTGCAGATACACAGCAGATACCAGTTTTCATTAATGGGGGTTACAGGCCATTAAATAAAATGCAGAATAGGCCCCTTTTAATTTACTTCCCATAGGTTTGAGGCTGAGACTAGTACACGGCTGAATTAACACATAAAGCTTGTTCTGCACCCTGACACCATACTCAAAAATGACTAGAAGATAAAACAGAAAGTATCTGTTTTTCCAGCATCCCTTCAGATTTGTATTTAGATAACATCTAGGGTACCAAACTTCTGATTGTACCAAAATATCAGCTTTCAATTAAAAAGTGAGATATTAGCAGCAAGAAAAGGAACTTGAACTGATGCATCAGTGTCAGTATGTATGGGGTATAGGCAGTGTACGCTGCTGATTACAGACAAACCAGAGTTCTGTTAACCCTGGAAATAGAAGCATGAAAAGCATAGTGTACAAATCCAAACTGGTTGGACACAACCAACACGGGTCCAGATATTGGCAGTCAAAGGGCACCAAGCTCAGATTAATAGATGAAATCTGTAATGCTGTTTTCAGATCCTAACTGGTGACTCTATATGGCACGGTATTGGGTAGACTTACTAGATCAGATGTCCTCTATCTTGAAGAATATGCTATGCCTCCTTTTACAGCATCTGCATGACTTCTGGCAGCCCTCATACAATATCTTAGTCCCTTGCATGAGTTTTGCAAGGTGATTATTTCCATATTTACTTCTCTGAGGCCCCTGACAATACATTCCCAAGAATTTTTCTGAGCACAGCGGTAAGAAAATGGAAAATAGCATCTATTCTTATCCATAGCAACTACTGGAACTTACTGAAGAACAGCTATTAACATAAAGATCCCTGCTAAGATAAGAGGAAGGTCCCTGTGTGAAACAGCTATTCCGAGGTCAGAGCAGATCTATGCCATCAAAGCGGGATCATGAACATTTTTATCATGAACAGCCTATGCAACCAGATGAGCATAAATCAGCCTAGTCTTCTTACCATCTGGAATGCAGCACATATAATTGCAAATATTAGGGGATTTTCTGATTTTCTTGTCACTCTTGCAGATAGCAGCATGCTTCTTCAAGTGTTCCTTTCACTCACAGTGCCCTATAAACCAAAAGGGCCTTGCTAACAATCTTACAGCTGTTTGGGTTCTTAGAAGAAACAAACCAAGTGAACTTCTTCACTCAAGCAAACTCAAGAACTAATTGTTAAGGTAGTATGTTATGCCACAAAATGTATGAGGAAACCACACATTAGCGTTCTCAAAGCAATATAAAAAGTAATTTCAAAAGGTTTATTAGCCAATATGTATACTTCATTATGGAAACTGATTTTGAAACCATCTTTGGAAAACACTCCCCAAGGTTCCACAGGGGCCTATCCGATGATTCTCTTAATAAACTGGCTGATGAAGAAGACAGTAATATTATTAATTTTGCAGGTACATCAAGCTGGGAGTGATTGCCAGTATGCTGGAGGATACAAATAGAATTCAAAATAATCCTGAAAAAAGTGAAATGTCTGAAAAAAGGAGGATGCAATTCAACTAGTAAAATGCAGGTTAGCATGCTGAGGCAAAGAAAATCGACTAGACAAATGCTGAGTGGGAATAAATGGGTGAAAAGGGCACTAATATAAGTTTCTGAGCAAAAGGATCTCAAGCTCCAGATGGCTCAGATCTCCTAACACCCCCTCCCATAACGTCATAACCTGACAAAAAAACCCACCAAAAAACTAAACGTCAAAGCAAGCAGTGCAGGGCTGATCAGTAGTCATCCCTGCCTGCTCAATTACACTTTAAAGCATTAGGTTGTCAACATGATCAGGCATGTGAAATCCCTTAAGTTACAGCCCTCGGTTGTGAAACATTCAGAGATTAAAGTATGTTGTTCTTGGTTTCTTCAGGAATACAGTACAAAGCCTGCCTCTTTCAAAAACCTTTGCCTAGCGATCAAGGCTTCAAAGAGCAATTAAACTCTAATGCCAACAGATATGCCATAAGGAAAGAGAAAATCCTAAGCTATGTAGCAGGCATAAGGAAATAATGGCCAGTGTAGACAAAATTCTCTTCTGTATCTGGACCTACTAAGATAGCTAGCCATGTGATAAAAAGAGGTGCTACTTAAGGACAGTGTTTTTTCCTTTTTTTTTTTTTTTTTCCCAACTATGTTTAAAATAAACCAAAAATACTAGCTTTTTTGCTTCTTCACTTCTGTATTAAAGAAATGTACCATAAGTAAAGCAACCTGACTTGCATGCTGATTTATTCTGTGTGGTGACACAATTCCAGCAAAGAACTGGGATTCCTAGTAAACAGGAATTAAGGATGGAGCGATGATCTATTCATCTTATTGTGTGGGTGTTTGAGATCAGCACCAGATGCCATCTCTTTTCCCTGCTCCCATACCTCAGCACCACATAACATACTAAGGACTAATTTAACCCCTCCCACTTCCCCTGCTTGCTCCCAGAAAAGCAGCTCATTCCACAAGCACATCCTAAAACTTGTTCTTGGAAAGATGAGCTGGTAAAATATTAAGCATTAATCAGCAGACATTTTAATTCTCCCTCTTGCTCTCCTCTTATGTACAGCTATCATGGATTTACAAGGAGACTGTAAGTAAGGCACATTGCCCCACCCCTGCGGCAGTGCACAATTTGGCTCATGTAACGAAGAATGGCTAGGATGTGTCCCATTGTGTCCCCCACACACAGGTCCAGACCCATCCTCCTCCCCCATTATTACTGTAGTGGTATCCTGCTATCGTTACTTTCAATTCACTCTACTGTAAAACATCTTCATCAACACTGTTGTTGCTTCATTTTCCCCTAACGCAAATGCCAGGAAATCAAGTCACTAATTTTTCAGAAGTCTGGATTTCAAAATCACATTTGTCACCTCCTCACAAAGAATTATTTTTCCTGTAATCAGTGCCAAGCAATTCCTAGGCACATTAGTACAGAAGCTCATTGGGCTCATATGTGAAAGTAATGCAATGTTTAATAATTTAGTTAGAGAACACTGTCATCTATGTAAACGTTTCCTAAAGTCCTTGATTATTAAAATTTATGTTGTTGCAATTAACGATGAACATTCTTGAGGGTTTTGCCGACATAAATCTGACCTGTTTAAGCAAATTACTTCCCAAAAGCACAGATTTCAGTGGTGGTTCTTTTGTCCTACAGATGTTTTATCTTGGCACTGGTCAACCACTCACCATTTTCTGCCAGCTTCAGTGATCCAGAGCGTCTGCTCTCAGTTGTTGGCACAGGCACAAATGTATAATGCTAAATTCACTGGGAATCACAGAACTGTGTTATCAGCTTTGAAAGGTTAAACAGAGAAGTCAAAATAATCTGTTGCACTAACAGTTGAAGGTATTTTGGGTTGTTGTTTTGGGCTTATACCACCTCAGCTGAACAAAATTTTTACTCCAGGCAGTAGTTGCTGCTGCATGTCCTTGAAATGAAGAGCTTGCCTATCTAAATAAATTCAGCAAAATCATATAAGTAAAGCTGAGCAAATACGTAAGACTCTTCAGGACTGCAGCAGCTATACATGCTCATCCAAGTTCATGTCTCTGGCTGTCTAGGGACAAGAAGTATAACCTATATATGTACACCTGTGGACAAAAAAAAGTGAGGCGTATTATGGTGGTTACTGAAGTTCATCATTCTTCTACAAACTATGACTCACACTTTAAGCTGAATTTTATTACAGACATTAGTCTAGTCAAATAGTAAAAGGTATGATGCAAGCCAGCTATTTGACTTTTACCCATTTTAATATTACAAAGTATGGAGGGAAAAGCTGATTTCTCCAGAACACTGGTGCTTAAAGACATCAGAGACATCATTAGAAATTCTTTAAGTAAGGGTCCCAGCCCTTCCCCCCTTTCGAGTCCCTAGCATAATTTTAACAGAGGAAGCATCAGGCACTCATTTGGACCCATAAGAGCATCTAAAGTATTACGGAGGTATTGAAAGAAATTGGATGGCAAATAGATCTGTTGGAAAATGGATATTAACCTTATTCCACTGCCTGGCACATGCAAAGAAACATAGTTGGACCTTCACTTTTCAAAAAATGATAAAATTTACCTCTAGTCAGATAAATTCTGGCAGTTTACACTACCCAAGAAACTGGCATCTAATGTAAATTCATAGCAATGCACCTCTTAGTCACCCAAACATGGGACTGAGGTCACTGAAAGGCCTACACGTTTTCTAAATGTTATGCTAACAAGTCAACAGTCCTTTTTTTTTTTTTTTTTTTAAATAACAAAAACCCACCACAGCTTTATATCTGTAGGAACAACAAAAGTGCAGCTACAAATAGAAACTAGAACACTTAAAAGAAACCATCTTTTTTCAAGCTCTCTCCCAGTTCGTCAGCTCAGACTTACATCCAACCTGCTGTCAATTATTAAGGACAGACTGTGTTCTGAAGAAAGCCAGCAGTTGTTAAATAAAATGTAACTAAGGAAGGATTTAACAGATGAGGTCTAGGAAATCACGCTGTTGCAGTTTATAACCTTACTTTACCCAGCAGTCCACTGATCCTTAGAGGACCAATAGGAAGGAATACACGCATGCATCTTGATGGTTTCATTTTGTACTTTGGCATCTTAAGTTGAACTCCTCCTTGGTGTTTTTAAGTTGTCAAAGTTGTGCACAAGGACACTGTGCTAAACATACTGTGGGGGTGATAGCCTCTAGCAGAGGGGTGGTGTAAGCATCTGGATCTAAAGCCTCCCTGTGACCTCTTCCAGAGCCCTACATCAAGGCTCTAAGGCAACTTCAGCTGCAGTAACAGTTCCCAATTTTGAGGTCTACTCAGCGGCCCACTCAGTTTTTCCTGAAGTCCATACAAAGTCTCACTGGCTTCAAGGGAAACGGGAGCAAGCCACCTGTCTCTGATGTTATTTTCACAGGAGGGGTTCACAGCCACAGAAAGTAAGTGTGAATTTGCCTCACTGCTGATCTATCCTCTCCTTGTTTGAGCTGCTGCCACCCTATGAATAAGTCCTTATGAGAAACTTCTACACAAACTGAACTAATTGAGTAAGAAACTTGTCACCCCAAACTTCAGCTGTGTCTCAGTTATTACTACATTCTCCGATAGAAATATTTGGGTTTTATTGATCAGAGAATAACAAATTGGTACTGTTACTGCACATCATATTCCTTCAAATAGTAAGCATTACTGCTTAAAAACTGCTAAAACTAGCAGTTTAACTGCTATAGTCACTGAATTTCCCAAGAAAGCTCTTAAAGATAATGCTTCTGAATTATTTAAATACATGCTTTCCATTGCAGCTCAAAACACTGGACTATAAGAATTCAGTATTTCAACACAGGGACTCAGCTTTGCCGAAAACTATGGTGTATACAATTTGGAACACTTGCAACACTGTGCTCCAATTACCATGTCATTTTAACTCCATCAGTCATTATGCTCATTCCCAATGTGCACTTCCTAGGCGACCACTGCGGAGCTTGGTGCTCGGGTCCAAGTAACTGTGGTACAGTTTAATAATGTAATGTATCCTGCTGCTTATGTACTCAGCTCGATGTTCAAAATGCAAGCAAGTATGTAGAGAAGAAATGGGCACAGCAACTTAGGTAAAACACATAAATAACTCTGGGTTTTGTGTTTGGCCTTAGATAGCAATTGAACCTTGGAGGTTCAAGTACATTTTCTTGATCATTTCTGTCCCAGTATTCATGGCTTACTTCTATGCATTTCTATATCTGCTGGTTCAAGTGGGAGAAGGAAATGAAACCTCCAGATGAGAGAATCTGCACATACAGTATTATGTCCTGGTTGTCACTCTGCCTGCTTTGTTATTTTTCCAGTGGTTCTGCACTCTATACCCAAGCTGGTATGTTTGTTTCCACTGAACCTGCAATATCTACCTTGATGTTCCAAGAGACCACAATTAAGCCTTTTATTGCAGTAATTCACTTTAAAAAGAGAGCTGAAACACGGGAGCCTAGCTGCACAAAGGTTTAGCCATCAAAAAAGAAGAGTTAATAATACAGTCACTGTGTTTCTATGACAGTGGAAGAAAATTCACATAAAAAGGGTATATATCTCTTGATGATACACTACGCAAACATTACACTCCGTTGTGAGTCACATTTCCAAGATTCCTTGTGTTAGTAGGAGATTTCATGGCTTGCCAACAACAAATATTTCCAAAAGGTCTCTCCTCATGAGTCCTAGACTCATAGAGACACACACACTCAGAACTGAGCAATTCATCCAGTGATGGTTCTCATTAATTTCATCTTAAAAATGGCTCATGAGAAAAAGTATTGGAGTGGAATGCAAGAGTTACAGCTCTGAGGAACATCCTGAAACTCATGATAAATTCATAGGCTAAATTCATATCCTGATGACGAGAATTTAAACAACCCTTTTAAGGAAAGGGATAGAAGACAAGACAGTCACAGGTACTGTGTGTATATATATTTCTAGAAATATTTAAAAATAAAAAGTGAGAAACTTACAAAGAAAGCTTAGGCAATTACATAACACCATCAAAGTGTTTTTGTATTTAAAGGGCTAATGAGAGGTCAACAACAGTGAAACTAACAAAGAATTGATGTAAATGGTGGGAGACTCCAGTCAGCAATGGTTTACCGCAGCTGGGAATGCAATCCTTGTCCTTTCAATTCCACAAAGAAACCCACTATGGGTAATGATTAAGACCATCAAGATTTACCGCATAGACACTAGTGCTGTAACTGAATGCATGAATCCAAATCCTTCTGCCAACTCAAACACCAGTGAAAGAGCTAAAGGTGAAACTCATTGCAAACTATTGCTTTTGTCTTATGAGAAAATCTAAGATTTTTTTTATGAATTGGAATGTAAACCTGAAAGAACGGTAAAAGAAAAAGAAAAGAGAAAGATTCAGAATACAGAAATAGAATATAAGATATAAGAGAAATTCTATATAATAGAAATATAGAATAGAAATGCATAAACAAAAATATTCTAACATTTCAAAATTGACTAAAACAATTTTGTCAAATCTAGAAAATACTTGCTTTGAACTAACGTAACACAAAATTCTCTCCACTGGCCCTACTGCGGTAGGTCTGGAAATCGTAGTTTGATGTTATTTGCCCATTCCTTCTGTCTGACAGTCAGTAGACAAGACTACACAGAACTTTGGTGTATACATGAAAGACAGATGGGACCAAAGCAGAGGTAGAACACAGTGTATCATGGATATTGTGATTCACAGAGAAAACCCAAACCATGAGGTTAGCAGGACTGTCAAGATAACAGGATTCTTCCTATGTGCAGCTCTAATGCTTTTCTAATCTGGAGACCAGTTTGGTACCAAATTCTGCTTTTCTGTGATATGCAAAGTTAAATGTTCAGACTTCAGTCAGACCAAAGTATATATTTTTCATAGCACAAAATTAGAGAAAAAGGATTGCTAAATATTTTCCCCAGCTGCAAATTTTCATTATATAAAAACTGTCAGCAATTTTCCAGCCAGCTATAAATTGAAGTTACAGTATTTAATCCCACAATAACTTAAAAATATGGTAGTGTAAATGAAGCAGAATCCATAAAAATCTAATGTTTTGTCATTTTAAATTGTCCTTTTATTTTAAAAGCAACAGTTGTAAGCATATTAAAGTTTAAATTGTAATTAATGTTGCAGGAAATATAGTCAATTTTGTAGCTCATCTAAACCTTATCAGATCTTTTAAGTGAGTTAATGGGCTGTTAGTGAATCTCTTCAACATGAATTCGGTCATAAAAATGATGCTCTTCACAAGATCTGAAGCTAATTAACACAAGATCTGGTTGAAGTTTCTGCCATGCAAAACCCTTTACAGTTTATCCTGGTTCATGGTGTTTTACATGGAGTGACTGAAGACTAGAAAAGGGAGAACATGAACAAAGTTTTATTTATAGATTTGTGAGAGTCTGCTTATCACAGGAATGGGATATTTGGGTTTCATTCTCACCGCCTCTGGCTTTTTGGGCCAATCACTTGATTGTTTTGGACTTACAGTATTCCTCTCCTTCCCCATTGATGTATTTCACCCACTTTAAGCTCTACAGATCAGTGATACAACCAGTAGTCAGGATGTGATTGTATGACATTTAGCAGCTCTTGCAAGGTTTTGTATTCTAGTGTATTCCTGACACTTTCCATCTAGCTTTACTCCATGGTAGTCTCACTTGATTGTGTCCCCCCCTTCACTCTGATATAAATTCTTAGTAAGCTGGTACACTAACTGAGATGTCTGCTGAAACAGCCAAGAATTTACCTGATGACTAAAGGGGTCATAGTTCCCATTTTCTCTCTCATGGCATCTTGAAACCCCCCATGGACCATTTAGAGTATAGCGGGATCTGCGCCTAACTGAAATGTGAAAGCAAGCTGGGTGTTTCATATCCATGAACTGTTCTTTCTTCTCCTTGACAGCTGCCTTGCAAAATGAGGGACACCAAACTTAAGTCAGGGCCTCAAAATACTGCTGTAATGTAACATAACTAGGGCTGCAAATTCTTACCCCCATCTTCCTGACCCATCTACAATGTTCTTCCAGAAATGAGTTGTTGTTCCTGCATAAGTTTGTAGTGACTGTAACCACAACTCATTTAATAGCGGCTTGTTGAGACTGTATGAAGATTAAACCATTAATCAGAAAAAAACCCCATATGACCAGTAACAAGCATTTCAATAATGATCTGAATTCCCACCATTGAATAGCTCAATCAGAAGGTGTTTGTGTAAAGTACTGGTTGTATGCTTCTAAATTACTAATACTTTTGAAGCTACATCAAAAAATGGACTCAAATATGCTATATCATTTGCAGTTAAGAGCTTGATTTTTTAAAAAATTTTTTTTATTTTTTTAAATTAAAAGCTCAAGATTTTTGCTCTTTCTTCAGGAATGCCACTGTGGAAAAGAATACGTTGGGAGGTACAGATTTCAGTATAAAAGTATAGCTCTTTAACAGAGAAACAGTATGGAGAGACAAAAAAATAAGATTAAATACTGCAATATAAGTTTTAGATATGATCCAATGCTGATTGAAAACAGCAGAAAGATACAATTAACAGGGAACCTTCTTTTTCTTTTGATCTCAGATGGAACATATCCATTTGATTTAATTATGTAACTGAAACCTTGCTATCTCAAAGTACTTGGTTTATAGCCCAATGTCCCAAGCCTTTAACAGATTTGTGAAGTATTATCAACCTTGGTACAGTTCCTATCCATTCATTAGTTTGTTTGCTGTGGTAATTTGTATGCAGCTACTAAGAAAAAGCACTAGATGCTCTTGAAGTGGCATCCAGACAAAAACAGAGGTCAGAAATTACTGGTAAATATGAAGGCTGTGCATAAAGCATCACTATGAAGGAAGGTGTGAAGTGATAGAAAAGCATCCACATACAACATTCATCAAGGCAGTACCCTAAAAACGACAAAGGAAGTAATTCATCTTGGTAAGAACATGGAGCAAGAAGAATGTAAAATAAATATCCATAAACTAAACTGTGATTACAAAATCTGGACCTTGGAAAATAACCTGTTTGAGAAATAAAGTACATCAGAGCATGACTTCTGCTAAAACCTGGAATCAAGATTTACAAATCAGTCATATAAATCAGCCTGTTTTTATTAATAAAATAGATATTTACATCCAAAGTATAAAATATTGAGTTTCAAACCATCTGCATGACAGTAATGCTACTTATAAATCAGGTACATGAACTATACATTATTTCCTACACTTATAAATCAGTTGTATTCACAAAGCAGTTGCCTGACTAGAAAATAATTTTCTTGATTAATAAATCAGGTGCCACCAGACACATAAATTACTGATTTGAATCATAAATCTTTTGACCACTAGGCACATTTCATAAATCAGAAATTCAGTATATATACCAAGTACTCATAAATGCTCGATTATGAACAATTTAGCAAACCAATACCAACACAAAATCCCCTAACACACACAAAACTGTAAAACTATAGAGGCAAGATTTGCTTGCTTTTGGTTGTTTTGTGTCTTTTGTTTTTTCTTTTAAAGCTAAAGCTTCACTGTATCCCCTATTCTATTTGCCACTGTGTAATATATCAGGAGTTTTTTTACTGAGAACTATAAAGAAATTTAATGCTTCGAGGGTTGGCAAATGGGGGGGGGGATGGGACGGGACCGAGAAGGAAAGGAGATGCTAAGAAAAGTTCTTGTTCCTGTTTTTTTATACTTCACACAAAAATTGAAAGTCAAAATCTCTGCTACCTCCTTCTAAAACCTTTTGTGGATTTATTTTGCCTCCCACCACCACCTTTCTCTGAATCATTGTATTAATTAAATTTACAACTTTTTAAAATTGCCATTATGAATATGATGTCACTAGAAGTAGTCATTTAGCAACTGCTACATTATCAAACATTTATTTCAGTAAGAATTAAAAATAAGGTAAATAAGGGGGGATGCAGTATGATAAACTCTATTTTTATGAGGTTCTCTCAGCAAAAAGATAAAAAATAGTTCTTAAATTGAGAAGGGCCTCTGTTACCCTCCATCCATTTAGAAGAATGAAGCCTCTGTTGGGTCCAAGTGATTTCAAAATATTTCATAAATGAGGCTGTGTTGGTGAGTGTATAAACACTTGCAACAAGACAGAATAATAAACCCAAGTAAATGCTATATTTGATATATTACAGAAATAAGTAAAAGTGTGAATTAAAGTTGTCAATTTGAAGTTTACCATAACAATTCACACAATTTAATAGAGAACCCCAACACACACAAAAAAAAAAGATTTATAAATGCTGTGTTCCAAAAATGGAAATAAAATTTCTAAAAAATAAACAGGAAGACATAGATATTATGTAATTTAGGAAAAAAAAAATAGTTTGAGGTAAATCATATGCTTTGCTTGTCTTGAAATTATTCTATTTCATTCCAATTTGGCCACTAAACTGGACAATTGATTATTCATACAGGCTCATTATCATACTGCTACCCTTCAAATGAAAGGCATGGATGTTATAGTTACAGAAATTAGTAAACCAGAACTACTACATGACAGAGGTATAGTTAACAATCAGATTTCATATCTTTAGCATTTACTGCTGCAAGAATGAATTAATGTGTTGAGGACCGTTAAATGGAGATGTTACTACAGGTGTCACTTCTGCAAAAGAGCATGAAGCAGCTTCTGTTGCCTATGTTATGGCATCCATAGGGAGCAGAATGCAGGCATAGAGCCTCGCACTAAATTCACAGACACTGGGAGAATGGGTAGGTAACAAAAGAATAGATGAAAAACATACCTGAGAAGTAAGGGTTTAGAAAAGAAATGCCCATTAAGAACAATCAGTGTGTTTACCTCTACACAGAGTTTCTCAGATTCAAAGAAAACATCTACATACCATGGAACAGAGGAGCTATTTCACAGCAGGCTGCAGTAAAATAAACAGCAGACTTAACCAGGTACCAGCTGGCAGTAATAATAGTTAGTAATTAACATGCATTTCTCTGAAGTGCTCAAGAATAACAGTTAAGGTCATGCATAGCGTTTTAGCTGTTATTATCATGGCCTGGGAAGAAGTCTTTTCCAGTCTAGTAGTCAAGATTAGGACTAGTGCAAGCATTTATCCACATTATAGATAAAACTGCATTTACTAATCAAAGGTAAGAAAAGCCAAGGCCCCACTCTGGATTTGGCTTTGCCAGCCAGGAGGGAGGGGATCATAACAGCGGATAGATACCAGCCACACTTTCCTCAGATTTCTTTCCTGACCAACACACTAAATAGTTTCAGCAGGGTCACAAAGAGGGTACAGCATGGTGGCACAATGAGGACAAAGCCACAGAAAATACACAGTATCTACCTATGCTGGTGTAAAAACAAATAAATAAAAATACAATCTGTTGCCCTGCATCTCTGAAGGAGCAAGTTTGTTTGAGCTCAGTGTTGTTAGCTGTACAGAGAAAAGGTACCTGCCTTGAGGAACAATTTTGCTGTGACTGCAAAATTGAATCACCTCACCCTCAAGGGTAAGGGCAGACCTTTTGACACCCTAATTCTTGAGGACAAAAAAAAAATAAATTTGTTCTTATGGTATTCTTCCTTAAGGCTATGATTTTACTGGAGCCATTCGTTGGCTGTCATAAGTACCTATCTACTTTGTCTACATGGAAAGGCCCAAAATCACAAGAATCAAGCTCTTTTCTAGTTTTTGTGTATTTACCCCTGACCCCACACCTAGACTCTGTTTGAACCATGGGACAATTACAACAGAAACAAATGAAATTACTGTTGTATGCTTAGAAAAAGAACTTTTTTTGCAGCCTGTTGACTCCCCTCCTGCCTCTTAAAATCTTCAGTTTTATGGAATCCGTTTTCCCTGAGGAAATTAGGGAGTTAGCAAGTGAACATTTTCAAAATCAAAACAGAGAAATTAACTGGTTTGATAACATTTACATATACAAACTATAATAGCTATGAGAGAAAGTACAGCAAAAAGAAGACATAGCAGTGCAAGAGACAACTGGCACAAATTGAAATATATTAAAAAAAAAAAAAGTATGAATGAAAGAAGAAGCTTTTTTTTTTTTTTCCCTATGAGGGTGATCAAACACCGGCACAGGTTGCCCAGACAGGCTGCAGAGTCTCCAGCCATATAGATATCCAAAATGCAGCTGGCCAACACTGTCTGGCTGACCCTGCTTGAGCAGGGGGTTGAAAGGTTGTTTTTTCTTTATTTTTTTATTTTTAAAAAAGCCTCTAGCAATTTGAGGGAAACCTTCCCTAGCATGTGAATAATTTTGAGACTCATTCAACATTATTTTGAGTAAATTTCGTTCTTTATGACATTACCTATTTACTCATAGTTCAATGATAATATTCTCTCAACAATTTTGCACAAGTTTGTCCAGGTATCTGTACTTAAGAGTATATATTAAGTAATTAACATTTTAGAAAAATACATAACAAGTTATAAAAATGTGGGCTTCTATTGGTTCAGATTCGGCTAGAATATTTGTTTACAATGAATTTGGCACTCTATAATAAACTGTTCTCTGATAGCTGCACATGCTCAGGAAAGATTAAGGGAGTCTGATGCTTGCCACTGGCTCTAGGCAGATGTTTAAGACTATCTGGCAGTTCTGGATGACAATACACTCTAGTCCTGAACCAAACATCTTTGTGTTTCAGAACATCTTCAGCTTGTTTTAGACAGGATTCAAGTTTTTGCCAAATATATAATTGTAGCTACATTTGCTTACATAGGTGTTGCAGTTCTAATTCACTATTGCAAAGCATTCTGCAGTACCTTGAATACAAAAGGCAACAGATAAGAAACAATTCTCTCCTTGTTAAGTGCATCACAAACGTATTACCTAGGAGCAACTGACCTTTTCCTCCTGACAGATGCATTTCCATTGCCTCTTCTAAGCTAGTTTAGTCCTACCCAGGCACAAATCCCATTTCTTTCTTTCTTTCTTCAAGAAGAAAGCTTTCAAGCTTTTGTTCATACTCTGCTGATAAAAGTGGAAAGGATTCTGAGACCTGAGGAAGAAAGATTTTCCATATAGACATCTAAATCGTAATAGGGGCAAAAGTACTGGAGATGGTCTATGGCTCTCCCAACTTCCCTCTGGGAAGCAGGTGGAACTTCCTGAATCTTCAGCATTGTAGATCTCAACACAAAGAAGCTCCTGTTGCTCTCCAACAGGCAAGAAACAGCATCCTATCATAGATCACCTGAGAAGCTGCTCACACATTCAACAATTACAGCCTAGCAGCAAGACACCTTGACCCAAAAGCCATAGCTCAAAAGATCTCAGCTGTGAAAAATGTACCAGTCTATTGCCATGGTGGTGCAACTGCCATTCAAAACTGGTCCACGGTAAGTCTGTAGGCAAAACTTTACCCTGCTACATTGAAAGTCTCAGTACCTATATCACAGATTAAAGTCTCATTTAGAGATTTAAGTATAGGAAGCTCAAGAGGAACATTCACTTAAAAAAAAAAATATTCTTTCCCCCTAAGAGCCAGCACAGAGCTACTGCATTTCTTAAACTCCTTCCTCACCCCAAAAGTTAATGATGAAACTTAGAAGGTTCACCAGGAGACTGCACAATTTGCTGGCAGAGAAATTATTTTCACCTTTGTGAAAAACTCTACAAATACTGACAAAGTATTGAAAGAAGTGATATTTTACCATTGTTAGTCTGTAATTTGATTATACATGCCAGTAATTGTTGCAAGAACCACCTTAAAACATAGTCTATATCAAAATAAGGGAAAAAACACATTGAAAAAATGTGAA
Source organism: Athene noctua (assembly GCF_965140245.1). Taxonomy (NCBI): domain Eukaryota; kingdom Metazoa; phylum Chordata; class Aves; order Strigiformes; family Strigidae; genus Athene; species Athene noctua. The sequence continues at coordinate 142,307,377 of NC_134037.1, read as the reverse complement.
GGTTTTGAAAGCTTGAAAATTTACTTGGGGAACTATGGAGGAAGAATAAAACAGAGAGAATACACTATGTGAAAATTCAGATTGGGATTTCAACCTGGATTCTTCATCAAAATTAAAAACTATTTCCATGTGGCCTATTACTAGAATATAATTTCAATCTGCATCTCCAGATCCAGAGAAAGCAAGACATGGGTTTCATGTTGTTCAAGTGCTAGATTTCTATTCTGGCCTGAACAGGTTTTGTATTAAAAAAAACATAACTAAGTGCATTTATCAAGTTGTTCACTAGAGTGACACTGTAAAACAAAATAGAAAAAATAATTAGAAACTGCATCTGATTTCCCAGACAATAAAGGTGAGACAGTAGCATAGTGACTATGGAACCTTCCTTACAGTTGAAAGACAGCAGCAACAGTGACCACTGTCACCTGTCTCTATCACAGCTGTAAAAGAGGCAATTAGCCCACCTGTTCTTAGAAAGCAGCTTCTAAAGACTCACCATCACATCTATGATGCTTCAGGACCAGATACTGATCTCTTCCTTGATAATGAAAAGCACTCCAACTCCACAAGCATCTAATCCCCTTGGTCAGAACAGGATGCTAATAGAACAAGAAATAGATTCTATCCAAATGTTTGTGCAGAAATTCAGTATTATATCATCTCATGGACAAAAAAGAAGGCAGCAATAAGAAAGTTAATTCCTTCAGAGCTCTTAGTACAGCATTTCGTTGTAAGTAACTGAGTTTCCAGCTAGGAAGATACCATTCTACTTTCAACTACCAAAAGATAATAGTGATTAATAAGGTTTAATGAGAGACTTTGTCCCAAGATGCAGCCATTATGCACCATTTCTGTGGCCATGCTATCGTCTCTCAGTACAGTGACAAACCAGGCTACTAGCAGTACACCCACTATTACTTCTTCCACAAATGTAAAAGTGGATATTTAGTGGAAAGCACAGATTAGCCCTGGTATATGACAATTCCAGAGGGATTTGAAGACCAAATGCTACTAATTTGCTAAGCATGGATATTTTTAAAGAGACTGAGACATGGCTGAACTGGCCTTCCCTCCTGTGTTTTGGGCCAGACAAAACGCTATCTATTCTCCAAAACCAACAGCATCCTATCAGAAAACACTACAGGTAGCTATCCATAAAAAGACACAAGCAATAGACTCTAGGAGCATTAACAACAAAAGTTTGTCAGGCATCAGCCCATCACTGTGAAAGATGGAATTTCTGGCCAAGAGAACATAGGATTGGGCACAGTTTGTGGGCAACTCAGAATTCACCTGGGAGAAGCAAGCTCTCTACAACTGTTGTGATGTGCAGATGTCCACCGCCACAGCCAGGAAAAAGCACTGCCATATCCTGAAATCCCAGATGCAGTGTGCTAATACCACATCTTTCTCCCAGGTCTTCTATTATTTCAGAGCAATTGCTTTCTAATCACTCTCAGAGTGAAATGTCTATAGACAGAAAATTTGCTTTTATATCTTCCCACTAGAAGCCCAGTGAGCTGCAGCATACAACAGTGACTGAGAAATTCAGTAGACGATGGAAAAGCGCTACTGATGGGATTTAGAGATAGCTGAGCAATAGCACCATTACTCCCAAATAGAGTATCAGGGCAGAAATCTGAAATAGACAGTGAGCCATGAAGAACTGCTGCTAGAACAAGCAACAGAACTGGATTAGAAGATTACAGAACCAAGTGGCAGGATCCTTATAGCTGCTGGTCACAAAGTCTTTAATCAGCTGGACTGTAGGTGATGCAGAGGACAGCAAATGGGGTCATACAAATGTCCTGGCCAGACTTCTACTACTATTATGCCATGTATTCATAGGAGAAAGATGTCCTAAGGCTTCAGCAGGCAATATGAATTATAATCTTAAAAAAACCTTATACTTCTCCAAGTTGAGTTTTGCCAGTGGACGAAGCAGCAAAAGATGCCAACTTAGAACAGCTGTCTTATCATTCAAACTACAACTCCTCTACTACTAAATCTTTTGGTACCTGTTCATTCATGCCCAGAAATAGTGTGCCTTTCAACGAAAGAAAGTTAACAGTGTAATAAAAACCTTGAAGTATTTACTAAATATAGTAAATGAACACACTACAGTAAGATTTGCATATAGACAAGTATCCAGTTAATGACAGAAAAATGTTGTATAAAAAGAAGTTCATTCTGGACTCCCACTAGAAAGATCAAAGCAGGCAGAGAAAGTTAAAAGACGAAAGCTGCACTTCTAAGAAAACTGATTTCACTACTCTGTATCCTTGAAGCAACTATCAAGTCTAGTCCAAACACCCCAGCAGTTACCACTCTCAATTTTCTCTATCAGTGCTGTAAAAAGGGACTATTATCCCACCTGCTCTTCAAATGCAGCCTAGACTTCCTTATAAATTGTTCCTATACCCTTTGAAACAACTGCTCCTTGACCTCTTTGTGGGATACCTCCAACGGTTAAAGCTTGATTATGCTCCAACAAAGTCATCAGGAGATTGACTACTGAATTCAAGAGCAGAAGAATCAAGGCTTTAGGAGATTTCCAAGTCTTAGGAGATTTCCAAAGGCACAAATGGTAGCAAGACATGCATGCCACATGTGGCTTGTGGAGGCATCATCTACGCTTGTTTTTTCTGATCTTCTTCTCCTTCAACTGTACTGTGCCCAAATCTGTTTTATCTTCCTTTATCCCACATCCTTTGTTTCCTAAAGCTGTTCTACAATTCTGTTGCCTTTCACCATTTTCACTTTAGTCCTTAAAATTTTCCACACTGAACATGTATCAGTTAAAATAAATTAAGGCTATTAAGCTAAAGGAGGTTCAAACCAATGAGGTGCTGTTAAAGCTCAGGATGATGCATCTGAATTTTAAAATCAATGCAGAATGATCAAGCATATTGAATACTTTACACAAATCTATAGCAGCTGTATAAAATTTTTAAAAGCCTGAATTAATGGCCTGATAAAACTCATTTGTTGATTTAAGTAAGATCGGAGTTGCAGCGTGATTTACTGAACATGTGGGTTTTTAAAGAACATAAAACATTGTGCAGAATCATTCAGCAATTTCCATAAGAATCATTCATGGTCAGTCTTGGAAACCCTGCCAAACAATTTGTGCTTCCTTTTTATGATTTAGAAGCAGTGGATGTTTCTTGGAACTAATAGTATGATATGTATTTTCACCTCTTACGCATTAGTTCAAACCTCTCTTAGGTTATTAATGGGGGGGGGTGGGTGGGTGTAGATAACAGTCTGAACTATCTTTTGATGAGCTAGAGGACTTTAAAATTATTAGTCAATTAATTCTCACAATAAACCTAAGAGATTTGTTAACCATTATCAATCCTTACCTACTGAAAATTGAGAAAGCAGAGTGGAAGGACTTATTGAAGGTCACACACTAAGTGAGCAAGAGAATGAGAGACTTCTCTAACCACACCCTCAACAAACGAAAGATCCAACAGTCATTTCCAGATATTAATCCATCCTCTCCTGATTTCAGCAGGAATTGACATTAAATCCAAACCAAAGCATTCATTCTCAACTGTGGAGCTAGAAAAAGACTCAAGTCCATCTATTACAATTACCCAAATCCAAGAAACACTTGAGATTCTGTATCATTAAGTGATGTGAACTGTCACAGCTATGTAGACTTGCAGTGAAGCTACAGTTTACACCTGAGCTTTCTGAATTCATGTGCATTTTACTAAAAAAAAAAAAAAAAAAAAAAAAAAAAGGCTAAGGCTTTAGACGGGACAAAAGGAATTAGATTCCATTAAGAACTGCATTGAGGACATGGGTGAAATAGGAGAGTAGTTCATTAGGCAAAACACACCTAATGTTCATAGAATTTTGGACTGAATAGTCTGGCAAACACATTCATTTCAACTGTTATTGCAAAAATGGTGTGGGAACTTTATTAAGCACAACTGGTCTGAGGGATTCTGGTTCACACTTTATACAATTTGTCATCAGCAGGAATTTCTTTAGCAGTCAGAAAAAAAGAATCCAGTAAGCCAATATGACTTTTAGAATGGCAGGATCTTCTCATTAAGTGAGACAATGATGACATTCCATAGAAAAATGGTACTTCCAATAAGTTCACAATCATTTATTTTGGTGTCTGTGGAAATTTATCCTAGGCTGCAGATAAAGTTCCAGGGGGTTTTTTGGTTGAAAGTATTCAGATTTCAAATACTCGCAGAATTTTCTATTGCTGCTTAAGAGAAAAATCAATTCTAAAACAAACAAAAAATTCCCACATACTTTTGAGGTTTTGCTGTCCTCAGGAAGGAATTTTTGCTAAAGTCAAAATGAGTGAGAACTCTCAAGTGAATCTTCCTGAACCTCTCTTGCAAGTTTAACTCAAAATACACCAAAAGGGTTTTGAAACATGAAGAGTAGGTTTTAGTAGAACAATGCATTCAAAACTTGTTACAGAAATAGATACAAAATCTCAGTATAGGCATATTGTAATCAAATACGTGTATCTGCTGGTAGGAAGGATCCTTTTTTTCAGGTGTGCTCCCTTTCCAGCAATCAGTTCATCGGATTTCTGCGCTGCAGCAAAATCTGTAAAGACTGTGAACAAAGTATCTTTTTTTCACCTCTGAGGCCTGGTTTTTACTGCCCTTGCTGTTCTTCCACCAGCCTGACTACTCCTGATTCCAGCTCTGAGCTGGGTATACATGTGTGAGAGACAGGCATACCTTTTCCATCTCTTTGGTTTTCCCTCTCATGCCCTAAAGATGCATTTCTTTCCCAAAGAGGCTTGCTGGACCCTAAGGAAGGAGACATCTCATTACAGAATATCCCACCCAACCCCAGATGAACAGCTACAGCAAAGCAAACAAGGGGCCTCACATACAACCTCGCTACTCTGTTACTGTGTTGCCCAGAAATGCCTTTTTCTTTTTTTAAAGGAAACATGGCTTAGCAACATATGACCACTGGTAAACAGAACATATACCACCTGCCACAATGAGGAAAAAGGCTTTCATCCTGTAAAATGTTTCTAGTGGGCATGTCTTTACTTTGCCATAGACTTAGGTCAGGCTTCACATAGCAGTACATGCTGTATATAAATCACATGGCCAGGTTAGCCCAAGATAAAGATAAAACATGTATGTTTAACATAAGTTCTGCCTACAGGTTCTCCTAAAACAGATAATTCTGATTACAGGCCTGAGAGCATTTTCTGCCTGCCAGAGAAACAGAAAAACACTGCCTTCAGCAACAGGCACCCAAGGAAGTCTCAGAAAGCTGAAGTAGTTGTGAGTAAGACTGTTCGCATATGACAGTGATCAGCCGGCAAAAACCTACAGAGTGAACTCAATCTCCTTTGTATGGAGTATCGAACTGGAACTAGGTTGTCATGCCCCTCTCAGCAGAAGGAGGTTAACCCTGCAAAGTAAAGAGTTTGAATCACACAAGCTATATCTTCCTCAGGTATGGTACATGCCCCAGGAAATTTTTATTATAATCTCCTGTTTTAAAGCAGGAGATACAAATGGGGGTGTGGCTGGAGTCACATTTAGGCCAGCAGCTGGGAAGGCCAATTTCTACAGTGGAAGGAAAGTGGAGGTCGCTTCACTATTCCAGAGCATAGGTCGTGGACATAGGTGGGAGCTGAGCAGCATGTTACCAATTTCTTGAAAAATTAGCTTGTAGCAATATGCAGAAAAGGGTCAGATGCAAATTACTTTATTCATACACAATAAGATGTTCCATACCCAGAACATTTGCAGGAAAGGCAGGGAAAGCATCACGGAAAGCACTATGGAGGCATTTACAGTGTTCCTTACAGTTCTTTGTAACTGAGTAAGCAGGAAATATTTTTTATATGCTCTTAAAAATACATTCTCTTCTCCCACCACTGTAATTTGAAGCAAAACAGTCCTAGCATTTATGCAGCCGTGTTTTATCCACAGGTTTTTGAGTACGTTATGGAAAAGTGGATATGTATCATTACCGGACTATTGCCACATTATGAATCAAGCTTAAATATAATAGAAGACTGGTTGCCAAACCACATTTGGTTTATCCAGTGTATTTGGATAACGTTGAGTTCAAATGATCAGCAGTCAAGAGAAGTGGGAGCTACAGAGACTGTTTATAAATGGAGGTTTGGATAACTGGGAATTTACTGTACGTAACCATGTATTTGCCACACAAACAGTGTTACTAAATATACAAGTCTACTCTATTACATAGTTATTCTGTAAAACCACATGTGGAGAGGATAGGTGCCTCTCTCAGACTTGAAGACATGTCTTGCCCTGTCAGCTGATCAGATTCGCCATAGCAAGAATCAACCAAATCAATAGCCAGATGAGCCAATAACAAGGAAAAGCAACTTTGCATTAACACTTAAATTTGATGATGGGGATGAAATTGCTTGGAGCCAAAGTACTGGTGAGTGTTAGAGGCATAGAGGAGAAGTGTAGAACTTTTCCTGTGATGTAAGGCATATACTGTTCAGTTTCCCCTTTTTATCTTAGGCCTACAGAAGGTTTCAAATCAGCAAAAATGTACAGGAAGGGAATGTAAAAAGAGATCATATTTGTGAGAGGTGGAAGATGTGAAGCTGAAATTCTGCAGCAGAAGAGGGAACCAAATACGAGTGTCCTAAATTTATTGGTGCATACTCTCACTTATCTAAAGCCTATTCCAAAACATGGATATTACCATTACTATTTCCAGATGTTTTCTAAAAATCCCAAACCAGTAAGCCCTGCTCAAACACAGAAGCGTCCCTGTGAAAGGGATCCAGTAGACGAGAAGAGAGCCATGTTTTGGTTATTCTCTTTGCAGACAATGTTTTCATGGACTCATACAGAAGAGGTTTGGTTCCAATACCACTTCCTTTCCCCCTCCCAACCCCCACAGATGCAGAAATGTCTCTGTCTACATGTGGCCAAGCACATAAAACCCTGCAGTATGGCCTAGCTGCCCAAGTAACCATTTCCTACCTCCTATAAGGAAAACTATACACACCAGAGAGTCCCAGGGACTAGACCCAAGACAAGCATCACCAGTTTGATCATGCTGACTGAAATGTGAGCATGTCAGTTGATATTAGCATGTCATGTGCATGTCATAAACAGGTCTTAGTCTATAACACGCACATAATATACCCGTATGTAAAAAATCTGACCAAGGGCTTAACATGTTAAAAGTTACTTTATTGCCCACTGTGCTATACACTGTTTTAATTATTTTAAAAAAATGTTATCTTAGTATCTTCAAAGACCCCATAATAAGAATAACCACCTTGTAGCTACCAGCTAGATTAAAATCTCTCTGATGTATGTAGGATGTCTATAATGGGGTGGGAATTTTTATGTCTTCAGAGTGGTTGCAATGCTGCCAACTCTGCAAACTCTACTCACAGTCCATCCACAGGCAGATGTTGGGACTCAGCTGTTGACAGGAAGATCAGGACACTTACTAATTCTTAAAAGGATGGAAAACCCATCACTTAATTGTATTTATAATTCTATGTTCAAATGCTATAGTTTAGTACCATTTTCATGAGGCTTCAGTAGGGTTCTGGTTCTATGGTGGTCATATTTCAGTTTCATAGACTCACAGAGAGAATCACTGAGGTTGAAAGGGACCTCTAGAAATTTTCTAGTCCAACCCCTTGGTCAAAACAGAGTAAACTGAAGTAAGGTTGCTCAAGATGAAGTCTAACTGGACACAAAACATCTCCAAGAATGCAGACTCCACAAACTGCCTGGGAACCAAGCCAGTGGAAAGCCACTCTCTCAGCAATAAGTGTTTTTATTGTGCCTGCATTTCAGTTCACAACCCTCTTGGCCTTTCACAGGATACTACTGAGAAGAGTCTGGCTCCATCTTCTTACTCCCTCCCAAGAGGCATTTATGCACATTGATAAGATACACACAAGGTTAAATAATTCCAACTTTTCTTCTCACATGACTGATGCTCTAGTCCCTTCATCACCTCAGTGGACCTTCAACAGACTCAGTCCTGTGCGTCCATGTCTCTCTTGTACTGGGAAACCCAGAACTGGACACAGCACACCAGCTGTGGTCTCACCAAGGCTGGGTAAAAAGAAAGAATCACCTCCTTCAACCTGCTGGTGACACTCTTCCTAAGGCAACCCACAATGCAGCTGGCCTTCCGTGCTGCAAGAGTACATTGCTGGCTCCCATTCATCTTGGCGTCAACCAGGACCTCCAGGGCTTTTTCTGCAAAGCTCCTTTGCAGTCAGTTGACCCCCAGCATGTACTGGCACAGGGGATTATTCCTCACAAGGTGTGGGACTCTGCACATCCTTTTGTTGAACTTCATGAGGTTTTTCTCTGCCCTCTGACCTCTGTTAAGGTCCCTCTGAATGGCAGCACAATTATCTTGTTTATCAACCATTTCCCTTAGTTTTGTATCATCTGCAGACTTCCTGAGGGCACTCTCTGCCTCATCATCCACATGATTAACAAAGATATTAAACAGTATTGGCTCCAGTATTGACCTCTGGGGTACACCACTAGTGACTGATCTCCAGCTGGACTTTATGACCCTGATCACAACACTTGGGGCCTCACAATTCAACCAGTTTTCAATCTATTTCACTACTCACTTATCTAGTCCATACTTCATCAGTTTGTCTATGAGGATGTTTTGTGAGACAGTGTTGAAAGCCTTACTGAAGCGGAGAGAAAAATCCACTGATCATCTACTTGCATCCACCAATCAATCATTACATGCAAAAAGCTATCACGCAATTCAGGCATAATTTTGCTTTCATAAATCCATGCTGACTAATCCAATCATTGGATTTGGAAATGGTTTCCAAAATTATTTGCTCCACCTCTCCAGGGATCAAGGTAAAGCTGACTGCCCTTCTTGAAGAAAGGAACAACATTCACTCTCTTCCAGTCCTCAGGAACCTCCCTCTACCAGCACAACCTTCCAGAGATCAAAAGTGGCCACACAATGACATCAGCCGTCTTCCTCAGCATTAATGGGTGCATCCCATCTGGCTCGATGGATCTGTACATGACTGTTTTGTTTAAAAATCCCCTAACCTGATCATTGTCCACCAAGGTAAGTTGTCCTTCCTCTAGACTTCCCCACTGGTTGCAGGGGCCTGGGATTTGTGAAGACAAGTCCTACCAGTAAAGATCAAAGCAAACAAGACATTGATCATGTCAGCCTTTTCCATGCCATTTGTCATCAGGTCCCCTTCTCCATTCAGCATTGAGCCCATGGTTTGTTTTAGTCTTCCCTGTGCTGCTGATATACCTGTAGGAAGTCCTTCTTGTTGCTCTTAAGGTCCCTTGCCAGATTCAATTCTAGGTGGGCTTTGGTATTCCTAAGTGTGTCCCTGCACATTTGGCCTCTATACACCTTCTGGGTCACCTGACCTTCTTGCACCTTGTGTACACTTCTGGTTTATGTCTGATTTCATCAGGAGATTATTGTTCATCCATGCAGACCTCCTACCACATTTGCTTGACTTCCTGCTCATTGGGATGGACTATTCTCGGGCTTGGAGGAGGCGATCCTTAAGAAGAAAGCAACAAAACCAAAAAAACCCTCAAGCAGTTCTCTTGGACTGTAACCCACAGCATTCTTCCAAGGAGACTCCTAAACAGGGAAAAATTTGCTCTTCTCTAGTCCAGGGGTTGTGATTCTGCTACTTGCCTTGTTTATTTCTCTCACGATCTTGAACTCCAGCATCCCATGGTCAATGCACCCAAGGTTGCCCCCACCTTCATAGTCCTGACAAGTTCTTCTTCATTTATAAGCATGAGGCAAGCAGAGTGCCACCCTTTGTCAGGTCCTTCACCAGCTATGTCAGGAACCTTCTGGATTGTTTGTGCAATTTCTGGATTGCTTGCTTCTGCGTTAACCTTTCAGCAGATATCAGGCTGCTTATAGTTCCCATGAAGCCTAAGGCCTGAAAATATTAGACTTAAGTTGTCTGAGGAAGGTCTCTTCTATTCTTCCAACTTCCAGACTGTATGTCCAGATAAAAAATGGAGGCATTTTCATTTCCAGGCAAACAGGGTAGTATTCAGTATTTAAAAGGTACTTTGCTTTACATCTTCAGCACCTTTTATCTGTGGTTTGCAGAGCACTCTCCATGCCCAATATAAAACAGACATTTCTTGGAAATATTGGTATTACTATTCACACTCTAGGCAGAGCGCAGGATGTAACGTTACCTCCAAGTACATTGGGCACAAGTCACGGGGATTTTTTTGTGGGTACCTAGTGGGAAGCAGCTATTAAACTAGCCTAGCTGATGAATCACCTTTCAATAAATACAGCACTCAAAACATGTACATGACTTTCAGATGTGAAAAATTAACTAGATGTCAGGTATGTAAAAATGCCTCTCCCATCTCACCTGCCACTCTCACTTTCACTCTTAAGCAGCAGAAGCTGTCCCACTGTGGGTGGGGAAAATAACTGAATAAAGAAGATATCAGATTTCTCATAATGAATCTTTAACTTATGTTATGGGTGCAGACATACTAATAGTATTTTTGAAAATTCATAGTAGTCAGCTTTTATGAGCACCCTGAGACACCTGCTGCTTTGGAGCAGCTGAGAGACTGGCTGTCACAGTCTTCTGCCAGATTAATAGATGTAGGAGTGTCACTGTCATACTTTCTTCCCCTGGCTTTAGTTGTATGTCACTTCTGAAGCAGTTAGGTAACAGTCATTTAGTCATTTTGGCTAAAAAGAAGTGACAGGACAAGGGAGCGGGGAGGCCATGAGAAATAAGGATTGATGCATTGTCCACAGAAACCAATAAGCCCTTCTTTGCCACCCACCCTCTTGTTAATCCCTCCCAACCTTCTCAGGCATTCGTCTTAGAAATAAGTATCTATAGCAGAGGTTGCATCGAATCCTTCCCAAACTTTTATATCACTCTCTTCCCATCCTTTCTCTCTCTCCTTCCCACTGCTGTAAGCTACAAAGCGTTCACTTTCTGTCTTTATCTTGGTCCTGTTTTGACAGGAGAGCCTGCAAGACAACCACCATCTCTGAATATCTTGAGGCCTTCTTGTTCAGATATTTTACTGTGGGTAGGACCCTTAGTTCAAGACCTCTTCAGAACCAAACACAGTTACCTTTGATACCAAGCCTTGCGCAGCCTAGAAGGCTTAATGTCATCTGCAAATCATCATTTTAATAGGGAGATTCAAATTATGTTTCGTTCACTGGGGTGGTCTCAGAGGAAAAACTTTTCATAACTCTGCTGCCTGCTTTTTTCATTTGATCTTAATGTCAAACTGATTCTCTAATTCACATATCATCTAGTTGGTTTCTACCTTTTGTTGCACTTTCTAAGCTCACAAGTTCTCACTTGTGTCCCAACAAGGGATGGGACATGGAAAATTTCAGAAGTATTATCTAATTGCACTGGCACTGCCATGGAAAACTTGACTGGTGCTTGAAGAAGGTAAGTGAAGATTACTCTTGCCTAGCAGTGCCAGTATCAAAAGTATTACAGCAAAGAGAATAAAGTTTTTAATTTTCTAAAGTTATAACTCTGAAAGAGCAAAAGGAGCAGAATGTTCCCCCCAACCACTCCTCCCTTCTTACAAATCTGTTGTAGTGAAAATATTAAGCCCCTGGGCTGTTATATAGTTTACATGTTCTCTCTTCTTCTAAAAGAAAAGTCTGCTTTCTTGGCAAGAGTTGTGATTGCTTGTAGGTTATGATTGCTTGTACCACGGAAGCACCCATAGTTTTATTCTAGAAGTTTTCAAAATTCATTATCTTGCAATTGCTATTCAGTTGTATCCTGTGTCACATATGTACACAGTGACAGCAATAAATAACAGCATGAATTTTAATGCCCTGATATCTAAAGTTCAGCTATTACATGCATTTAAGGTACCTAATGACTTGGGTACTAACTACAGGTATTCCATTTTTCAAAGTCTCAGTTTGCAATAGTCAGGATTTTGGCAGAAGAGTCTATGGATAATGCACCAACAGAATTGGCCAGAGGCCACACAATAGGCATTGACTGCAAGTTTGTGTAATCTTGATTTCTAGCGTAATCACAAGTCCATACTCCTCCATGGAAGAGGGAAAAAAATTAAAGCTTTACCAAGTTGTAGAGAAATCCAGAGCTGTTTACTGCCACAGTGCTGTAGGCTTGGATTTAGACAGGTCTACTTAATGGAATGCTTAATTTAAGCCAAGAGAAGTGTTGCCATATCTTCTGTGTGGTGCACTAGGTCTAAATTAAAATTGAATGACTTACGGAGCAGATATGGGTAGATTTCAAAATTTACCGTTATTTGGCAGTGGTAACTAGTTGCGTTATTTTCAGTTGTTATGAGGAGATCGTAGCTGCAGAGCCCCCCGAAGGAGATGCAGGTGTGGCAGGGCAGACATGTTATATGCAGTCACATGACACAGGCTTGTAGTTTCAGAATAGCTCTGTTTTGAGTAATGGAGCAAATCATGTGCTGAGCACAACCTCCCTCAGAGGGAAATCTGTTTCAAAAATCCCCAAATGGTATAATCACCCTCCTTCTTCCCCCCAGGCTTTCTCTCTGCCTTTTCTTCTCTGCTGTTGCATGAATTTAATTTTCTTGCCTCCCTCATCCTGTCGTAAGCCTTGTTAACAGCTCTGCCAGAGCTCTTAAAACAGTGTGCAAATGAGACAGCGGGGTCAGAAACAGCGGTAGGTCCTCATAAAGACTTGGACATACCCAGTATTTATCTCCTCAACATATACAGTGAGAAAATTAGAATGGTCTGGTACTGCAACCCTTTGTCGATAATGCCCATGATAACATCCCACCAGCCTAGTGCTGCATGAGGAGAATGCCAGCACTCCCCACCTCCTAGTACCTTTCCCATTCCAGTTATTGTTGCCAAAACTGCTGCTGTCCAAATTTAAGCAGCACAAAAGCAATATCCATACAGCCAGCACTGCTGCTGTTCTGCCCAGAACCAACCCGATGACCCTCCTCTTTCTCCTGATTTCTTGAATACAAGGCTGATAGAAGAATAAAATGAAATCTCACTCTTGATTATTTCAACAAAAATAGAAAAACACAAACAAAATCTTCACATGAGATTCCCAAGTCTAGTTTTCCTATACAGAAACACCAATGAGAGTCCAGAAAACAAGAAAAAATTTACTCTCAATACATCCACTTAGGGCAGCACTCCTCTGTTAATATGGCGAACAGCAAATCCAGGCACAACATAGTTATAAGCAAAAATAGTGGTGGTTCTTTTGTCACGGAGTAACTATCTTCATGGCTACCATAAACCTCCTCCTTCTGGCCTAAGATTTCCAAGAGGGCTTTTTTGTGTTTTGGTTTGTCGTTGGTGGGTTTTGTTAGTATTGTTTTGTTTTTTCTTAAAAGAAGTAATCCCGGATACAGCTCCTGAAGCTGATGATGGAAGGCCTTTTTTTCATTCTGGCTATCTCTGCACAACCCAGGTGTGATAGTTTTAAGCCCTGCCAGGACTGGAGACCACGTTGCCGTTGTCCCTCCCCCACCCTCAGACACAAGTAGGGCACAAACTCCGGGTTAAAATAAGAAGAAAGTTAATACAACAGTGTAATAAACAATCTGAACAACAACAGTAGCGATAATAACAACAAACAGTAATAACAGTAAGCAAGACAAAAGATATACAGAGAAATACCACAATGGATACAGACAGCCCCGTGCTCCCCGCCACCAAAGCCACAAAGGAAAAAGTTCCCGTGCTGCTGCACCGGACCTGACATCAGCATGGTATGAATAACCACCCTGGAGATCCCTTCTCCCTCCCTGATGGGGAAACTTAACCCTATCCTAGCTGAACCAGGACATTACACATACTTCCCAACTACTTTCAAAGAGGAGGATATCGTCTGGCAGCTCTGATACACTACTTCCCACACTACTGTGCATACATTGAGCAGTATGCAATCAGGAAAAGAAGAGCTCCAAGTGGACACATGGCATGAACAGCCACACAGCATATGTGAAATAATTATATGTGGCTTTGAAAAAAAACACTCAAGGAGTATATTGATGTAGACAAGGATTATCACACTGTTTTTTCTTTCTGATGCATATATATGTATATATATATATATATCTTCTTACTGCCTAACCTGCTTCAGCTTGTTTCCTTGTTCTTCCTCGAGGATTTCATGTCACCATCTTTCAAGACTTCTGTTGCTTAAAGCTGAATTACAACAGGGATCCAACAGGAACCAAAACTCAGAGCCCAGTAATGAGCTAGTTGAAGCTGCTAGTAAATCCACCATGTTTGCTGCTTCTCATCCCCCACCCTCCCACTTTGCCTTAGTATCTTACAGAATCTGAAATTGTTTTAAGTGCTTTACTGCAGTATGTTGGGTTAGGAGAATCAAAGACAGCAATAGCCAGTGGCGCTACAAAGAAATAAAACTGTCAAGTCAAGCAAGGAAATACAGACTTATCAAAATGATTTCTGAATCTTTTTGAAGAGATTCTTTTTCCACCTTCTACTCATGCTGCCTCAGGCACCTCACTGGAGTCTAAAGATGGAACCAGAAGCTCAACCCACTTTGGCTGTGAAAGTAAACACATCATCAACCTTACCACCTGAAGTTCTTCCCTTTATAAAGTACAGGCAGACAAAAAAAAAAAAAAAAAAAGCACAAAGAAAAAAACATGTTTGTGGTGGGTTTTTTGTTTAAATATCTGATTTATGGCCATATGGAAATCAGGAATAATTTACTCTATTCCAAATCTACAGCTCATTGTTAAAACTTCTAGATTTTATCCAGTTAAGAGCACTTGTTTCTTTTTTGACATTAAAACGACAAAATTTTGCTCTCTGATAAACCGTGATACATTACTACATTGATAGATATATTTAATTTTCAAGCATGCAAAGGATGAAATTTGACCATATAGTTTTAAGAATCTCTTCAATGCTAGAAAACCACAAGAAAAAAAAATAAAAATATGGTTTGCTTTGTGAAAAAAATACAGTTGCTAGTGTTGCTGCTAAAAAAACATTAACAAGACACATTTAATGTTATCCTTTCATTTTTGAGCGGTTAGAACACAATCATTATAGAATGTACAGTTCCTTTTTTCCACTCCTACCTATATAAACTTTATTAAATGGCCTCAGGCAAGATGCTCATAATCTGATCCAATTTGTTCTAAAAGCAGTACAGACCTTCCCCATCGGCTTTAGTAGAGATAGCTTGGGCTTTTTTCCTCTTTCAGCTTCAGCTTATGCATCAATAAAATAGGTAAATGCATGTTAAAACTGCAAAATAAAGGGCTACATAAAATTACAACTGATCGTTATAGCTACATGTAGTGTTTGTACAGTGCTTCGAAAATTATAGAGGAGAGAGGTGTTTGCACAGCAGAGTGTTACTAAATAACTAACTCTAATTTCAGATGTTTATAGTCTGTAATTGCACATGTATTCATAAAAGCAGAACAGATCGCTACTGATCCTGCAGATTTACTATAGGTAATGGAAGCCCATGGCCACCTCTTACTCCTACATTTCAGGTAGGGAGAAGGGGTCGTGAAAGATCTGTATTGTTTTATCCCATCAGTGATATAACATAAAAGAGTGTAATCTGTTTAGATACATTATCTTTTAAAAAGATTAGAGGCAGACAGAAGAAAAGGAAACAAAACCCAGAGCCAACCCTTCCAAGTGCTAAGAGTTGGATAATGTTAAGCTTCAATTACTAGTGTCTCTGTTGTGTAGAAACTCCAGGAGAGGCCTTGAACTCGGATTCTCTAGCTTTCTGCATTTTACCAAGACAGTCCAAAATGGGTGAAGTGGGAAAGGGCTGAACACAACCAGAGATGAAGAAACACTTGAAAAGCACAAGAGCATTCATTCAAACAAAAAGCATTATTTGTGTCACCTGCAATTGTTATGGGGCATTTCTCATGAGTATATCAGCCAGTAATGACTGTTTCAGAGTTTACATCAGCATCAGATACATCCAAGAAATGGATGTCTAAGGGTGGCAGTGCCATTGCTCTCACCCATTGCTTTGTTGTGAGGCATATGCCACAGCAGAAAGTGTCAATAGCTCCTTACTAGTAAATCTATGTCTGATTCACTGACCTTGTATGTTGCCTATACTATTCCTCACTATAAATTTGAATATGACTTTGGGTTTGGTTTTTTTTTTTTTTTTTTCTGGTTACACTCTAGGTACGTGCAAATCTTGAGCTCTGGCTCAAACCTTTGAGGCCTCCCACCTAAACAAGACTTCCCTAAGAAGGAGCAAGAGACTTTATAGCCCATAAAAATCCAGCTCAGGTGTTCTCTTTGGCAGTGAGCCTTGTGGATTTGAAGCCTCAGGCTGAGAAGTGAATTGACACTTGGTTGGAGTGGAAGACAGTTTTCACCAAAGGATAAGCAAACAATACATAAATGCTTAGCTCTTGGTGGCAGCTGGGAGAGATAGAGAAGAAAACAATGACACCCACCACCCTGATAAACCTACAATGGAATTGGCAGGCGGTTTTAGAGAGGGCGTTCTCTTTCAGTACAAAGTCCTAATACAGTACAGAGTTGATTTCCAGTAGAAACTATAGGTGTTATCATAATGACTCATAAGGGCAAGCAGTACAAAAGTTCAAAAGATACTGAATTAATTTGTAATGGAAGGAATAAGTAACAGGTTACACTGGATTTTCTACCTTTTTATTTGAAGTAACATAATATTCAGCAAATCTTCACCAAATCACATAGCTACACTGAACATTTTAGTATATTTACAAGGAAAGTAGAAGGAATTCTAGGTCCTCTAGAGAAAAGCTTGAAATCATGAATGTAATACAGAAAAAAAGACAGTAAAAAGCCACAGTTTATTGGGCTGTTTATTTCTTAACCTAGATTTTGTGAACTTGCACAATTACTGCAGTGTTTAAAGCAGTGATCTATCTTACATACTCATTCCAGTGGGGCTTTTCTGATATTTTCATTAAAATAAGTGAAATTGTGTGAGAATGACCTGTTTGTAAGTAACTGCTGTTTTCACTGTATATAAATCAAAAGCCTGTAAATTACTAGAAGTTACAGTTTCAAGATGACTTTAAAGAAATTAATTTCAGTTTTTAATACATCAGCTGGTCAAGTGCTTTTAACAACAGTTTTAATTTGGACAGCATGCACTGATTAAGAAAAACAGTTCGATATCATTGCCAAGACTCTGGAAGGACACATTATTTGCTTATACAAGCCATTTCAAACCTGAACGACTAAGGTTAAATGTTGGCATAGTCAGGTTCTCCTTAAAGTCTAAGACTTTTACCATTAACTTTCCCAGTTGCAAGCTTAGAGGAATCCTAAATGATTTTTGTGAATCCTCCTCTGTATTCAGAAAATGACATTATTCCTATTCAGATCTGAATCCGCCCACAGTTCAAGGTGATTTGATTCCCATGATTATTCATCCCTGTCTTTCATGAGGCTGACCACAGGAGAAAGAAACAGTGCAAGAGCTCTGTCAAAGAAATAAATCAGAGACTACACCATGGGAACTCTACTGTCATTCCATGAATACTTGTGTCATGAAATGTTCCCTTCGGAATCTATTTCCCCACAGCACACATGAGACGGGAGAGAAAAAATGGGCACCTTAAACATTCATTAGTAGAACCATCTGCTATTTTGTCAAAGCCAGCAGAAACAACAGTAGCATGAATAATAACCCCCCCAACAACATGAACACATACATATACACATGCAAAAATAATGTCCCCTTGAGTTTTACACCAAACCCACCCATTTGTATCAAGTGCTAGTTAACAGTTCAATTTTAAAGTGGATGAGGGAATTTCCTATGGGAGAACATTCACAAACGCCCTTCAGAGAAGTTACTAGCTCTAAAAGACAGCTCATCTTCCAGGTTTAAAACTAATGGGGGAATGAGAAACTAAAAGAGAATGATTAAAAATGCAATCTAATTAGTCTATAAACTACGGTTTCACCTGGTATTTCCGGTGAAACCACCATCAGATCTGCACACTCTGAGCCCATTGGTCCAAATACAGTTTCTGACTGAGACTGGAAGTACATGCTCAGCACCAAAGACAAAATGCAGTGAACAGTTTTACATTCCTGGGAAGGGAAAAGTCCCATGTCAAGAATAAGTATGCAATCGCATTTCTGATATCCATTATTTTCTTTTAATTGGAAAGTGTTCTGCTAAGCTTTGTATTCAGTTGTGGGTTTTTGGCTTTGGTTTGGTTTTGGTTTTGTTTTTTTTCCTTTTCTCTAAAGAAAAGGAAAAAAGCTTATTAGATAGAATCTTGTTGATTGGTATTTAAAGCCACAAAATGTGCTTTTAGATCAACAATGTGACACTACAGACTACCACCACTACCAGTTTCAAAGTCAAAGACTGTTAAATCTGAATTTTATCAGGTTGGGAACAAGAGAACATGGAAAGCACTGTCTACATTGCCAGAGTAGCGGTTTTTGAGAGAAAAGCATTGGTAGGAAGCAGAAGCTGCTGGAAGTGTTTTTAAAGGATAGTTGATGTACTTACTGAGGTCTTAAGCAGCTGGTTCTATTCAGCTGCCTCAGGCACAGCCCTTGTAAGTGCCCAGGAACAGATTCCAAATTCTGTTCCTGCCACTAACTCTAATTATACGAATATATCACCCCATTATGGCTATTTAATGTTTTGGAACATGTGATACCCTGGGACTAATGCACCTATGTGCTGAAAGTACAAAATAGCATATTACAGAGTGTACTATTGGTCTGCAATTCTGCTTGAATTTACTATTGCCAGTTCTTCAAGACTTAAGAAAAAGTCTTCTAAAGGATGAACATCCTGATTTATTCCTTCTGCTTAGGACCTCAGGTCTGCTTACCCTGTAATCAATCACACCAAAGACAACAAATGAAAATAGGTTGTAGCTGGCATTCAACATAACAAGCAGCTACTTATCATATAAGATGCGCACTAGCAATGGGGAGGATAATTATTCCCGTGTTATAGACATGGAAACTAAACTCCATGCTTGACACATTGTGTAGATATTAACAATGGAAGCAAATCCATGCACTCCCAGAATCTATCCAAGAGCATCGCTATCCCAGTACATGACCTTGTATTCCTCTAGTAGCGTTAGCCCTGGACAACCAAGACAAGCTTCTGACTGCAGTTTCATTTGTGAATATATTGCTACTAAGTCATTTATGAAACATTTATTTGTACTGATACTACTAACTCATTGTATTTTTCTGAAAAGAAACAAAAGGTACCCCTTAAATGGCACCTTTCTATGAAGACTGCTTCCTCTCCTTCTATCTGACAAGACAAGACTCTTAGGACAAAGCTTATCAAGAATAGTTAATCTTAGCTGAGGCCACACACATACAGACTGGCAGGAACTTCTTACTGAAGTGTATTCCAAGGAAAATAAAAAGAAACAAAATACAAGAACAAATGAATTTCTACTTGCAAGGATATGCATATACACAATAATTTCTACTACTTTAGAAATCAACCCCAAATTCTTTATGTATGAACACTCCTTGAGGCTGAGTACTCTAGAAAGTAACGGAATTTTAAAAAGAAACCCTTCAATGTCTTGAATACACATTGACCCAATAGGTCAAGCTAAACATGAAAGCCTCTGATTATTACCCTTAAAATTATGTTACTTAAGCAATATTAACTTTAACCAATATGCATTATCACAGTCCGATACAGTAAAACAACTTTGTTTTTCCCCAAGTCTATATTCTTTCATACAGTGACAATCCGTTATTTCCTTTGAAACCCCTTGGAAATTAGTAATTTTTAGATCACTGCAGTTACTATCCTTAGGAGATTTTTTTGGTGTGTGGGGGTTTTTTTGGGTTTTTTTTTTTTTTGGGGGGGTGGGGTGGGTGGTTTGTTTGTTTGTTTTTATTTGGAACTTTTTTTTTACATCTTATACAAACAGAAAGCAATGTAAACATAGACTGGATCTTCCAACAAAACTAAAATTAAGCAGCTAGGTAAAAGTTATCTACTGTTGCAGAAGCATTGCCACCCACAGCTCAAATTGCAGTTGGTGAGATTCTTGTTTGCATTTAAGATATTTAAGTGGGTTGAATTCCCTCTACCTCCAAATCTTTGAAAATTGCTTATGAAGACAATGAAACCAGTTTGACCACTAATGAAATAACTGTTGTGATCCAAGAAGTTCACACTGATAAATATACACTTACAAACTAAAGATGAACTCTAGCATGCTCTCTCTTCTACATTCTACTAAAAATTTTTTAAAATGCCAAGAGCCTCCACAGTAGTGATAGTGACTTTTTGCCTTTCAGCACCAATTATTTTTTGTTATAACTTTAAAATAAGTTTTTGAAATTAAAATCAAGATTTACCATATAAAATTAGCGTATTCCAGAATTAGCAAGGGACAAGGAATCTGATAAAACAACATTTAAATCCTAGATACTTTAAGAACTAAGATGTTTTAAGATAAAAATCTTTAAAATGACACATCTCTCATCATTTTTCAAGGCATTCCTTCAAATGGCCACTTTTTTTGGCCATATGTTCTAAATTTCCATTATCATTTCAAAGAAGATCTTCTATAATTGCCATAACCAAAAAAGAAAGGTGCTAATCCTACTTGGCATTGCTCCAAAAAACCCAGTACTTCATAAGTCTGAGCTAGTGGATACATACAAAGAGAAAGACAGGGAAAATAAAAATATACCCAATATTTTTCCTCCAACAGGGAGACTAGTTCAATGACATAATAAAATTATTTAACCCCTGAGTTTAGAAAACAAATGACAAAGAACATGAGAAAAATTAAGCATTTTATAAATTGTTGAATTTGCTCTATGTTTTCTCCTACTCACTTTAGCTCCCCTCCTCCAACCAAACACGTTATTTGTCTCCTCATTCCCCACAGTAATTCAGCTGCACAAGTTGATAAGCATGTGTCACAGAAATAAGAAGGTATTAATTTAAAAATGTATTCAAGCTCAAGGACAGGTCCAAATAGTTTGTTCAGCCACAAGGCAAAAAAAAAAATGAACTCTTGTTAAGGTACATTTTTCACACAAGCTTTTGTTAAATCTTTACAAACACTTAACAGCATTCTGGATCGAGCCTACCCATATGCACTTGAGCTTTTTTCAGAGATTAAAAAAATAAAAGGGAGTTCAAAATCAATTTAAGTAATTTCACTGAAAATAGATAAGGTGAAAGGAGCCTATACTCGTCAAAAACCACCACAGAACACGGGAATACTTGTCAACTTCCAAACCTCAGTCACCTGCAACAAGCTCTCAGGTTACACAGTGAAGTGGCACCACCAGGGTCTTGCTGCATTTGGAACACACCAATGTTTCATGCAAAATGTAACTACTTCATGGAGTCTCAAACTATTTCACAGAAGTTATAGAATGCCTGAAGAAAGGATAAACCACTAGAGAGTACTGAGTCCATTTCACCACAGTAGGAAAAAACCCCACAAAACAAATAACTTGAGCCTCATATTCCACTTGTGTTAACAATCCCCCTATTCTCACATTTCCTATACAGCCTCCCACATAGCAAAGGTCAGATGACACAGTCCCATCAGATTTAATTTAACAAGGGTGGAGCCAAGAGACCTTGTGGAATAGGCTCATCTACCTGGCTTCAATGTATTCAAGGCTGATTGATTACTTTTTGCCACCAGTAGAAATAACCCCGAGAAGGGGCTTAGTGGTTAGAGTTGACCTACTAAAAAAGTACACAAGAGTCATATTTCTGTTAGTCATTCTATGAGGAAAATTTACATTGAGCCTGAAATTTGTCTATGGTGAATAAGCAACCTTAAAAGCACAATTGTCATCATGGATTTTATCTTTGTCTAGTAATAAGAGACAAAGAAGGTAGCAGTCAGAATTACTTTTCTTGACACTAGTGTTATTTAATTTGCTTTTCTGAGATCTCTGCTCTGAGACTTGGAATATTCTTTGCATTTGCATACTGCAGAACTAGAGATCTACTTAAAGATGAAACAGTGAGGTACAATTATGAAGTTACTAGGAAATGTATTTCACTTAAGTTAATAATGAAAAAAAATCATGTTCTGTAGAAATGGGATACCAATCTGTTTACATGAATTACTAAGCTTGAGCATGAGGAAAACAGGAGTACGTGGCAGATTACTGCAAACACGGTGCATTCTAAGCCAACTGTGCAAAAAATAATGACTCTCCCCTCAATATAGTGCCCCATTTACATGTTTTGCAGTTCTTCTGATGTGGAGAGTGTATCACCAAACATACTAAAATCCACTTAGCTGCTGAACTAACTGAAAAGACAGACAGTAGTTTGAGTACACCTTCATCAGAATTACATCAGCAAGAGATGGAACCATAGGGTAATCTATACCTCTAAAACATAAAATTCTGTTACATGCTCTGCACCAATGAACCTTAGTTTGGATTTTCTCCCAAGAGAATAATTAATATTTGCATGAATTTGACAAGCACTCAAACTTCTTCTGGACTATTTCATTTATAAGAGGGGATGGGAATGCATAGCTAGGAAGAGGGACTTCAAGAAATTCTCTATTTCAGCACTCTCTGAAAGCCTTCCAGCTAGAAACTATAGCATAACTTTGTTATTACTCTATTAAAACCAGGTTGCACAGTAATTACTTTGTCTTGTACGTTGCCTAGCACGTACCTTCCAGAACAGCAACACAGAACAAAAGAGTAAAACAGCATCTGACTTTTTCTGTCAGTGGCCCCAGAAGAAAGTCATTATTCAGGCCACAGTGGTGGCCACAGTCGTTGCATGACCTCTGGGCAACTTTCAGTGTTAAAACAGCAAAGCTGTGGTACTTGTAAGAAGCTGTCACAGCATGTACAGAAATGTGCTGTGATATGGTAGATACTGTTTCTGTTTTGAAAAGTAGAGGCCAGATCCTCAGCTGACATGTTGGTTATAGAGGCTTCGTTCACTGATGTTGAACTTTAGATATTTTTCTAAATTATTAAACAAGATATAGGTGTCAGGAAAATGCATCAATATTATCGGAGAAACCAAACCAACAGAGATGGTTTCTGTAATAGAAAAATGCTACAAAACAGTCAAAGGTTTTGTAATTTTTTTTTTCCAAAAATGTCAAGGAAGGAATAAGTATCCAAAGCTCATTCAAATTTGTAAAGCTTTCGTATAATAATGAACAAAGGCATCTGCCATTTTATTCTCCTTAGTGATTTAGTGACTACTTGGAGAATGAATGCAATACTTTTTTTACATTTCTTGGCTTTTGTCTTTAATGCAGTTAGCCAAAAAGTGAACAGCTCTGCAAAGAAAAAACAGGTAGCTTTGATCTGATCAAGAGAGAGAGCAAGTTTGAGTAAGCTGTACATAAATCACAGATATACTAGCTTACTTTTTTCTTAAGAGGTCCAGTGATGCCAATGCTGTCTGCAGAGACTTCTTAAAATTGTGCCACATGCAGAAACCTTGGAAGTATTTCACTAAGGATCAAAACAACTGGTTTACCTGTTTCCTCCATACAGTCATTAGTAAAAGGATTTTAATAAGTAATCATTACTGTTTGAGACAAAATGAACATTAATCCTGCCTAACAGAGAAATATTTCTCCTTGCCTTCCAGTAATCTGAATCTTAAACACATGTAAAAAAGGTGAGAAAATCCACACTGCTGTGTTATTGGTCAACTCCTCTACCTTGTATGTGTTTAGAAAGGATATATGGAATTTTTTTAGTTTTAATGACACAGATTCAGCAATAAATTTTTCCTGCAATGCCATGATCATCTTTCTATAGAGGTGTTCTACTACCTAATATAGATTTCCATGCTAAATAATGAAGTTTGGTACATTAAATACAAAAAGCTTTATACTGCTTTTAACATACTGCACTAATCAGTTTCTAGCAAGTTTCACATTTTTCTATCATCCAATCAAGCTGTGTGGCCAACTAAACAATTTGAGGTTTGAATACCTCTTCTTTGACTAATCTCCTTGCTGCATAAACATGCTGAGTTCCATAACCATCATCTGTCTCAGCATTTCACTTTATTGGCAGGAAAACAAATTTAACCCTGAAATGACCAGAGGGGTGCATAGGATACAATGACTCCTAAAAGGGAAATTTAAGTCAATAGGTATGAATGTCAAATTTTGATGTCCTAGTGCTCCCCTTGGAAAGTGAACATAGCAGTTTCTATTCCATATCTGCAGTAACAGAACCTACTGGTTTGGTACATTCAATAGTTTTCATTGTGATCTACTTTAAATTTCTAAATGTACGAATTGAAATATTTTCTCCTGCCTTTCCGAAATCTGTTGAACTTTGTTACTATTTTGTGCTAATGACAGCCAGTGCTACTCTTCCTGATCTGCAACTGTTTGCCTTACACTAGCATTCCTGACCAAATTCCCCTACTGCGTGCTACCATAAATATGAGTTCTGTGGTGTTTAAAAGTGAAGGTGAGCATCTATGTCCAGATTCTCAGTGGTATCTGTGCATCAGTTTCCAAGGGAGTTAGGTGAATGAACACTGCTAAGAAATTGTATCAGGGACTTTTCAAAATATGACCCTGTGACCTCTGACTACAATATTTATTTAGGTTGCATATAAAGTATACACATATAAGCATATAAACTCCTGGGTCTTGACCCAGTCATCATTCAGGTCAAGAACTTGGCTACAAGTTATCACTTTTATTTGGTTAAGTGCAAGCATTTCTGTCCTTTCAGGTCATGGAAAGATTGGCTGGCTTGGGGGAGCTTGCATGTACCTGGCTCTTAAAACTGCAGCCAAAATGTTTATTGTTCATCTAGATCTGGAAGTTGAAGTGCTCCAAGTTCAGATACAGTTCCAAATTACTCTGGCTCAACTGATTTTTGTGTTCCTTCCATTAGCTGTTGTTTCACCTTCTCTTCACATACAAGGATGTGCATCTCATTCATGTTTCTTCATTGGTAAACAAGCCAGGATAAATTGAAGTGCCTTTCTTCAAGTCAGTAAGACTCCCGCCTTTGTTTTCAGGGAAAAATGCAGACCCTAACAACTGGAAGTAAGTGGTGTTCCTTTTATGCAGTATAATTTCATTTCCCTCTTGAAGCTTTACAAGGAAGTAATAAAAAAAGCAAAAGCATAAAACCCAGTACCTGATGCACAGGCTGCTTTTGAGCCTACAGCATACTATAGGTATGAAATTATAATTTCAAACAAGTATAATATACATCATGTGAAATGTCCCAGTATGCTCTCCATATCAGTTGCCCAGAATACCTTTTAATCTGCCAAAGGCCAGAAAACTGTGACCTTCATTTTAAGACTGTATGGCAAAAAAAGAAGGGGGGGGGGGGGGGAAGAAAAAAATATTAAGAGAAAGAACCTTTCTATTATCTATGTTTTATGAATCTGCAATTCCTTCTGGTGTCCATAAGGTATTGTAACAAAAGAAGATGCTGCAGCAGGTAGATCTGGACTGGTCTTCTAGTCCAGGCTGGAAGACATTCCTTTCACTGACACACAGCAGAGTCTACAAAGTGTATAGGAAACAGCTAAAAAAAAAAAAAAAATTATATATTTAGAAGCTAATTTGACATGTTAGTACCTGTCTGGTCTTGTGTTCAGTACTTACACATAATGCAGTGAAGGGTTGGTTAGATGACTGACAAGATAAAAGTTTGAGCAGTTAGTACAGAACCAAATTACAGAACAGTATATTCTCCTCAAATAAGGCATAGAAACTACCTGTTGCTTCTCAGGTTTATAGCTTTTTTTCTTCACCTCAATAGGTTACAGCAGCTGGTTTAGTATATTTTATATACATATATTGACATTTTCATCTCCAGTTTCCAAGTGGCAGTGCAACATTTCATTATAGCGTTAGATCAGAGTGCTAATTCTAACAGTTGGTTCTTATCACAAATTTCCAGAGCAAACAGAAGCAAACAAGGCCTGTGCTTTGAATGAGATGCAGGTAGTAAACATAGTAAACACATGTAAATGGGAAAATAAACCAGTAGGAATGTTTTCAGAAACTTTTCATTGTCCAAAAGCTTTAATTTAGTTGAATCCCTAAAAGTAAGTTAGTTAATGTAAACTCAGGTTGAATCACTCAATTTGAAGTAGTGACACGGTCCTGCATCATTTCAGAGCCTCAGACATGGTTTATATTGGCACTGCCTCCAACTTTGCAAGCATGAAAGAGAGAAGCATATCCTTCTGCTTTGTTTCCGGCTTAGTGCAATGAGCATCACTGAATGGAATTTTTCCTTTTGGCTGTTACTCCTGGATGGCACTATGCCAGCACAAAGCAAAAGTCTTAGAAATAGTTTTGTATGCCTTTGTGGGTGTGGATGAGTTATGCTAACACCGGCTACACAGCTGTAGGTAGAGGTTTCCTTGCTGTGTTCACAGTGAAGAGTAGGAAGAGAGCTTTTATAACACAAGAATTTGTTTTACGAGGTTCCTTAAAATACATTTTTTCTTTTTGGTCTTTCAAATGATCAGATCTTTCTTGGCTGCTAGGCTTTCACAGATACACGAGCACAAACATCCACCTTGAATACAGCGCAGTTCTGTCCATCTCAAACAGCTTTCTGAAGACCTGGAAGACACTGGAAGGGAAGGGATGTTGTATTAATGATAATTTACACCTAGCTTGCTTTTGTTACTTTTCTGTTTGTTTTGTTGAAAGCAGTAATGTCTTTTTTTATCCTAATTTCAAGAACAACTTCTGCATATGCAAGCTTTTCTCTATGTGTAACACAGGGCTCAGGAAAGACACTGGTCATAAGGTCTTGCATCCTTCACCCCAGTTACAGTAAAATATACAGCCAGATAAGGGTTTTCAAGTCGAGTCATACTATGGACAGTGGTGAACTCCTTCAGTAGCTCTAATTTGAAGAACTGGTTGCAAACTTCAAGACCCTGAAGGTAGTATGAATGCACCTCAACCTCAGCAGATTCCATTACTGTAGCAAAAAGAGAAAAATCAAAATCAAACCAAAATAAAAAAAGGCTAGTGGGCTAGTTCCTGGTTTTTCCTGCACCAACATTTGGGGATGATTAGTACCTTAGTTCATGATTTACCTACTTTGTTCTCTAAGAATATCTGTTTCCCTGGTCATTTTGCCTTCTCTCTAGGCATGTAAAAGTTCTATTGCCTCTAGTAAAAATAGTCCTGAAATCACAGAGGGGAAAAGCCATAGCTTATGCTCTTTCCTGTAAACTCCCACTAGAGCTCCTTTTATTCTTTATGAGTCACCATCGCTTATTACTTCAGTTGCCCTACAGCTCCCGGAACTCATGCAAAAAACTTCCCAAAGTTACACTTCAGTCATTTGCTGATATCATAGACACTTTAACGACTTTAAGCAGTAATTTGTCTGACCCAACGCATATATCAAAATAGAAAGAGCTACTAGTAGACTTAGGGAAAAAAAAAGTTGTTTAAATTAAAAAGCAATGTTTACTATTAAGACATTTTACCAAATATTTAGTAGAAAGCAGACTACAAATGAAAGACAAGACAAAATGGCTCATGGCACTAGCATGGCCTGCATTTTATTTATATCACTAAGGGGATGGGAAAATGGATGGAGTGCCCATAGTCTGCAACAATTTAAATGCCTGGCACCACTCATGCCTGTGACAACAAAATGGGTTCCCCGTATCATTTTAGGGGAATGCAGTCACTCTCAAAACATGAGAGCCTGTAGTGTAGTATTGAGTCTTAAGACCACATATCATTGAACTCAACTCAGAAGGGAGGAGGGCAAGTCTCAGATAACCAAGGAACACACCTAGCCACAACAAGGATCCCCCAGGCTCCTTCGAGGAAGGAAACAGGTTTTAGCCTGAAGCAACTGCTTATAGAGATAGGCTTGGAACTAGTTCTTTTTAACACAGAATCCATTTTAACAACTTTAAAGATAACAAAATCATTGACTGCTCAAGCAAACCTCATTCCAGGAAGAAAAAAAACCTTGCTCATGTTAAAATAAAAAGTATGCAAAAGTAACTAAAAACCAACAAACTTTATAATGTCTCATCCTAATGGAGAGAGGAAGGGAGGGTAGGAAACTGAAGATGTCTAAAAGGTCAAGATAAATGCATTGCAAAATCCAAAAATACATTGTGTTTCTACAAAACCACTTTATTTAGGGTATTCCTGTCAATGCACACTATTTTGCAAACCACCATAAACTAGACATGCAGAGCTATAAAGCATATAAATTGTTGTTTAGTGTTTCTGCAGACTTCGATCTTTGTGAGCCAGCTATGCTGGAACTGGAGTTTGAGACTCAAACTGTGGCTTCTGTGATGCACAGCATAACCTAATTTCTGCCCCATAAGATACCTTGTTTAGGAAATAAAGACTCTGTGGCCACCTGACTTCTGAAGTCTCTAAGTTCCCATCTCAATCTCTATGTTCGGTTTAATTTATTGGTTTCAGGACAGTCCTAGGCAGCTCCAAACACTCAACTATCACACAGTTTTGGCTGACACTGCCATTTTTAATAATCAGTTGCCGGAATGAATTTGCTTCTCTTGCTGGGGTGTTTAGGAGACATACTTCCAAGGTGTTTCTTTGCTGTTTGACAGTTAGGAGCATCTTTTAAAAGTGAATTCAGGAGCTCCTGAGGTAATAACCTGAACCAGCACAGCTGGACCTCTGTGCACAGGTAACTACATCAGGCATTACATAACATGCAAGAAAATTAAGAGAGTTGACAATCTTGCTCCTTGTATAGCAGACAGGAATCTACTTTTTTTTTCAGTCACACAGGATTTCCTACCCTGAGAAACTATGGTATAATAAGGCTTCTACTAGGTAAGAAAAAAGGCTTCATAGGTTGCTGTTTCCTTTCTCCTTCCGCACAAACTAATAGCCATGATTTCTGACAATGCATTAGGGTCCTTGCAATGGATAGTATGATATGGTCCTTAGTCAGATTTTTAACTGGGGAAACCCAGAACTATGGAGTCACTGTCCAGCAAAGGATGATTAAGGGTTTGGATTTTTTAAAAATTTTGTCAATACATTTTTTTAAAATCCTTTGAGTTTAGGGCAAAGACGAAACATTACAAGAGTGGAAAGAGTGAAGGAAGGACTTCAGAGCCACCCTAAAATGAAATACAGTTGCTGGGCTGTTGCTAAACAACTGCTCTATTATAGGTTGGAATGGCATTTAAGTAATCAAAACCTTTAATATATTCTTTTTATTACATTGATGGGATTTATTCAGATGGAAAACTTTAATTATCAAGTCATATTATTACTGATCCTGGTTGATGTATAATTTTAAAATAAAGCAAGCAAAACTGTAAACAGTGAATTGGAATCAAAGTGGCAATCTAACATAAAATGTATCTACAGAGTTTTAGTTTAGTAAATAACTACTCATAAACAAGTATGATATAAGTTACTAGGTTATTTCACTAATTAAAACCTTACACAGTTTAGAAACCAACCTTTGAAACTCCATCCCAGCTTGATTGTTTTGTTTTACAGAGGTTGTGACAAAATGCTCCTGCTGTTTGACTTGCTTCCTGTTCTGTTACAGACCCAGTTTGCTCCGTAAATTTTCAGATTAGGAGCAGCCTAACCTCTCTGTACACGAGTGCTGTGGAAAGAGTATAAAGTTGTTAAACTTGAGTGTTCCAGAAGATAGAAATAACAGTCCCTACTAGCAAAAACTTGTTGCTCAACAAGAACAAACTCATGCCTTTATAGGGTGCTGCAAGTAACTTCCTTTTCAAGAAGGTAAAGTTTTTAAAATTGCCAAGTGACATACTCACTCTCATGGCTAGGAGCTGTCTGGAAAAAAACAAAAATCTAGGCCCAGAGTAGTAAGAGCATTGTTGCTTCCTGTTCCTGTAAATGTTAAGGAGGAACCAAAACATACTCATCCACAAAAAACCCGAATATAAATATGTACCACATGGGAATTAACCACGTTGCAGAACAATTCCAAACCCTTAAAAGTTTCAGAAATTACGCAGCTGTCCACATAAATGGAAGATTTATATGTTCAGAATGAATCATTATGAGCTGGAATAGATACGAGGTTACTTATAATACACTAGTATGGATTATAATGAAAGGTCTCAAGAGGGAACAGGATTACTGTAAACCCTTAATTTCTCCTGTCTTCACCCATTGTTCTCCAGGAGCTCTTAAAACCATAGAAACTGGTCAAAGGTGTTCAATTACATTTTCATATTAAATAAACTAAATGTTCACACAGTATCATAAGCATATACACCATTTCACTATCTACTTAGGACCAGATTCTAAGATACTGCACTTCCACAGAAGTGGAATAACATGGCCTAAAGTGTATAGAAATATGCCAATATCTATACAAATGTTTAAATGTCTCCCAGTCCTCAAGAGCTTACACCCAAAGTGACTGCTGTGAAGGAATTAAAGTGCTGATAGGTAAATACTCAGTGACCTCTTTATGCCGTCTCTTCCCTCACAAGCACTAGAGACTTGTACAGTGCACATCTTTGGGAGGATTAATCTACTTTTGCCTTCTTTGTTACAATTCAGAATACTAAATTGATGAGCCCAACTTCCCCCTCACTTGAGAGGAATAGGTACCTAACTTAACTGTCAAAATTAAGCATGAAATTACTTCCCTACACTGCTGTCACCAATTATATTCTAATAAAATTAGCTTTTAGCTAAGCACATCAATACTGGCATACAAAGCATTTTTACCCACAGGTCACTAGTTACAATCTGTATAAGTTTGAAAGAAAAAGCTGCTGTATGTAAAAGTGGTCAGTGTTTGGTTTCAAGTGTGCTGCGGTTGCTATGACAATGCTGCCACGACATTTTGCATAACCTTAGAAAAGAGTCCAAGGATAGAATAAATACTGACACCAAGTTCTCTACTTTCCCAAGTAAGTGGTCCCCAAAGGTCGAGGAGAAGTCTTACTTGTGGAACAGTCTCAAGAAAATGCAACTGCAGCTGTCAGTTATATCTGCTCTGTGAATAACCAGAGGTTGAATTTCAGCATCCAAGTCTGTCAGCAGCATTAAAAGTTATACTGCAGTAAAACAAAAAGAAGCCCTTTGTAAGCAGCTTCATGAAGAGTGCTAAAGACTGAACACAGATCTTTAAAAGCCTTGATGTTTGTCTTGTTAGCTTAAGAAGGACATGCATTGATGCTTCAAGTTCCCATCCCCTTTGTGTATGTAGGAAACATGAGTTCTCTCCTGCTGTCATTTCCACGCCAGCTACAGAATTAAGAAAACAAAGGGAGAAGAGGGAGGAAAAGAAGGTTTGCAGTTAATTCTATCCGTGTATACAAACATGTACTTCTCTTCCTGCTTTAATTTGGAAGGAAGCCCTTTTATACACAGCGTTTCCTTACAGCAATTCCAAAGAGACAAAGAGACATTTTTATTAGAAAAGGAGCAGTTATGTTTTCCAGGTCCTATTAGGCTTAAGGTGACACCCGAGTAGTAAGTAATCCTTGAAAAAAAGCAAGGACTTTAGCAATAGGAATCAACTGTTGCAATGTTGCAGCTGGATTGGGTTTGGCAGTACAGGCTGCAAAAGTTCCTTCACTTGCTTCTCAGTCATACAGAGACAGACATGCTTTGTTTTACACTTCATCATAAATCACATTGACATATAAATCTTTAACAGGAACTATCAAGCAAAGAGCTAGAACTATGTTCACCACATGTTCCCAATTTTCTTGTTTCCTCTAGATGTCAATCCTGCAAACACATCGATGATTACCTGCCTGTAAGCAGCCCAGCCTAGTTTATGCACATAGTTGGAGTATATCATATAAAATTGTTTTATAAGGTTAGCTCATAACACCCACTCATGCCTTACTATAAATAACCTAGCAGAAAGGACTCAACAGGGGCTCCTAACTCCTATTTGTAAAGGGAACTTTCGGCCCCAAAAGTTTAAGTCACTCCTGAAAACTAACCACAGGCACCCTTCAAAATCTGAGTCAAGATCTTCATGAAGTCTCATTGCCAAAGACTGATTAAATTCTTTAGAACATGAATGTGAAATGACTCTAATCTTTATTAAGGGTACAGAGCAATGTATGTGGTTAAAGAAACCATAAGATTTCCACAGCTGTCACAGATTTTAAGTTTTTCAGAGTCTGCAAAATACTACGTATGTATAATTTCTATATATTTTAAAATACAAGCTACCCTTACTTTCAGTGTATTACTGTTGCCACTATCTATTATTGAGAATCACGAGTCACCCACCTGCACCGAGTCTCAGACTTCCAAATGCAATAAAATTAAGAGCTTTCAAGTATTTGCCTGCTAAGTGGTATATACCTATCCTGAAAATGATGCATCCATAATGAAACGTTTTCTAGCAGGCAGGCGCTTGACCCAAATACTTGGTGGCCCAGTTCATGGAGAAAACCATGCACAAGCTCATTCCAAAAGCTTATAAATAAATAACAGAAATCAAAATGCAAGCAGATAAACATGTTTGGGCATTGAAAGCATGCTTTGAACCCTTAGTAGAATAAAACTATGTTCCTATTCAGCCACTGCCACTTCCTGCTTCTGAAAAGAATTCATCCATTAACTGTCTGTGTAATGTAAGCATCCCAGGATCTGAAGCCCATTTGAAAGTAGACAGGCCAGATGACAGTCAAAAACTTATGTATGAGGTGTTTACCAAACAAATAAGTCAGTGGCAAATGTCCCAAAAAGAGGAAGAGACAGAGCAGACTATCAATCCCACTCCTGTTGCTGGTTTATACAGATCCTTACTCAGTTTAAGAGGATATGAGTTCAGGCGTAGAGACAGTCCACACTATTGTTAATAATGCAAACAGCAATAACATAGAAAAACTCTTATAAACAGCTTGCTAAAGGAATATATTCTGTTAAATTAATATATTTATGAATACCCAAGTAAAATGTATTCTTTAATATAATTACCTCCTTTTAACTGAACTATGCTCATGGTTTCTGCTGTGCTTGCCATATTTCTTCTTGCAAACTGGTTACTCATAGGACAGAAAAAGTTCTTGGGAGCAGTTTATAAATGATAATAGTTTGTTACTTCATGTAACAAATACTTCATTGTCAGTTGTCCTCAATATTTCCATCTACACGTGGAGATTCAGTATGCTCGTCTTTAAATTAAATGCAACATATTTGAAATGAGAAAACAAACAAACAAACAAACAAGGTAAAAAGAATGTAGTGACTTCCCCTGAGTTTAGTTCTGTTTCACACTTTTTGTGTGGCTATCCTAGGAGATTTTTATGGCTTATGGCAAAAAAAAAAAAACAACCCAAACCAAAATACATTCAACTACGTGCAAGACTTGGCGCTTAAGAAAAGATTTCCTGCAAATGGTAGCACCTTCTCAGTTGCAAATGCCCACTTTCATCACAGAAGATAACTGGAGCATGGCCACCATCATCCAAAGCAAATGCACACACACAAAATACAAAATTAGGTCTCATCCTAAAAGAGATAAATACACAAATATCTGGTAGAGAACTTAAAGATCAAAATTCTGTCCCAAGATGAAAAGATAGCAAATTATATATAACAAAAACTACTGACCAATGCATTTTTTTTGCTTCAGTGCAAAGGTAATAAATACACTGAAAGCCTGTTACCATTAGCAAAAGTGCTGATCTTTCACTAGAAATCAGATTAAGAGACTCTTTGAAAGCTTTTGTTAAATGTCATACAGACATGATACATATCCACTGACAGAGTTCTATACGTGTAGATGTTGTGTTGCATTACAAAAGCTACTTTTGCTCTGGGATGCCTAATGGTTAACTCTTTTGGTCTTTTTACCTTAGGAACTCTGTACCTTTGGCCTATTTCTCTTGAGCACATTGCATTTACTTACTGCAGAATTTCTTGCACTCAGTTGCTGATGCCAAGTAAACGAAGAACCTAGCAACTGCTCAGGAAGACAAGCCTTTGAAGGAGAGAAATCCTGAATGAATACCGAATCCAGGAAGACCATTTCTCAACCTAGCAAAACACCCCAAAGGATTGTTTGCCAAGCAACACCAAACTTTTCAATGAACTTCTAAAAGTTAAGTGGTTACAAAGAAAAGTGGTTGCAGGTTTTATTACTAAGTGCTTGCAGAGATGCTCCAACCTGCTTATAAAGGGAAAGAGCAGTTCCATGTACTGAATTTGCAAATTTAAACAGGACATTTTTGTATGCAAAAAGTTAACGTGCAATGAAATGGCCATACGGTGTGAAAGCACTGAGATGTGGGGTGAAGGGGAAATAATGACTCTGCTTATCAAATAATAAGCTGTTTAAAATGAAAAATCTGCCATGGATGTACTCTCTTAATCTGTGTTTTGAACAGCTGCCAAATTCAGACGATACTGAAACAGCATCAGAGTTGTTTCAGATCTGCCAGGGCCAAGCTCTTATACTGTCATTACTAGATTTTAGGTTAGATAACAAAATTAATGATTTTTTTTTTTTAAGCTCTCCGCTCTCTTAATCTGACTCAATCAGATCCATAAGATACGCCTCTTAGTTCTGGTTCCATTTCAGATTTAAATTTCTCTGTATAGTTTAGAATCCAAACCATGCTGAATTTTAAGGAAGCAAAGCTTGTGTAGGATTCTGATTTTCCCACTATTCTCATAAAGCAAATGGCACTTACCATTTTAACACCCTTACTTCTTGCTCTAGTATTCCCCAGCCTGAAGCAGGCTGTGCTTAATAAAAGGAAAGCAAAGACAGCTTCTGCACAAGGTTTGTTAGTTATGTTACATATGCTACATTTTATTATAAAGTATATTTTAATGCAAATTTAAATCTCTAAGAAGTTTCAGCAGCTGTACTTTTGAACATTTAGTCTGAGTGTCATTGTTCAAACAAAACCATCTTTGTCATATTTCCTTTTTGTGAGAACAATTGCAGGACTGGAATAAAAACTGGCAAAGGAAAATTATTAGCGCTGGATGTTCCTGCTACTGTTGCTTAGGGGCTGTCCCCGTCACATTTGAATAAGCCTTCTAAAACCTGGTGATTGCTTTTTTGTAGCAAAGGAAGTGATAGAATTAACCACAGACCATTTGTTTCTCCTGTTGTTAACTCATTTCATTTCTTACTGATGTCTAAATATATTGTAGGGTGGGGTTTTTTTTACTTGTTGGAGATTATTGTCTACATGTCTAAGTAGGCATTCTACCAAGACAATTATCAATGCAAAGACATATTTTTTTTCCAAGTTATCTCTTATTTCAGATACCCAATTTAAAATACCTCAGTAAAATTAGTAATTCAGCACTTCTATCAGACCCTTCAGAACAACCAAGGCAGACAACCAAAAAGGGAAGCACTAGAATAAATGGACCATGTTTGAACCCCCCCCCCCCCGTGAAAAATAAGTACTTTTAAGGGGTAAGCGATAGCGAATTATCTTCTGGAAAGTAAAAGTGTAACACAACAACAGAGGCTGTGTTGACAGCACAACTGCCTGTGAAACAAGAGGAAAGAAAACTTATTTAAATAAACCACATGTATATCCTTCAGAGAAGCAGCTTGTGTAAGAGTCTCCACTGCATTTAAGGAACATTGTGACCTTTGATTTTCTTCAGTTCCTGTTGATGTAGCTTATGACTTCGTTACTTATCAGTTCAGAGAAAAAGAGAAGTCCATTTATAATTCTTTACTGTCTACCCACATTCTGTGCTCAGGCACAGAGGAACAAGAGTACTTTCCTCTTGCCCTCTTTTCAGAATAGATGGGTTGGAAGAGGACAGAAAGAGACAGCTTAATTTCACTTCTGCTGCCTGTTCAGATTAAGTGAGACAATGCAGAGGTTGAGAACAGCAGTAAAGGTTACAGTTGAAATAAGAGGCAAATTACTACTACCAGGCAGAAGGAAGGAAACAAGAGGAATTCTGACTCACGGGTGTGTCTGAGTCAGTGTTTCTTGTGACGAAAGCTGGGAGAGGTGGTAAAATTATGCATTTCCCTTTGATTGGGCTATGATTTCAAAACACAGCCAGTTGTGAACAGACATCAGCATTATGACGTCTCTCCCCCAGCTGCAGCGGGAAGACTTGGAAGCACCAGGACTTCATTCCAAATACTTTACAAATGTGTAGGATAAAAGAACAGACATATTCTCTCCTCCCAGCCCTATATTTATGATTTAAAACTCAGTGGAAGGAAAATTTGATTTTAATATTATTTATGAACAACAACCCATGGTTATAGTTTCCAGTTATATACAGACCCATCCCGTCTTCATTGCTTTTGCATCGTAAATGACTTCCCAATTACTGCCTCACACCCAACATTGTTCTTAAAGTCTAAATTTCAGTCACAAAAGCATGTATGCTTCTTTCACAGAGATAATTATCACATGCATTGCAGTGTCAGTTCTCTCTGAAGGGAACCACCTATAAATTTGGGAAGCTTGTTGAACTGAGTCATTTCCACTTCTAGTATGCACTACTTATAGTGTAGCCTTATTTTCTGGCTGTAGCTGAAAGCAGATTTCTAAATATTACCATGAGGGATTCTTGTAGTCTTTAGTAGAAGACAGGATTGTGACAACTACATCTTCCTTTCAGAAGCTGGAGACTAACAAAAAGGTTCTCCTAGAACAGTAACAGACAAGCGATTACAACCCTTATACCCCATTTCCTACGCACACAGAATTGTTTGCATTGTAATAGAAATGCTCTGCATTTTAACAGTACAATCCTTCTGAAAAATTAAGGAACATTTTCTTATTAGTAATGACCTCCACTTAGTTCAAAGTTGATCCAGAACTATTATACATACAAATACTCAAAAGCTTTTGCAACTTCTTCTAAAGCCTCACATGAGGGAAGAAAAATTTTGGGCCATTCATTACAATGGATTTCTGCCATCAAGAGGGCATGAGTCCATCCTGAATATCAGATTCTTTCAGGTTATTTGAAATCTACTTGCAATTGATAAGTAGCCAAGGACACTCTCAATACTTAGTGACTATCAAGCAGAATAACTTTGACCTTCCCTTTTTCCTCCATGTGATAATGTACCAGACTGCCTAAGTACTGCCATGCACTCTCAAGATAGGGAACTGCCTCTTAAAAGTTACTGGAGATGTTTGCTAAAGGGAAAGCCACATTTTTTTTTTTTTAAATTATTAATTATTTGCTGCATGCCTTTTTTTTTTTTTTTGAAGGAGAGTCACATGAAATAATACATCTGGAACAAATGAAGAGAAAAGATCTGCTTTTGGAACTTGGCCTGATGCCAAAACAAAGCATCAGAACTTGAACCAAGGATCTGAGAACAAAGCTGGAACAGAGATGTACAGTAACACTAGTATTATGTGCTCACCCTATAAAGAACAGCACTTCATTCTTAGAACTAATGCTACTTTCATACCGAAGAATGATAGTTAACCAGAATACTCAAAATCACTTTTAACCTGCTGTATGTCATATAGTCTGACCAAAAAAATATTTCAGAGCCACGTGAACCCTCTGACTACATACAGTAAGACATTAAGTAAGGATGCCATAAAATTCATACTGAAACTACTGTGGAGAAGAACTCAATGGACAAGAAAGAAGCAAATCCTGATGAGCTGAGCTTTACCAGTAACTATTAGTTATTTACTACAGAATAGCTGCATTGGGACATTTAAACTACTTCCCCCCCACCCCCCCTCATTGCTAACTGTCTGTTACTAGTTGGAAAGAAACTCTCAGTTCTACTTGCCTGCTTGGCATTTAGCACCATTCTCCACCCACACAGCCTACTCAAAATGGCACCCACACTGGAAATTTTATGCTTTTCAACTTCTATTTTCCATCTGTATCAAATTCCACAACATTCCAGCTTCAATTCCAGAAGTCAGTTAAATTTGTTGTCTTCATGCCTTCTCTGCTGTTCATACTCATTCTCCTTTCTCTCCTATTGCCCTCCTGTTAAGGAAGTTGGGCAGTTTAATCTCTAGCATACCCCATGTAGGTTAAAAGTTAAACAGATTGCATCCACTAAGCAATATTTGAAGGAGCAAATAGAGAAAAAAGCAGAAAAAAGTGAATGTCAGGTAGTTCCTACATTCAGCTTTTACTGAAGTTTCGATTTCATGAGGTAAGTGTCCCAAAGAATTTTAAAATGCTTGCAGCTCTGAAGCAAGTATTGGAGCAATTCCTTTAATTTGACAATGCACTTTATCGTTATCTATAGGTGTCAAAAAAGATAACTGAAATCAAAGATAGCAGTTCAGTTTGGTACACATACTGCAAGAAAAAGCAGCTCTCAGGACCATCTTCTGTCCTATTTCCGCATCAACTGGCATTGATGGCCAGAGGCATCCAGTTCAAAGCACACCCATGCAGTTACCAATCTAGGGGTTGCTTCCCTCCACCTGGAAGCTGCCCACACACCTGCCTTTGTTACAGAACAGCAGTGCAGGGAAGGCAGAAAAGGCTCTCTTGGAAGTGAACTTTGTCACAGCTAAGTGACTAAGCCGCTAATGTTTTTCAAAAGTGTAGGAACACAAACACAGCAGGCTAGCAATAGGATGGTAAGTATCCATGCTTCCTACATTTTCATTATAAGCTATGATTTATTCAGAGATCTATCACCTGTAAAATAAACTGATGAATATTGAAATGAGCA
Organism: Athene noctua; assembly: GCF_965140245.1. Lineage (NCBI taxonomy): Eukaryota > Metazoa > Chordata > Aves > Strigiformes > Strigidae > Athene > Athene noctua. Next base: position 142,268,713 of record NC_134037.1, on the reverse strand, counting down.
AAGAAGCTTTGTTCTAGGAAATACTGCACTCACGCTGGTGGAGGATTGCAAAGAATTTCAGAGGAACAGTTCCCTAGAGCATTTGTCAATGGACAAGGCTATGTTGGCCTTGGAGGGGGACACAATGCAGAACTGCAGATGTGAGAGTCCTCTTTTGTTGCTGTTTTTCAAAAAGTCATAGGCTTAGAACCAAACTGTCCAGTTACGGCAGCAAGTAAGAATACACAAGACAAACACCCCAGCTCAGGCAACAGGCTCTTTCAAAGTCATGAAGCCAGGAAATATGAGACAGACCTGTTTGAAAATAGCTTAGAAATAGCACAACTTTACTATCTATTTCTATTAATAACCACACATGTTAATATGGTTACATTACATGAATTTCAATAGGCCTTGTCTTCAACATGAATGTAATTAGTTTCTACTTTCATTTTCTGGACTCCAACAAACATTTTGCTCTGACGGTTTGCATTCATGTTTACAGCATTTATTTTCAGTGCCTAAGTGCCTAGTAAACAGGCTCATAGCCCAGAGAGGAAGTGGTACATCCAGTCTCCCACAATAATGAGGAACTATCTCTTCACAATCCACGGTGGTCATGCTCTATTATCCATTCCAGCAGATTTCTATGGTTCTAGATACTTCTGTATGATGCAACACCACAGCTCTGCACATTCAATTGTATGAAAATATCTTCCAAAACGTGAAAGAAGCCTTTCAGTGCTTCTGAAGCATTTGCATTAGGAAATAATGAATAGAAATATTTGCCCAGTTAAGAGACCCACGTATTTTGGAAACTCTGACTATGCACAAAAGGAAAGCAGTAAGCGTTGGGCATTGATAAGGTTCTGAGAATGTTACAGTAAACATCTTTGGTAGATTAGTATTCCATCTGAGTTGCCCTGAATAGCCAGTTGTCCAACACCAAACTGATCTGAAATAATCAGAGGCGGCAAGGTTTTTTGCACAGTGAAGTTCTATTCCCACGGATGACCACCATCGCTTGTCAGTCCACTACTAGTGTGCATTCCAGCAGCTACAAGCCCACATCAGTGCTATACCCACGGAAGGTGCTCCAGATGAATTCTCTGTAGACAACTGAGGTCCATTCTCCTGTTCAGTCTTCTTTTCCATTAGACACACTCCTGTGCAATCCAAAACACTGTGAAGACACAGAGTCAAGCCCATTCACAGAAATGCCCTTAGTCATAGTTGAGTCTCATGCTTAATATTCAGCAATATCAATGCAGTATCTCCTATTCAGAAGGTGTATCATTGCATAATCTATTTCAGTGATCAGAGAACTCATCAGAGCAGAGATTAGGGGGGCCAGGCAGGAAGACGATGGACATAGAGAGTAGAAATAAAATCTTTCCCAGAACATTTCTCCAGGAAACATCAGTAGGAACCTGGCAGGGACCATTTCAACTCTCCAATCTGTTTTTGGGGGGTGAAATTTCCTTTTGGCACCTTTGACAAACAAGGACTAATAGAAACTCAACATAACTTTGTTTTCTTTCTTATTTGTCTTTCCAAGCTTCCCAGTTACCAGTATCCAAGGTTAAGGGAAGAGAGTTCATAGATCTGTGTGGGCAGTAGAAGCTAAGATTACAACTGAACTACATTATTTGCTTTTTTGTGATACATACAATGTCACAATCACACTGTAAGCAAAGGCCTCTGGGAGCCGAGAAGAAAAGGGCACAGAAGAAAAAAACCCCAAACAAACAGTGACAAAAACAAAGGGCAGACCTTCCTTCTGTGCCTCTTCCAGTACTTCAAAGTATATTTAGAATTTCATTGAAGATCCCTTCTAAATAGTTTAATTCTCTATTGGTGAATCTGATAGTTTTTTCTCAAACCAAACATTAAGAATGTACATTATTTTTAAAAAGTTCTTTCACAGACAATTATTTTCTCCTTGCCCCTTGGATAGTCATGTAAACCAGCTTTTACTAAAATAATGAGCAAGACAAACTAAGAATGCTGGTGGGAAATCGACAGAGACTCAAGACCTTAGTTAACTGTGAAGTTTAAAAGCATATCGGAAAATCAGATGCCACTTTGACTGAACAAGCTGTTTTCTGATCTGTGTAAAGATTAGGCATGATCCTGTAGTCAGTGAAGTCATTATGGAGAAGACTGGGCAAATATAGGATTACAGCACCCTCAGCATACAAGTAAATCTCACCTTAAAAACAAAATGTAAAACTCTGCATAGCAATGATTTCCATTCTTACATGATTTGTATTTGTAAAACAGATTTACTCATCTCTTAACATTTCAAAAAGTTTCAATGATTTGATGTTAAGTCTGATAAATAAGAGTTTTTTAAAATTTAATTTTAATGGTGAATTCATAGGCTCAAGTTCTCCCAGTCATCATGCCAGTATAATGTAAACCAGGGACAGAACGCAGGGCACTGCCACTATGGTTTTTTATAAATACATGGCTTTTCTGTCATGTTTTAAGTAATTTTCTCTTTACTGTAAGTTATCACACTACTAGTCATTGCTGGCCTAGACTTTTTGCCAATTAATTTCTTTAATTTTCCTCCCCCATTTACCCTTTTGCAATAACTATGACTGTCATGGCTATTTAAAAAGACCATTTATTTCCATCATACCAGCTGTACATGGAGAAGATGAAACTGACTCATTTGGCTGTATGGGTAAGTTTTAACTCAAAAAGAGAAAAAACTCAAATTGAGCCAGTTTTATTTTTAGGCAGCCCCCCGTGTCCACTTTAAAAGAAGTCTTTCGAGTATTACAACCAAGCAGTCAAGATTTAAAGATGCATTTAAACAAACTCATCTGTAGAAAAACTCTGAAACTAAACATGTCCACTTTCCTCAGGATAAAGTTCTGCCTGTATGAATAAGATTTTAGAAGTTGCAGAAGTTTGTTTTTCTAGTCCTCACACAGATATATACATACACACACACATATATATATAGACAGAGACCCCAAACGATGAAGAATTTCCTGTAGACGTCATGCACATTTTGTAAACACACATTTTTACATTTATGCAGCTAACCACTCCTGAAAAACCACAGTGAAAATTCAGCCTCATTTTAGCAAAGTGTTCGGACACAGATGAAGCTTAAGCATATATAAGTACTTTAAAAATGAGGGAATGAATACAGTACTAAACGGAGTTAAGTGAATAAGCACAGCTGAAGACATGAATCCACAAAAGCAAGTAAACTTTACAATTTAGAAGATGATCTGAAGAGCCACATTTTAAATTTTTGTTTAAACCAAGACAGTCCCATGATGTCATTTAACTCTAATTTTACCTCTCCTGAAAATGGCTCAGTATATTTTAAAAATACCATGCTACCGTTACATTGTATGACCACTGTTTAATAAGAAGCTTTGAGAACATGTAAAATTGTACACCGTGCTTAAATGCTTCATGCAGTACAGTTAAACATTAGTCAGAATTAGTGCCAATGGTTTTCCTGCTGATTCTACAAGCTTGTCATTCTGAAAATAACATCAGCTGAGTGAAAACCAAATCTACCTGATGTTACCCATACTCCTATGAGCCTGTAGTAACATCACTGAAAAGATCAGTCCCGCATTTTTCTACTGTTTTTTGAGCAAATCTGACATAATTATTTCCAAGAATATATTAGAATTTCACTAAAATACAATAAAACTGCACAAGCGAGATCCAAATGAGGCTTCATATAACTGCACTTGTGGGTACGCTACTTCATAGAAGAACTGTAAGTGCAGCGAATTTATTACATTCTAAATTATTGCCAAAATTCAGACTAATTCTTATCCTACTCGTTATTCACCAGCAGCTTATAAATAGTATTTTAATATTTGAAATTCTGGCTAGCAGGACAAATTAAAAAAAGTCTAATTGCATTTTTTCTGTTTCACTCAGTGGATGGAGTTACATTCAAACATTCACAGAGGATATAAAATTTTTTGAGCTCAAAACCCACTTCCAAGGCATTGCCTCCAGTATTCAGTAAAGTTTCACTATTTCAGCAAACAAGCGTTCTTTCAAAGTAATCTGTGACTTCTCTAACGCCAAGCAGATAAACTGGTCAAAGTGAAAATGCAGAAAGCCTAAGTGAGCATCAGTGTACAGCATCTTGTAAAAGAAGCTTAACTATAAACTGACTGACAGATAAGTTACACAAGTAATTGGGAATAGATCAAGTGCTATTCGCATAAACAGTGAAGAAGACCCCATGTTTCTTTCTTATAAAAATCTTAGTAAAGTAGCACCTTAGTGAATACAGTTTTTGCTGTGGTACCTACCAGGACGAATTCAGAAGCTCTGGAAAATGTGGTAGGCAAATACATTTGATTTAGCCATATGGAGTCTTCCACAATATTTTGCTTTCACACCATTGCTTCTACCAGCACAATGTTGAGCTGTTACGAACTGTTCACCTACACCATTATAAGGAACGAGTACTCCGTATAAATACTATTCCTTTTGTTTAAAGACAACTCTACACATTTAGTCTGGCTGAGGAAGGGGCCCCTCAACTCATCCAAAACAGTGGACACTTGGGAGCCCTTTGTTTGAATAAAATACAATGGTGATGTTTGTATGATAATGTCAGTGAAACCAAGCCATTTACCTAGAGCCACGAGTCCGTATTTTAAAAAGATTTCAATCTCAACCTACTACTGAAAGCATCTTCTCTCTGACTGCTCTATGATTATTTTGCCTCTTCAATTCCTTTCTTCCTCCTTCAGAGGTCATTGACACAATTGCATGTGAAAATATTGCAGCCTTCTACCAGTTCTCCCTTTACACAGTAGCAAAAGAGGACCTGGAATTGAACATATTTTCCATGAGGGTGTTTATGTAATCATTGCATTCCTTGAAGATTTTTTTAAAGGTTTTATTTACTGCCCAAATTGTCTTATTCCAAGTATACTTCCAGAACTTTAGCTTTCAGCATTCATCCATGATAAATTCTGCAAATTTTGCTCATCTATCATAAGGAGATTTCGGAGTAGTTTACATGCTTATATCTTTGCTTTTTGGCTCAAGCGACTACACTCCTCATAGGCCTCTGCTCAGTAATCATGTTTGATAGATTTCAAATCTAACTGGCATAATTTAATCAAGTGGAAGGAAAAAAATAGAGAGACAGTGAGTCAAGGGAAGCCAGTTCACAAGAGAATATTTTCAGCCTTGGCCAAAGGAAAAAAAAAAAAAAAAAAGGATGCATGTTATAATTTTTTTCCTTTTACAAAGTGTTTCATATTTTTTAAATATTTGAACTGGCATGCACTCTGTCACACACCCCAGTATGTACCATGCTCTACTTTCTAAAAGGGCAGATCTGCCTGGTTTCCATAAAAGTCACAACAACCTATAATCCCAGTACCAGTAAATTAAAATCGATATTCTATATGGGCAGGAGATATGGCAGATGTACAGGAACAGACACTCAGCTGAACTAAGCCAGTGTAATTCTGTGGCCTTTATTAAGTCATGAGGCTGTGCAAGGTTATGAAATTGGGTTGAAAAGCTTTGGAAGCAAGGTCTCACTTAAAAGTACCAGAATGTGCCTTATTCATGGTGTACAAAGTACTCCTGCCATTACACTGCTTTAGCTGACCACAGGGTTATGAAGATGAAGAAAGAAATCTGGTAAGAATTCCCGCAATCTCTATAAGTTGTGTTGAGATTGTACAAAAAAAGGGGCAAAATTACTATACGTAGCTTCTGTATGTCACTGAACAGAGCAAGCTCTCTGAGTATATTCAGTTTTCTACTTTAAAGTGTTCATCTCCTTCTGAAGATGCCTTTAAAAATTCTCTTTAGGAAGTCCTAGGTCAAGCTTCAATCAATCCTTCCAGCATATGGACTCCATCCCCTGGAAGCTATACAGTCTCTTCACCTTTATTAGACAGTGAAGCCAGACAGCTAAGGAGCAGGTACCTGGTATCCACATGAACTGTATGGGGAGAGTCTTGCTGAGGCTCTGTGCACATTGACTCAATCCCCCTAGCACTGTCTCACATGCCAGCAGCACAACTGAGCCCTTCCCCAGCATGTCAGCATTTATCCGTTATAGCCTTGGGTCAGAAACAATAATCCAAAAGCGTATTGACGAGAGTAGTCCAAACGCAATTTATATAGCACAGAAGAATTGAGGAGATAATGAGCCTATTTTATTCCCCTTTAATCTGACAAAACGTAACTGTGCTGCACATGGAAAATAAACGGTTTGAGCCATGTACCTATTGGAAAAGTGGAATGTTTGATCCAAAACAACTTCAGAAAAACAGGCATAAGCAGATGAAATCATCCAAGGTTTTTAGAATTAGCAGGCAACTCTGCACCTCAGTGCACCTTCAAAAAGAGAAACCTTCACATTTAGTATGTTTTCAGAAATCACCAAATATCTGCTTTACGTAAGATCATCTTGCTTTTTCAAAGATCCATGAATAGGCATATAAACAGATCATTATTTACTTTCTAGAATTCTGGATACATAGCATATACGTAAAAGAAAAAACCCATGAAAAAACATTTCCAAGACATAGGATTTCCCTACTTCCTCCAGCCTTTCTTTGTAGGCTCGGACAGTGACATCAAACATTAAAAACTCAGTTGCTGATATTCCTTTCTATTGTAACTGAGTTAAGAACAGCATACTTTCTAAGCTGCTAACACATAAGAGTATTAACAATATTTCCTATTAAAATCTGTAGCATTTAGACTATCCTTCTTTCATAAAGAGAAAAGCACAAAAATAAGTCAAACTTCAGAGTTAGGGACAATCTAGGCAATATTATGAAGACTTATTCCTATCTACATAAAAAAAAGAAGATAAATTGTCACTTGATGTTACAGACTCTTTACTGAGTACCAACCATGTATTGTACCTGGTGCCAAAATTATACAACTGTTCAGAGATACAAGGCTTTAATCGTGAATACTTTATTCCTTAAAAAGTGAGCACTAGGACACAGTCTGGCTAATTTGTGCAAGAGCAGGATAAAGCCTATGAGGAGCTGTCACTGAGCATGGATGACTGACGATCAGGTCGAGAAACTGTCTTAGATTATTTGTTCACCTTCACCTCTGATGAAGTAAGAGTTTGAGAAGAACTTAAATACATAAGACGACATTTTTGGTTATGCCCTATAGTGCCACACTATTTAAAGGAAAGTTGTAAAATACCAGATACTTTAAAAAAACAGAACAACAGAGAGAGGAAAATACTGGCACAACAGGTTGGTAAGCCAGTATTGCTAGTTTTGTATTTACCATCAAGTGACTCGTAACTGAACAAGATAAAACCAGTGGGAAATAGACCTGCAAAAAAACCCGAATCACAAAACCAAACACAAAATAAAATCACATTCTCAGTGATTAAAGCCACTTTTCTGTTGTTTGATACAAGGGTGACAATGTTTTGCTGGACACTTTCTGACTGCCTGGACAATGTGGGGCATCCATGTAGAACTGGATACACTGAAAACTAGACAGGGAAAAGACAAAAATTCAGAAAAAAAATAAAATCAATCTTCATTATTAGTTTTACTTTGGCCTCTTTATATTTCATTTGACACAGCACGCCTTAATCTGAAATTTAACGGCAACAAGCATTATAGTCTCCCATACAACAAAATTAACAGGCTAATGAAAAAGCACATTTCGATCTAGTATTCAGTGTTGTTCAAAATATAACTGGTTAATGCATTAAAATTAACATTTCAGACAGGCAAAAAATCACTTATTCCTCTCCCTGCAAGTCTGATTCACTATTTTTCATTTTTCTCTTAAAATAAACAGTAGTCTTCTAATGAAGGAGAAAAATACAATCACCAACTGCATTATGTAGAATGAGCAACTGAAGCAAAACCCGTGTAAACTCAGTCTGAGAAAAACTGAATGCTCTGAAGCATTCAGCAAATAATTACAAATATCAAATGCGTTCAATTTGTGTTTGCAAATGACCCATGCAAAAGGTCAAAAATTACTCAGTTCTATTAAAAGAGTGACTTGCCTTACAAAACATATGGTTTACTTTCAGTTTGGAAAAAATAACTTATTTTAAATGAAGGTAAGTAAGTAGGGGCGGGAATCCAACTTGTTTACTGCAAAGACAAAAGGTTCCTGTCTTTGCTCACAAACAAAATATTGGTAGAACTTGAAGCATATAGGACACACAAAATACACCACAAATTCATAGTCAAGGAGTCAAGCAGATTATACCATAAAAGGTTGCCATCTTTTAGAAGGATGGACAGAACATTAGAAACAACAATAGTGAGTGGCATGGAAGACATTCAAGCAAATTAATCATAATGTTTAAGTTATGATTTCCTAGCACTGCACAATTTCCCTATTTAACTGTAAGACACTATCTTACTAAACTGAAAACATTGCTGCTTGCTGAAAAAAGTCTATATGACAGCATGTCATTTGAATATTTTGATTAAAGCTGCTAATAATATAGTTCAAATCTCCACTGAGATTATTTCAACTTGTAGAAGCACAGAGGAAGTCTTTTCTATGCTAAACTGTGTTCAACAGACACAGGCTTGTTTCCTGTCAAAGTACAACACCTACTCCAGAGAAGGATAACAGTGGAAAGTCCCTAGGTGTATATCTTACAACCACCTACCACAATTTGAAAATCTTAGAAGTTCTGGTGAAAGCAGAGATATTTGAGTGGAAAAGAATGAAAGCTCCTAATTCTAAAGTCAAATAAATTGTATTCTGGCAGGATATTAAATAGGATGTTGGAGTTAAATATTGTTGCTATTGTTTTATCAAACCGAGATGAGGAAGAACTAAAATCACGGCATTCAGCAGGCACAGGAAAGGAAAAAAAAAATTACTGACATTGATTATTTTTATGCTATCACACAGATGGAGTGAATTCAAGAGGTAGTGCTAAAATGATAGGACTTTGTTAAAGCCTTTGCACCTGCTCTGGCAGATGGATGCAATTAATAACAGAAAAGAAACAGAAGAACTCAAGTAAAATTGCTCCCTGAGGGTTAGGTTGTTTTAAAATTAAGCTGACACACTTTTTTAATACAATATATTAGGGCGGACATTTGTTTTGAAGTGGGCTGTCTAGTTAACAGCAAACGAACTCATTAGTGAGGTGTATAGAGAAACACAGGCCTGGCCCCACAATTAGTTTTCATACTCATTCTGCAAACAGAGAATATATTTTCTAAGCGCTCATAGTCAAGCAAATCGTTCTGCTATATTTTGCATGGAAAACAACATTATATTTGATTTGCTCCTAGTACAAATGAAAGCTCTCAAAATGTAAGCTCAAGCTTACTGACTAAGCACCTTAGTCAGTAAAATTCTTGCCAGTGTATTTCCAATGTGCACTTTAAGGACTTCATTCCTCAAGAAGCCAGATGAAAATAAATTTCATTAGTTGAAGTCCAACCAAAATGAACAAAGATGAAAGGCCCCGTATTAAAGGAGGCGCGTGTGTCCACATGCACGTGTATATTTTTATGCACACGCACACACTCCAGCCATATCTGTTTACAGTTACTACCGTCACAATGACTTGGGCACACGATGAGCTGTGGTGTTAAATTATTAGGACACTCCCTAGTAGTTTTGGCCCAAGTCATCTGGTGTGTTCCCAGACAAATCCTAGGGAGGTTCAGGGTTAGCACAGGTCAGTGATCACTCCCTGGATGCAGGTATTTTGGGTGTGAGGGGGTGGTGGCTCAATTTTTAATAAGAATGGTGGCAGCCAGCCCTGTTATGCCAAGCTTCCCAGCCTCAGGGCCCAAGAACAGTGCCTGGCCCATTTTATTTACAGTTACAGGCAGAGCCAAATTTAGCCTGTCTTTCCAAATCAAGGATAAAAAGAGGATTTAAATCCTCAGCAGAAAGAACTAATGTAGCAACACTGTTTTATCATCGGTCGTACTGCAGCAGCCTGTGGAGCAATGATGGATTTCTACAGTGCACAGGAACTTTGAAAAGCAGTGTGAAAATATTTTTTCATTTCTAGAAACCAGTAGCAAAATTTAAAAAAAGTAGGCTTGAGTACTTGATGATCATGAAAACATAATCTAAGTAAAGAGAAGAACAATAGTTAGAGGTAACTGAATTAACTAGATAATAATCTAACAGCAAACTGCCACTTGTGTCATCAATTTTCTCTAAGTAATTACCCACTAAGGCAGGAAAAGCATCTATTAACATACCAACTTAAATTATAAGTGAGAGAAATCGGAGTGGCACTGGTTTTGCTTTCTGAGTTTGCTATAATAAAACAGGTAAATACGTTGCAGTCTACTTTAAAAGTTACCCGCAACAGTAGCTTGCAGCTTAACAATCCCCAAAACCATAGATAAATGGCTTAATTTTTTTTTTTTTTGTAGATCTAAAGAGCCTAGCATCCTTGAGGGCACTGCAAAACAGTAACATGAAAGGATTTTCCATTTGCTCTACTTCAATATTCTTAACAGCTATTACCAGTGACTGCATTATAACCAGATACTGGGGTGGAGGGTATGCATAAGACATTGTACATTTCTAGAACGGGCTAAGGAAAATGTATTTAAGCAAATAGCCATGGAACTTAAAGATATGTGTTGTTACAACAGTTATCTTTTATCTTTCTTTTTGTGGGTTGTGGTGTGTTTTTTTGTTTTGTTTGGCTGGTCAAAAACAGATGGAGGTAGGGCAGCAAAACAACAGTGGGTTCCAGTGGCCCTTACAGCCTCAGCTTCCCTGGAAAGAGGGACCAGCTGCTTTCTGCTGGGCCATCACACTCTCTGCAAAGGGCGTGACCTTGTTGGAGCTCAGCCATTAAACTGCTGCCTGACAGCGCATGGCAGAACACTACACCCCTGTGAACAGTTGCCTTTTCATAATATTGTACGTATTCAGTCAAACATCAAGAGATTACTCTGAAAGTTTAAGGATGCTGGGATAGCCTGGGTATTGTGTTACAATTAGCAAGAAGTCACTTCACATTCAACTTTTGAAATAGCTGACTTAAGCTTTTACAAGCACTGCTATCATATCACTTAACTCAGCATATTGTACAGTGTACTAACCTTTAAAGAAATTATATCGTACATGAGGGAAATACTTTATCTTATTTACATGGCTGTAAATAAAACCTACATCTGACCTCTTCATTGTTCTTATGTTTCAGCATATTTGGGCAAAAAGTCACTTGTATCACAGAAAAAAAACAACCACCCAACCAAACAAAAAAACCCACACGAATGAAAACAGCTTCCAAACCACATACATTGACTGCAGAAAATCAATAATATTTTAATAGTTGGTGAACAAAGAAAACCAAAACAAAACATCTCTCTTGCTTCCAACTACTCTCAATGGCTCTTTGATGGAATTCATTCAAGAGCAGCAACATAAAGTTTCATTCATAAGACTGTCTAACAACTCCAGAGGAATGAGAGTCATCAGCAAAGCAAAAACATCCAACAAAACCAAAATCAGTTAACAGATAGGAGAATACTGCAATGCATGAATGTAACTGTTAGCTTAGTCTTAATCTCTTGTACCTCTGTTTTTTCCCTGTCTACCAAGCAGCTGGGCTTTTCAAGAAGTTGCATGATTTTGCCTATCAGTAAAATGCTCAGATCTGAAACCCTAACTCTGTGAAGGGTTTATTTAAGAGTTCAAAACAAGGCTTCTTTCACACTGTCCTGAATCCTTTATCATATCATGACTCACAGCCACCTTCACTCCATCATTTTCATTACAGGATTTTACCAAATCCTTACAGCAGTCATCCAGGCATCATTACATGACTGCTTAAGTACCTTAACTAATGTGGTACCTCCACGTAACATGGAATTCTCAAAATTCGTCACTTCAGATTTATCTCAGTCATACAGCAATTAAAACACTTATAAGCAGCAGATCCAAACTGTCACATTCTTCAGTATAATAACAATAAAAGAAATATTTAGTCAGAGAGCTTATGAGAAAGAGAAATCTGTAGAGAAGCATTTTAATTGTATGTAAGAAACCTGGGGGCCTTAATTACACATCAAACTTACCTACGCACCTTACGTATAGCACAAACAGAAAGACGCTCTTTCTCACAGAGAATCAAGGTATCTGACAGGTTTCTGCTTTGAATCACCCTGTGGTCTCTCATTGGACCCATTCATAGCAGACTAGCTTCTCAACTTAGGCCGTTAGAGAGCCTGAAGTTGGGCAGTGGAATACCCTCTCACATACCCTCTGGATGGCTATGTTAACACACTGCTGCTGGCCGTGTGTCAAAGTATTCCAGGTGGCCTGTGCCTTCTGCCACCACCCTTTCAAGGTCGTTTTATCCTTATGCACCCTGTAGATCCAGTGAGCAAGATACGCCCTTGTGTTCTCCACTCCTAACAAACACATGCCTGGAACTTCAAACTCATGGCAGCTGTTTGCTTCTCCTCTCTCAGCCTTACCTCTCAGCTGTCTTCTATCAAATGGCCCTTTCACTCTGTGTGCTTGAAACCACAGAAGTAATGCAGTGTCTTCTTGTCCTTTCATAGCATAGCATGCAAAAGCCCAACCCGTCTTTAACACCCTTGATACTGAAGTCATAGGTATCTCTTTCACCTGCTTCTCCCAGCTGGCTTGTTTCCAACATATATTCATATGACCCTCCACAGACTGTAATTCCCAGAATACCTGTACTTACTGTACAGCATAGGCATTGAAAAAAGGCTGCTTGAAAACCACTTGCTTTCCCCGTAGAGTTGGCTATTCTCTTTAATAACGCAACACACATACACAGAGATGCGGGGAACCAAGCTGCTTGCTCCTGCTGGCTCTGCACTCAGATGAACTGCAAGACAACATGACTCAGCCCCAGACAGCTACCAAGTGCAACTCACAGATCACAGCTCTTGGCAGCGTGTGGAATATGAAGAGAATGACATAACAACAATGAAAACAAAACAATTGAGAAAAAGAACTGAAGATTTAACAAGTCCAGAAAAAATGCCAGATCCTCTGCTTTATCCACAACCAAACAAGAGATAGCAAAAGAGCAAGCAGTTACTACCAACCTAATCTTATGCAAGCTGAGCTCCAAACAAAAAAAGGCTAGGGAGAGCTGCCAGAGAAGAGTTTTAAACCAACATTTAAAACAACACAGGGAAGAGAACAATTTACAGACCCTACAGTGAAATGGGAAGCTTCCAACCCACTATAAGGCATATACCTGCCAATTCTTATTTTAAAGCATTAGAGGAACAATGACCTTTGATATTATTGATATGATTTTGTTGTTGTATGTGCACCCATTTTCACATTTTAAACCAATGGGAAGATACCTGCTCTAAAAATACTTATACATAACATAAAAAAAGGAATGTTGAAACACTCTACAACTTTTTCTACTGTTTTGCCTGACCTGTTCTATTAAAAGCCAAAAATCAGAAAACATAGGGAAAAACATCAAGAAAAAGGGCAAACAATTTCAAAAAAAATCTTTACAAAGGAAACTACTACAGAAAACAAATTTGCCAGTATTCAGAAAACTGAAACTTAAAAAACCACTCCTGTAATAGTTGCCTTCGGAAAACAGCCTCAAAGTTTTAAAAGTGTGTTTTAGTTTCCTTGTATGATAATTAATTAGAACAGTAACACTTGCAAAGCATAATTACTCCCTGGAACATCTTTATCTTTAGAAAAGGATCCAAAGTCAAATGCCTTGTACCTTGTACAGGTGAGCCTTATTCTTTCCTCTCCAGCATTCACAGGCAATATACAAACTTGAGAGGAAGACCTGCCCTAAAACAAAAGTGTAACATTCCCTTGGGTTTTATTTACCATATGTCCACAAAAAGTGCTCGTCAAAATAAACATACATAAAGGGGCATTTTTAACTAGAAAATGTGTATGTATTCCCTCACGTGCCTTTCAGAGCAGCAGCATGAGCCTTACAGCCCTCACCGCTTGGTGTGGCTCTTCAAGCCACTTCCAATGTGGGAAATCTCAGCACTTAACAAACCTCCTCCCCTCTCAAAAAAACCCGCAAAACAAACCCAAGAAAAGAAATCAGACCTACAGAAGGAAGAGAAACTCCTATTCTTTGGGTCCACAAAAAAACACCAACAAACTCTCACAAGTGCAGAGGGGAAGCGAAAAGGCAAAACTCTAGAGAAGGAGGCGATAACGACTATTGACTCTTAAGGCACATCAAGTGTTCCAGCAAGCAGGGGCACCGCAACTTCACCAGAAAAGGGGGAAAAAAAGGAAAGAGGAACACACTGTCACAGGCCCTGACAGTACCTTTAGCCCCTAGAAACCCTACAGCCAGAGGCAATTTCAGGGTCTCCCCCCGCCTCCGAGAGGCCTCAAAGATCCCCCTCAGCCCCCCAGCAGGCGGGCAAGCGTGACAAGGCGGGACCGGAAACTCCACCTCCCGCCGTCCGAGCTCAGCCACTGGCCAGTTCTCCCATCACTCTGAGCGCCGCCAACCCCCTCCTTCCCGCCCCCTCCGCATCGCCGACGCCTTTTCCCAGCCGCCACCCCGCCCCGTTCCCAGCTTCACGCTCACTTGCTGGTAGGCACGCCAATCAAACTCAGTGTCCCCTTCTGACTGGCTGCTCTGAGGCGGCGCCTCCCGCCCACGAGGAGTGGGCCTGGTCCCTCGGTGTTGCCGCCCGCCCTCCCCGTACGCGCATGCGCGGGAGGCAGCGTTGCCCTGGGGGTGGGCATGTTCCGCGGAGAGGAGCGGCCGCCAGAGCGCCGCGGGGAGGGGGAGGCAGCGGCAGAGGGGCCACCGCCGCCGCCGGGGACCCAGCCTCACTTTGTAGGAGTGAGGGGAGACCACAGCCTGCCGGGGGCTGCGAGCGGTGCCACATACAGACCTGTGCGTGGGCATACCTCTCTCTCTCTCTTGCATGTGTCTGTAGGACTCTCTCCACACACGCGCGCACATACCCACCCACCGGGCGGGCTGGGCTGTGGTGCGGGGCAGGGCTGTGCGGTGCTGGCGGCGGGGCAGCAGCTCTCCGCGCTTCCCTGCAGGATAGCGGCCGCCCGCCACCGTCGGCAGGGAGCGGCGGCGGCGGCGGCAGCAGCAGCAGCGCCCCAGGGCAGAGCCCTGTGGGGCGGCCGGCGTGTGCGCGGAGCCGGCTCCGCGCTCGCCAACGGCCCCTCCCGCCGCAGCGGCCGGGCCGGACCGTGCCAGGGCGCGGGGTGCGCCCTGCCTGCCCCCCCTGGGGCGCTGAAGCCCGTCGCCGGCCGAGGGAAGAGAGCCTGGACCGACGAGACGCTTCGCCTGCGCGCCGCTGTGTTCCGCCGACGGGGGAACGCGGTTGCGGCGCGGGGCTGAGGAGCCACCCCCCGCCTGCTCTGGGCTTTGCGCGGCGGCTCCGGTGGCTCTGGGTACAAAGCCGTGCGGTCGGGGCTCATCTGTACGTATGCGTGCGGCAGGACCGAGGTCCGCGCCCGCTGCCCGGCCGCTCGCGTGCCTTGCGCGGTTCTGCCTTGCCTGCTGCTTTTTGTGCTCCTCCTTTACCCCCTCACCGCGGCCGCTGTGCCTCTTCCGCTATTGTTGTCCGGTGCGGGGCATGTGCCCGCTGCCCGCAGGTGCGGAGGGGCCGGGGGGGTGCGGGAGCGGGGCCGAGCAAGTGGTTGGGGGGTGGCCCGGGCCCTCGGGCAGCCGCGGCCGGGCCCCGCCGCCGGCCGGTGGGTTCTCCCTCCCGCCTGTGGGTGTTGATACAGGGTCGCTTCTGCCGGCCTCGGGCCGGTGGGTTGACATTGTTTGTCACAAAAAGTTAAACTTGTTCCTAAACATGCCCTGGTCTTGCCCTTTCCTGCCTGTGAAGAAGGAAGTGTTGCCTCACTGGCTGCGGCGAGTTTTATGACAAGATGTTTTCGGAGCACCTTGTGAGTCTCTTTTTCTCTGTGTTGCGGCCAGCTTGGCTCCCAGATGGCCAATTCCCTCAACGGCCGGAACCCGCGCAAGGGACGGATCCTCGGCTTCATTGATGCCATCCAGGATGCTGTGGGCCCCCCCAAGCAGGCAGCTGCCGACCGGAGGACTGTGGAGAAGACCTGGAAGCTTATGGACAAAGTGGTGAGTGTGCCTTAGTGTATACACTCTGTGAAGAATGGGGATATTTAAATAGGTACACAGGGGGAAACAGCTTCTTCCTGCAGCTCCAACTGCTATGCTGCCTGTGCCTCGGGAAGTAAGGGGATTTATGTTTTAGGTTATTTAAGCACCATTTGTCTTTTTTTCTTTTTCTTTTTTTCTATGGCCTCTGGCTATGTTTTTTTTAATCTTGGTTTGTGGAGGGAAAACAAATGTGTGTGTTTGCCTTAGGCTATTGTTATTTTCAGATCCTTTAAAATGACTCAAACTTGAAGAGCTGTCCTAACGAAAAGCTGCTTAACTTAGACTCGCAATCACATATTCTGTGTGTTTC
Source organism: Athene noctua (assembly GCF_965140245.1). Lineage (NCBI taxonomy): Eukaryota > Metazoa > Chordata > Aves > Strigiformes > Strigidae > Athene > Athene noctua. The sequence continues at coordinate 142,252,298 of NC_134037.1, read as the reverse complement.
GTGTTGGATCACATTGTTAGTCTGCAAACAAGACCTCTGAAGTATGAAACTTCAGTTAAGTTAATCGTCCTGTGAGACACGCTTATGATGCCAACATAGATATGTTTGTGCTTTTAGGAATGTGCGTGGGGACTGGGGGATGTCACTCTTGTCAGTTTAGTAAACAGATTAGTATGGCATGCCTAACTTTAAATGTGTGTTCTGCATTTTAATGATTTTAAGTGCTGCTACTCTTCATTTTGAAACTAGAAACACATTGTACTGAAACTTATTTTCCAGGAAGTGGGGCGATAGACCATAGTTTTTCAGATCTTACAGTTCTCTGCACTGGCCTGATACATTTTGTTTAGTATTATACAAAGTGACAGCTTATATGATGATAGATTAGTGAGGAGAGTTCCTTACCAATGGTAGGAACATTTTGATTATAAACGGATGACTGTTCAGGAGATGCAGGGCACTCTGCATATGAAGTGATACTTGAGAGCTTCCTCTTGAAACTTCCTAGAAGCAAGGATTACTACCTGTTAGCCTTGGGTCCCTACTGCAAGAGAGTTAAGAAGTCTTAAGAACTCAGTGATACTTTGAATTAGTGTAACTGTTTGCTTTCCCTGTGGCTCTTGTAAGATGCAGTTGTTTAACTTTTGCTTAAAGTTCGTAAGGTGACATGGCAGTGATTATTTCATGTAATATACCTTGGCAAGTGGCAGTTTCGAAGTATTTGATTGAGTCCTTGTACGCTTTCCTTTTTTATGCTCCAAGAATAGCATCTCTGTTTCCACCACAATTCCTGATGATGATTATAAACTGAAAAACCAGCCTTGATAGAAATGGTTATCATCACAAAGATTTGTTGACATTTCCCTGTTAATGAGCAGGATGCTATAAACAGCGAGCATCTTGTAATAAGAACTGCAAGTATAAATACGTGGAAGCAGGCACTCTTCTTCAGTAGAAGGAAGTTTTTGGCTTGGAAACCAGGAGTCTGATTTGTTGTTGCTGAAACCACGTGGGGAATGTACGGCTTAATTTCCCACTGTGTCAATCCATTTACAAATCTGTATGGTAAGCTTGCACCCTAATTGGTTTGCATATTCACCATTACCAGAAAATCTTAACCCCACTGTCTGGATTTGTGGGTTGCTTTTACTCAGCCAATATAGGATAACTCTATTTGTCACTATTGCGACAGAGCATCAGAACAGCCAGTAAGGCCTGTTCTGTAGAAGTCACTGGAAAGGCTGGACATTGTGCTGTGCTTGCTTTTTCATTTTACTGGATAAGTGTCCTCAATTAGGATCTTTAATGTATCCTCTTTAAGCTGCTCTCAGTTAATCAAATTTTATTTCCAAATTATATTAAAGTATACCAGACAGGATGATGTCATAGTGTGAGAATGCTGCAGCTTGCTGTTTGAGTTTTTAGCATTTGATACTTATAGTGAAAGGATGTGTTTGAGCAAATTTAATGTGTTGGCAAACAAATTTAAGTCTCTTAGCCCTACATGTCAGTAGGCACAGGAAGGTCACTTTCTCCTCTGCCTAGATCAAAACCAGGGATTAAAATCAGAAATAGAAACCTGCTTGATCAACTGTTGTTCAAATCCAGTTTCAAGACTGTGTCCTGTGACTGATTTCTGTGGTGGGTCACTGATTAAATTAATACCTAGAGAAGGCAGTAGGCTCTGCAAAGTCAGTGGGGTGCCACCCATGTTAAGATTGTGGCTGAGGCCTATTTTGCTTGTTGTAATAACAGTCATTATTCTTGTTTATTCTTTAACTATAATAGCTGTGATAACCATCTTTTTGCTGCAGTGAGGTAGCTGAAGTTTTCTCCCATTCTGAAGATGTTGGGGAAAGGGAGAATAGAAACAAAGCAAAGTTGTTATTTTGGCCAAAGAGCAGTCTGAATAATTAGGGGCAGAGCCTAGTAATTTCTGGTTTACATTTCTTTCTTTCTTTCTTTCTTTCTTTCTTTCTTAAAATTGCCATTATTTACCTTTCCTTCATTTCTTTCTGTAATTTCCTCCTGCAGCAGATGAGATTTTCTGCCTGAATTATTTGCTTTCAACAATAAGGGATTAACCAATACTACAAATATTCCTACTCTATAAGAACTATAGTGTGAGAGTGGTTTTATGGTGTATGTAAAAGTTCTGGCTACGTAGATACCATGCCAACTTCTCTGTGTAGAACTGGTTGTATGTCATGCTTTGGAGTTGTTCAGATGTCATGGTAATGTTTTTCTATGGGCTGATGCTTCAGGCATAAGGTTGCAGTTCTGCCCAAGTGTATTCTCTTTAAACTTCTGATACCAGTTTGAAAAAAACCCAAGGGTTTTGAAAGAGTTCTTTAGCAGGACAGAATGTTGGGACAGCGCTTCTGGTTAGAGGCCTGTTTGTAAAAAGTTACTGTAAGCAGCATACTTGCAGGGGATAGAAAAAAAAAAAATCTTGTAAGTAATCAGTGAATGTGAATTGTTATCTGTCTGTATATCTTATATCTGCATCTTCCTTTTTATACTTCATGCACTGGCATCTGTGCTTTCTGAGGTTTACTGGCATATATTTTTTATATGAATTTACAGTATTAATTACACTATTAAAGGGATGTCAACTGTTAACATCAATGTCCAGTTTCCCTGCTGCTTTTCTCATGGGTAAGCAGTAGCTTTACTATTAAGAACCAAAAATATTTTCATTCCTTTGCAATGCAAAGGATAATATTCCTTTTATGGTTTGTAAGGCTAGCCCTCCTTTCCAGGGCTAGTATTGCATAAGCAAGTTGAACATATATCTCTGAACTTCTAGCAAGCAAATTATTGTTTTTTAAAACAGGATGCGTATTTTAGAAAGTTCATATCCTGTAAATAAATAAAAAAAGAATGTTGTTAACAAATAACTCTTAAGTCTTCCTTTAAACTGTGCATAAATTATGTGTGTTTTTTTTTTTTTTTTAATTCTAAATCTAATGATTTTAAAACCTAGAAACCTAGCCATGTATTTTTATTAGAGGATAACGGTTATCTTGAGAACAACTTTGGGAGAGAATGCCTATTATGTAAACACGGGAGTGGTTAAGTTAATTTATTGTTTGGGCTATTTAGAGTTAACAGTACTGTTGTGCACACTTTACTATTGTGGGTTTCAAGCTGATAAAATTGTGACACATTATGAACAGAATTTTTTAAAACAAGAACATTTCAGCAACGTTCAGTTACTTTTCAGTACTCATGCATTGGACCTGAAAATAGTTATATATTCTACTGTGAAGATTAACAATATTATCTAAATTATATGGGTGTCCTGTCATGGCCCACCCAGTTGTTTGACTATATAAATGGGGATGGCAGTTTGATTTGCTATTTAATAATTACCTAAGAGCAAATTAGAGTGTGTCTCCAAAGCTTGTACTATTGACTTAGTGAGTAAAGCTGTATTACCTCTGTAACTTAGTAATGTGGTTTTCTTTAACATTTGTCAGCATCCAAGTTCTCAGCAGCATCTGTGCAAGTATAAAGAGCACAGTAGTTGAAACTATGTGTGCGTTGCTTATTCTTTACAACACTTTATGTAATTGTTACATTAATGTGCAACCTTCCAAGTCAATTAAATGTCATTGTTCCACAAAGGATCTAAAAAGGACAATCATCAGTCATAACCATGGTATTCTTCAGTGTATTGCCTGGTCAAAGTTGATAGGAAGTTTTATGTCCCAATTAGACTGTTTGTGGAAAAAGAATAAAAATTTAAACAGAGAAATAGGACCTTATCTTTTTTTCTGATCAGAAGAAAGTATAAATGACCCTCCAAAGCCAGCAGTCCTTGTGTGTATGTAGCATCAGTGTTGTTACTGGTTATTCCTCCAGTATGGAAACATATGGCTTAATTGCAGTGTGGTAGCCATTGAACAAGCACTTACTGTATTTTCAGCTGAAAAGATCATTGATACGCCACCTCTACTTATATTTTGATGAGAAGGCTTCTTTCAGAAAGAAAACCCTTTCCATCTTTCTGTGGAAAATAAAATGCATTGCAGTTAAGGTAATTTCTGTCAGGAAGAAATACATGGAGGAGAAGCATAATGCTCAGATTTCATCTGTTTTCCTGATGAGTCCCTCTCTGATTAAGTTCTTCAGAATTCATTGTTGGTAGCATCGTGTTTCCAGAGAATTGCTGCAGTATCTTACTGCAGAGCTACCTTTATTCTGTCTGTGGTGTGTACTTTGACTTTTTTCTACTGCATGGCAGTAGATACTCGTTCAGCAGATGGCTTTGAAGTGTAGTTTTGGAAGTGTGCAAGCCCTGTGTGCTCTGATTGTTCTAGTCCATTCGCTGCAGCTGAAAACTGTTTAGCGGATGTCCTACTCATTAGATCCTTATTCTGTTTTAGCTGTGTTACTTTCCTTGTATTGTCTTCGTCAAGCAATAGGTGTTTAAACAGATTGTGTTAGGGCTGCTATACTTTGCTTGAACAGAAGTTCTTTTGTCGAATGAGTCCAGGGTTTTCAATGTTATTGTTTGCTTTAAAAAGTGAACAGAAGATACAGTTTTCTGTAAGAAATTCATTGTCTAAATACAATAGGCATCTGTTACTCTCATCTCTGAGGATACTTAAAATCTAAGTCAAATATCTTCAAAACTGTTATGAGTAGTGGTATTTATTTAGGGTGGGGGGGAGGGGAGAGGAGAGGAGGGAAGAGGGACTTGGATTTTTTTTTTTTAAACATAAGCTCATCTGGAGGTTTCAGAGTTAACTGTTTCAAAATCTGTTTCAGGTAGTTTAGGGTAATGCCTTAGTTCTTCACAATCAGGATTGCACTCTATAGTTTCTATGATTCTGGAGTAAATGCTTAGATTTACCCTGAGTTGAGGCAGTGGAAGAAGTTTGGCTTTGTGTTAGTTTACTTCAGTGAGGGAGACATTTCTTACTAACTTGCTGACTGACTGCTTTTCATTTTTCAGACTGAATGCTTCTAAATATATACATGCTTACTTCCAGTCATAACAATACACAAATCACACTGATATGATTCATATCTGTTCCTAAAGTGTTGGTGAGGGTTGCTTTGTAAAGTGCAATATGGAGGTCTTTATTTTTGGTTGTTTGTTTTTTTGTGGGTGTTTTGTTGGGGTTTTTTTGAGTTCTCTTTTCTTTTGAAGAAAGGTATGTGTGCCACTTCTGGTGCATTGGTAAACCTTTAGCGTCAGCAGATGTCATTTCTTATTGCTTACTTTTAATTGTGAACTGCTGTGGTATGTGTCAGGACATCCTGACTCTGGAAACCATATGGTTTACCAGCCATCTCTTTACGAACTTACTTCCTTTGGGCTGAAACCTTGTGTACTCTATAAATTTAAGAAAGCCTTGTACTACTTCAGTGGATCACTGACTTGAACTAAATGTTAGCACTTTTTCACTGAGAATGCGTAAGACTAATTGCGTTGTACTGTAAGAAGAACTTCTGTATGATTTTCTTAACAGCTTGTTCTGGAGTTGAAGGTTCTAGTAATGTACTGTGTTTATAAATTTGGCAGAAGGTGAAGCCTTGTAAACCGTGATGACCACAGGACCCTGTTTTGATGTGTGTGTGGGTGTATGTGATATGGAACTGAATAAGACTTTCTAGACCATCTGAAAGAGAAACTTGTTCTTTATAACTGCATGTTCTTTTTGTATAGTCAGTGTGGACTGACCAACATATATAAGCAATTTTCTATTTCCTGTCGGTTTAATATTTTTAATGGTGTTTCTAATATATATGAAACCACTTATATCCTACTTGTTGGCACATCTGATTGAAAAGATAGACTTCAGAAAGAATTATTTGTTCATGAAATTTAATTGAGGATAAATAAGCAATTCAACCCGGTTGCAGACTTCTCTGCTTGTGATCTGCTCTCATTGCTGCCTTTTTTTACCTGAATAAATATTTTTCTTTTCTCAGCTGCTTATTTTCCTTGTGCTTGTTGCTCCAGAAAGTTGTAATCAGTGATACTGATTTGTGTCATCTGTAGTTGGTTTTGGGAAGAATGTCAATCTTGTTTCATTTTCACTAAATCAGAAATCAGAGAACAAAAATTCAGATGAAAAAAGTCAGGTTTTTATAAAGGTTTTTACTTCTGTCTTTGGGATTCCAGTTCTTATAACACTTCTACAAAAAGACATTGACTTATGTCTCTGCATGGATGATTTTCAGATCTGTCTATACATGTAAAATTCTTTGCTCATGTTTCTGAAATCTCCTTAAAGAATTCAGTCAGCTTAACTTCGGTGTAACTAAAAGAAAACATTTAATCTCCTTCATAAGTCTCTCTTGTTAGTTCCCTTCTTGATCTTCTGGAATGATGCCATCATTCTGCCTTCACTCAGGCAACTCCTTTACTTGAACTGCTCTTTTAAAAGTTGTGTCTGAATCTTTCAGATCAATCCATTCATGTAAACCTCTCATCCAGGCCTTGCTATTTTGTATGTCAGTAAATACAGCTTTGCCTTTCTTACCTTGAAAGAATGCCATCATATGCAACCTTTATTCTTTGAGAATGATGCTACAGGCATCTCATAACCCACGACTAGGACCATGTTGTCCTTTTCTTTATCCTAATAACTGTCTCCTTATCACATGAAATATAAATAATTTATTTTCAGTTTCAAAGACTCTTGCTGTCTCACTTCTGCAGTTATGGATTGCAGTTCCATACTTCATCACCTGATGAAAAGATGATGAAACATCTTCAAGCTTTACTTTTTTTTTTGTTTCCTTCTCTCTTCTTCTTCAATTTAGGAGGAATTCCTTTATGAGCCACTAATTTATTTTCGAACTTGCCTTGAAAGTTTGCTGTTTATATCTAAAAATACTTAACTGCTAGTGCCTTGAACCATGTAGCATGTTGAACAGTGTTATGCTCAAGTATTCTTATTTGCCTGCATCCATCTGCTGTCTTTTTGTTTCCTGCTGAGATTGTAAATTTCTCAGTGGGAAGGACTATCTGTTCTATAACACATCAGAAGCATTCCTGATCCATTACTTTGTCTGGTGGGTGAAAGGATAACATAAATTACTAAAGTAACAATAGATAAGTGAAATTAGGGGAGCTATTGCAAATGTCATGTTTTAAATACTGTTTTTGAATGGTGCTAACATTTCTATAGAGCTTATGAGTTTGCACTGTTCTAGCTAGACTTCTTTTTTAAAACTTGTCAGTGCTTGACTTCTTTCCGCTATTATATCTCTACTTTTCTAACTGTGACCCAGTTACTTAAACCTAATTGCCTGGTAAGTTTTTGTGTGTGTGTTTCAGAGGGAGAAAACAATTACATGTTTGCTTTGCTGTTTGTGATGCATGAAGGTCTGTTATTGGCAACAATTTTAAGGCAGTGAATTTCTTAATGTTGTAGATCTAGAAATTGAAGGAGAGGTCAGCAATAGTGATACAGCTTTGAGTTTAGAGAGGTGAGATGTTAACAGGATACGTTTGGTTCCCCTCCCCCCCCGCCCCCCAAATGCTCAAGACTGCAGTTTTTTGAAGTTGATACTTTAGTCAAAATAGGAATCTGCTTTCAGCAGTATTAAGATGTTTTTACAGCCTCGTTAGTTACCTCAAAAAATGTCAAAGTCAGTAATGTATAATGTGGCAATCTCCAAATGATACCTATAAAAATTTTATACCACATGGACTTATTTTCATAAGTATTTGCATATGTAGAACAACACACACATGCCTAGAATGTGTTCCTCAGCTGTGTTTTATCTGAGCATTGGATCGCTCAGTACAAAAGCACTCAGAAATTACCTGTTAGTTTTGATCTCTTGCCTTCTAGAACAGAACATTGCAGAACAAACTAACAGAAAATTTAGGAAGTCAGGAGATAATTACTCTAACATTGTGTATATTCAGGAAATAAAACCAGTACCACCACCTTCCAGAAAAATTTCTGGTGGAAACTAGATTAAAATAAAGGTGTTCAGTTCATCTGAAGCTTATTCTTTTAAGTAATATATGTTATTCAATTAATTTTTGTGCCATTTAGGAACATGATGATTCTAAAGTCCATTAAGACGTTATCTTCTATTATAGCCATGAACTGGAAGACACTGAGTTTATGGTATTTTGTTTCCTGGTTTATGATATCTGTTTGTGAGTGACTTAATTTCTGTCTGTTGTAGCTAATAGCTTTTGAACCACTGGCTTCATTAATACCGTTTTCATATTTGTAGACCTCTCAAATTTTAATTTCCTATAGGTTTTAAGATGTTATATTGTTGAATAGAGAAAACAGAGCCAACAGATGACAAAGTAATTCTTAGTGAACATTTAAGTATCCATAGGGAAGTTCACCTGTAGCAAACATCTGTATGTAACTACTTCTCTTGGCATAGTTGCATACTGTGTTTTGATAATATACTCCTTAGAATATAATAGACAAGGAAAGACGTTCTTACTTTAAATGGAAAACCCCTAACGATGTATGTAAGCTTGTTTGCTTTCTGTAGATGTGACAGGATTAAGTTAAATTTGATGTCCTTTGATGTAGGAGACTATGTTGGGATTTCATGGAATATATATGAAGTAGGATTTAATTCTTTGTGCCTGGAGGTTAGAGAAGTGTGGTTACACCTATTAATTTTAAGATGTCAGAACAGTTTTCACCCCAATGTATTTCTTGTCTTTTACATTCTCTTGTTTTTGCTTATAGGTAAGATTGTGCCAAAACCCAAAGCTTCAACTCAAAAACAGCCCACCTTACATACTTGACATTTTACCTGATACTTATCAACATTTGCGACTTATACTGAGCAAATATGATGACAACCAGAAACTTGCACAACTCAGTGAGAATGAATATTTTAAAATCTACATTGACAGTCTCATGAAAAAATCAAAACGGGCTATAAGACTCTTCAAAGAAGGAAAGGAAAGAATGTATGAGGAGCAATCACAGGACAGGTAAGTGAAATATTTAAATATGAAGTAGAATGTTTGGCCTGTCTGCATTCTTAACACTGTCTAAAGCCATTGTGTTTTGACAGTTTTAATTATTTAAAGAGCAGAAATATTTATTGTTTGGATTCATTGACCCTGCGGGTCAATCAGTAATTTGCTGGATTTGTTCCACTGTGTGTTCTTATCTGTCACTTTGTGACCTTTAAAACCAAGCACATTTCCTTCATAAAACATTCATTTCATTGTAATTACTTATTCACAGAGCCTTACAATATGTAGTTTTTCCTTTATCAGAGAGAGAGTGACTGTTATTTGCATTGATCTTGACTTACCTGTACCAGTTCTTAAAACTGTGGGAGCCAGGATGAATATTGACTTAGAGCTTTCACAAGTGGTGAAATGAAGCAAAACAATATTCACATTTTTGAGATACTGTGTGATAAGGAGATGATAATGTTAGTTTGGAGCTGAGAAGCCTTTTCAGAAACCTAATGTATTCCTGATTTTCAGTTGTTCAGTTTTAATGACAGGTATTAATGTCCACTTCATGTGTACTCTTGGTGGGGAGTGAAGAGGCTTTTAATATCTGATTTTATTGCCTAATCTTTGAAAAATAATATTTCAGAAACTTCTGTGCAAAATCTGCAGTTCTGTTTTGGGAAGGGGTACAGCAGTGTTGTGGTGATATACTTTTGAAATCTAATCAATGATATGATGCTGCTTCCAGTCTTCCCTTTTTAAAGTGAGGGATGTGAGGTAAGAGAGGAAGTGAATGGAGGATTGAATCCCTGCCATTCTGTCTGCACCTGAGCTCAGAGACAGGGTTGCAGTATAGTTTTACAGCTTGTGAAAGTGTTGGTAGAAGCAGTGAAATGTCTACTTTCTTGTAAATGTCACTGCTATTATGTTTGATTTATACATATGTTCCTTCCAGATCTTTAGTAATGATTATAGCAATTCAGTATACTGTGGTAGCTTCCTGTGCTTGATAGAGTGTCTGAAGCTTGCTTAATGTCTCCGAAATATTTTTAAAATAAAGTATGTAAAGACTGTCCAATTGTGAATATACTTGGTGCAGTTTGCCTAAGGGGTGCAAAATACACCAAACTATTTTAGTGACGAGTAAAGATGTCGATGAATGTTTTTTGTGTTTGAATTCTTAAGTATGTAAAGGAACATTTTCACTATAGATGCACTCTTACCATAACCCTTGGAAGAATTGTTCAGCACTGAGCCTATGGGTTCTTTTTTTAATATCCCATTTGTTATATGTGGAGAAATCATTGTGTTCCAAAAGAAATAAGAACTTTTTACGGTAAGAGGCATTTGACATAAATGGTTGCATTATGTAAACAGGTTTTATTTTGACTTCCCTGTGTTATATGAAACCCAGATTTACTTATGGTTTTGCTTACAGTTAGCAATAAATTAAAGCCAGTTCAGTGTCACTTTTTGAAAAAGTCTGCTATATGCTCTGTGCAGTCATTCAAACAGTGTGTTAATAACTGTAGTTGCTAGAGTTGCTTTCTTCTTTCCAGTTACCCAATTCATTTCCCGCATAAGGGTAACAGTGGTGATATAAGGAAGTCTTTTGAAGCAAACAGTTTTTGAAGAAGGTGCAGTTAGCATATTTACTGTCATTTATTTGGGCCATTCTTATGAGATGATTGGAGAGGACAGATTTTAAAACAAAACATGGTAATGAAGTGTACTGAATCACAATAACTACTTCAGGCTCTCTAAATTTGTATTTCAGAAGGTGACAACTATATTATTTTGCCTGACGGGGATTTGAAGCTTGAGGAAAGGTATACAATAGAAATGCAGTTGCATTTCCTATACAAACTGCATTCTGACTACGTGTGTGTCAGAATGTGTAAGCAAAAAAAAGTGTAACCACTGTTTCAGCAGTTCATGCCTCATGCCCTTGTAAGTTAAAGTCTACATCTTTGTGACTTCAGTGCACCTTCTTTCATTTACTGGTGATGTTTTATCTGCATGTGTGTCCTAATTTAAAGCTGAATAAACATATGCTTGTTTTCTGAGCCCTATGACTAAGTACCTGTTTGCTCTGCAGTGCTTCAACATACTTAATCATGTTAATTCTCGGTAAGTTAGTAAAAGAAGCTGTTAATGTTTTTAGCTTCTTTGCTTTCAAATATGCTTGCATTAACCTAAGTATAATATTATTGTTGTTATGCAAGTGTAGGAGTGATCACGTAAATAACTGTTTTTGAAGATGTTTCTAAAATGGCTGTCAAATTGAAGTGTAGTTAATTTTAAAAAAAGGGAAGCCATAAGCCTCTCATGTTGACACCTGGCCAGTTTCTGTGGTTTTCAATCTTACATTTCTGTTTTGTATTCTGTTACTGTTGTCTGTGGTTTCTGGATAAAAGGTCATCATGAAAAAGAGAAAATGGCTGTGTTTGGAAGCATTCTGTGTATATATATATTTAATTGGTATACTTGTAACCTATTAGTCTTATTGAATAATCTTTTAACTTCTATAGTGATGGTACATTCAGGAACCAATGTCGATATACATATGATTTTATTACCCTGATGACACCAAAATTACTCTATTGTGAAGAATTTTTCATGAATTTTAGTTCTCAAATATTCTGTGGATGAAACAAGATAGTGTGCCAGTCAGATTATATATAAAGGCTAAAAAGATAGGTTACATTGTGGTGGTGTTGCCTCTCCTGTGTTCCATGTCAAATACATATGAGAGCTGTTTAAGAGTAGTTGGTGCTGTCATTCTGTGCTCTGTGGGATGAGTCTTGCTAATAAGAGAAAGTATGGTTTACAAGTTTGTTTACTGTATATGAATCGCATATAACTTCTGGGTATGCTGTCTGGTATAAAATTGTCCTATTGGTCCTCTTGCTTAATGAAGTAAGATGATGTTCAGTAAATTCTGTAAACTGATAGATACAGGCTGCACAGAAGTTTTTCTCTGTATGAAATAAAGATATGGGGTTTTTTATGTCACAGATTTTACTTGTTAAAAGTTACTCACACGGGTTTATTAAAAATACTGGTTCAGGTACATCTACTCCTTTTAAAAGGTTTTCTGTGTTTTTTGAGGGTCTGGGGTTTGGGGGTGTCTTTTTTGTTTGTTTGTTTGTTGGTTGGTTTTGGGTTTTTTTCCCTTTTTTGTTTATTGGGAGTAGACTAAAACTGGAAGGCATAATTTCTGTGAAGTCCAAACTTCCTTTTTTCTTGCTGCATTCCAGAATTTTATGCATTCAGAAAATATAAGGCTGGCAGTTTTTTCATACAAATGTATTAGCCAGGTGTAGAAATCAAGCACATAAAATAATAAGACTAGAGGAGGAATAAAGTAGCAATGGGGAGATTACATCTGGATTCATTCAAGGTGCTGGACAGGGTCTTCGGGGCTAACACAGCCATTTCTTAGTAATGGAGACAAGTGTGAGCTTTCATGTGCTTACTTGTAAATCATGTCCTTGGAAGAATACATCTTGAGATGGAACTTGTTCATTGTCTATTTTAATATTGCATGTCTTCTGCTATATGCTCTTTACATGAGAAGAAGAGGAAAAGTATAAAACCAGGGTGTATAATTATTTTTAATAATCTCTTAAATGCTGCTTGGTTCAGCTAAAATTAGTTGGCTATTTGTTTAAGTGGCATTGCAGAAGTGGAAGAGGAAGATAAGATGAAAGATGATGAGTATGTATTAAGTAGTGGGCAGTGCAGATGAAGATGGCAAGAGGAGATGAGCTGAGGTGGTTTTGGGCTTGATGTAGAAAGAAGTGTGTACGTAGGGAATGCCGGAGTCAAGGAAGTCCTTGAAGGTGATCAAAACCATTCACGTTACTGTACAGAAAGTCTCCCTAAATCCTCTTGCACATCTGTCCATTTGGTGTCTTGGTTCAAATTGCATGTTTCTAGATTTTACAGCTTGATCAAGTGTTTTGTTAGTGCAGAATTCTTAAATTCTTTAAGTCTTCTAGAAGGTCTTATACCTATGGTTCAAGTGACAGATATGTTCTCCTTTGTTACTGTTCATGTTTGTTAGTGGGTTTATGAAGTATTCAATTTCTCTTCCTTAAGTCTGTGTTGTCAACTGAGATCAGTTAAGGTTCTTGAATCAAGGCCATGAACTGGCACATCAAAGAACACAGCATTTGCAGTAGAGCCTTTTCTATTGCTGAAATTTCTAGCCCATTCCCTCCTTACTCTGATAGACTTGATAAGAAGTTGTAAGGGTAAGCATCAGGATGGACTTCAATTATGTCAGCTGCAGTGCAGGAACAGCCATTTGTGTACTTCTGTCCTGTGGTAAGAGGTAGCTTAACTCTGCTTCTTTGAATTACCTTGTCTTGTACTGCAACCTTTTATTTACAGGATGTTAGGAAGTTTATAACTTAGCTAGACTTGTAACTTATTCATGTCTCCAAACAGAGGAGACTTTGTTGATTGAGAGCAGGATCAGGAAGAGTATATTTTTAGTTCAGGATGATTTTATTTGGACAAGTTATGATTGTTTTGGCTGATGGTTTTCTTGTTTGACACATAGAATGTACAGAATCCGTAGCTTTTTTCATAGAGCTGGTTTTGGCTCTTGGTTAGTATCACATAGATAACTCGGTAATTGTTAGTAAGGATGGCAACCTTCACCAAAGTGGATTGGATTTGAATTTGTGATCTTGTGGTAAGACTTATTGGCTCCTTAGAATCCTGTGATTTGTTCCATTTTTCAAGCATATTATGTTGGTTTTGGTCTTCTGAGCTGAACAGTTAGGCTATACATACCATCATTATGTTGTCTGACATGATCTGTAAACTACTACACTTAAGCTATGTCAGTATGTTTTAGAGGTCAAATATATTGACTGTTTTATTTTAATCTGCTTGATGTTGAGGCAAAGGCATCTAGTATTTGACCTTTCCTTTCTTGGATTTATTTACCCATAAATAAATGATGGTTCCTTCACTAGGGTTTTAGGAAAAGAAGCTGACTTTTTTTGAAAGATTTCTGGAGTGTTGCCTTATTGCTTGAACTCCTGTGCTGTCCCTAGAAAAGAGAGGATGCTTTCTCTTTCAATGTGTAACTTATAATACGGTAATTGGGAATGGAACTTGACTACAATAAATAGCCTCAGATAAAGAGGTTTCTTCTGAGGAAAAGAGAGTGCATGACTGATTGGATGGGGTTGCATGGGAGAAGGAAATGCAATGGGATTTTTTTTAAAAAAAACCCTTTTATGGTGAGAATTTCCACCCTCCTTTCCCCTCCCTGTTCCTTAGATATGATATAAAACCAGATGTGGTTCAAAACAGCTCTAAGAAACCCTTTGGTGTACCTGAAACACATGAGTAATTGAGCTTCAGTGCAAATTTGGTGAAACACAAGCCATTTGCTATTTTTGGTTCTATTCTAAATTAAACAAGGAATGTTACACAAGCACACCTTTCAGACAAAGAGACTCTTGTTGCAAAGGGCAGGTGAGAGCATGTGGAGGTTACAAATGGTGGGGCAGTGTTATGACAGCTTGTTCTCAGCATAAATGCGAACAGGCTGTGTTACTGCAGTTGTTGTAAGGAAATATTTAAATGTTTTTTATCATCTTCGCTACTTGGGGGAGGGTATTACCAAATGAGAACAAACTTGAAGGCAACTGTTTATTCAGATTGCAGAGGAAGACAAGGATTTTAAACCTACAGAAGATCTTATGTGAAAAAATAATCACTCATAAATTCTTATAATTGGTCCAGATCCTTGATTCATATCTAGTTGGGTGGAAGAGGGGTAATATGTGCACTTCATTTGTCTTTTGCTTTTTGCTGTATTGTAAAATTAGGCAGAATCTTCTGTTAGTGCAAGGTCTCTGTCAGACATTTTCTTACAAGTAATGTGGTGTTGACAGTCACATCTGAGCAGAGTTCAGCTGGTTGTGGGGGAATATACATGGTCTGATCTCTTCCTTGTTGCACTTTGTATAATCATTTATACCTGTAAAAAGTATATATGATAATGTTGGCAAGTTAAGATGCCGTAACATTTCCATTCGCTTTGTGCAGGTGTGAAAGCTCTCAAAAAGCACAGTTAGGGGAATCAGTCCTGCAGACTTGCCATGTGTTATATATCAATTTCCTTTGTGATGAATCGAATGGCAGTTCTACTATACTAGGATTATAGAATATAACTGAGTCAGTGTCTATACTGACATAGTTTTCTACATTGTAATGTTTCCTCTTTACAAGGCAATAAAGGATGACAAAATATGCTGGGAAAAATAGGTGGTTTTCTGAAAATACAGTACTGTTGGTCAGAGAGGTCTGGAAATACTCTGATTTGACAGTGAGGATACTAGTATCATTTCTGCTTTATAACAGCTCAGCTTCTCACATCCCTTCACCATACTTGTCTGCATAGTGTCTGTAGGGAACAGATGCGCTTGTGCAGACAGGTTATGGTTGCCAACTACAAATAGGGCTCTGTTCTCAGATAGCAACTTCAGGGTCTACTTGGAGAACAGATAGCACTGACTCCTGAATTTACCATGTAGGGAGGGAGGCTCCTGGAAGGGACCCGAAGGGACCTTTCATCATTCACTTTTGAATGCCTGGTGATCTTTAGAAAATTTGGTCTTTGCTTCTCTATGTTAGAAGTATTCTGTATTCAGTGGTATTTGTTTTAGGATGTCTTCAAAACTAGCTTTTGTGATGGCAACTACTTATCATGCAAGAAGAAACACGAAGAAAGCTTTTAGAAGAAAGTGTCAAGTTTTATGAAATGTATGTCTAAATATATAAACACACCTAATTTTTATTTCAGGTTATAAAAAGAAATGGTTTCCTTTCCCTAATGTTCTGTGGCACTGTTCTCTATTAAAAATTAAAAACATGACAGAATAGAAATCAACTTTTATTCTATAAAGAAATGAAAAAGAAGTTTGAAATAATCACTTTCAAGTGGTACACTTGCTATTTAGTTAATAGAAGTTCTTTTGTCTGTCTTTGAAACTAAAGTTAAGACAGTTTAAAGACAGACATGCTGTAGTGATAATCCATTTGTTCAAAGAATGCTTGATCAAAAATCAGGCTAGTAGACATGCTTGCTATGTGTCTAAACCTATAGCAAAGAAAGTTTCACTAACCTATACAGAGTAGGAAATAACCTTAATCTGAAAAGATGTGAAATTATATTTGATTAACACAGCTGAAGTTTGAGTTCAGAACAAGAGAGAGAGAAAGAGATATTGATGGAGATGATGGCTGGAACTACCCAGTTCCATTCATTGAAATGTAAAGTGCAAGAGAGTGATAATTTAATGTCATTTTTAGATTATTTTGTCATCCTTTGACATAACTAAGTTTCTCTTCTTCCTATTCCTGTATTTGCTGCAATATTAATAAGTGATTAGGGCCATCTTAAAAATGGCACAAAAGAGTTAGTAAACTTATTTAGTAAGTTACATACAGAATGTCCCCTATGCTTGGGCTTTTTTTATCAGTGACTGCACATTCTCAAGTTAACTTTTCTACAGTAATGTTTTGCAAGGTCTGGAGTGAGGCAAAGCTTTAATAATGTTAATTGATATTGGAGGAAAAAGGATTTTTAGTTAAAAAAATAGGTTTGCTGTTGTCTTTGCGAAATAGTTTTGCTACTGGTAAGATTAATAAATTGGTATATTTTTTAAATTTTATATTGAACAATTCCAAATGGTTTAACAGCATGTTGTCTGAGAGCCAGTTTAGGAATGTTGTTTGCTTGATGTGAATGAAAGCATGATATTTATTTAAAAGACTGTGCAATGAATGCACTATTAAAAAAAAAAAATCCAAAGAGGAGAAATAGCACACAGAAAGGACCAACAGTAAATTGTGTCTGAAAAGAAACACATCTTAACATATAACACAAATGGAAAAAGAAATGAGTAAGTGATCTTATATGAGGAATAAAACTTCCTGAGCAAGCAGCCAGGTAACTGCCATCAGTATCTCGTTTGTGATATAGATGACTAATATAGTTTGAATTTTTCTGGTTTGAGTGCAGCCAATGTAGAGCTAAAGGATTTATTATTGAAATATGCTTGTATTTGTCTCTAGCATATGATAAAACATTGTTTTCACCATAGTTTGCTCAGATTTCACGTGTCAGAATTATAGAGCTATCCTGTTTTGTAATGGAAGATCTTAACCATAATCTGCTTGTTACTTGATTCTTTACATTGTGTGACATGAAATACGTATGAAAGAATGTATTGACTTTATACTTGCAAAGGTCTTGACAAATCAGAGGATTCATGAACAAATAATTATGTTTGTTCAGTAATATTTGGTCATAATAATTATGACTTCACTGTCCTGGTATGTCTGATGTAAAGGTAGATTTAACTGTATTTCTTCCTAATGTGAAGGAAACTAAAGGGGAAAGATAGAAGTAGCAGATATGTAAGAAACATTTTGGGGATATATGATGACAGATTATAGTCAGTGGTAACATGTTGATTGAGCTAAATTTCATTTAATTTCTCTGTGGGTAAGGTGGTTGTGGTCTCTGTATAAGAGGATCTCTTATAAGGGGACTTCCATTTTTTTATTCTTGAGTGGACAGACAGCACAGATATAATTTCAGCATAATATCTGATGCTTTGTATGTATCAGGACTCCACTGGAACCCGCACAGCCCACCTGATGAGTTAGCCTTTTACTGTTATTAGCTGATCTTTGGCAAAGCTCTGTGAATGTACAGTGGGAGAAAAATGTCAAGAAAAGTAATTAAATGTAATTACTTTTTTTTCTCTGATACCATTGTGGGAGAGTTCACAAAACATAGTCTTGCTTTCCCCTGAGATAAAATAATGAAACTATATGGCTTTGAGTTTTGAAGCAACAGTAAATAGGAAAATAATTCCTATCTTCTGTAGCAAAAATGTATATGGAATTACCTTACCTATTCCACAGTTCTTACATGAAGCTGTTGCTAGCAATAATTAGAGCCTTAATTTGTTCTGTCTATGATACTGAACACATGTATATAAAATCCACAGCCATATGTAATTTTAAGTATTAGCCCCAGTTTTGCATCTACCTTGCATAATGTAAATATGTTTCCTGATAGGGAGGAATATGGAATAATAAGCTATGGAGGTCCTATCAGTTCCTGATTAATTTCTATTTCTCCTTCTCTTGAGCTCAGACTTGAAGTATTGCACAGCATCTGTTTATATTGAGATGACTGACAGTGGAGAATATCTGGATGCTCTCAAGGTACTTGGCACATTGGATCAGACCCTGGGTATTCATGGCAGAAAGAAAAGGATCCATGGACTTGTTTATAACTGAGTAAAATAAGTGTCTCTTGCCAAGCCTGATTAGTTATATCTAGGGCCCAGTGTCCACTTTTTTCCTAGTACCTGTTGACTGACTTGGTCAAAGAACTGAAGCCTCCATACTAGAGAATCTGTGATCACTCTCAAGCTTGCATTGAGTATTATTTTGTAACAAATCCTTGTTTTGCTTACGCTAAGAATAAAGAAAGATTTTATTAACCTTAATTTGTTTCTTCTTTTGTGTGCCAGGCCTTAGTGATATCCTAAGGGTTTGCTAACCTCTTTATTTTTCCTGAAAAAACCCCAAACACCTTCTTTAGCTCTATATCAGAAATACTGTTGCCTTTTTAAGAGGAGGTATGTTCATTTGTTAGTTATCACTCATAAAATAGGACATATTGGGCAATACTGTATTGTTTAAAAAATGGCTGCATGAGAAAAAATTTGCTTCTTGTTACAAGTTAAAGAGCGTTCATGCAAGATAGACAAACTTATTAGCATCTGTTTTCAAACTGTTTCAATGGAAAATGGTCCTTAGCCAACAGAATATTCTGTGAACTCATCTCAGAGTTGATTCTGAGTCATGAATGTCTGTCATGGGAAGTATGAAATGCAGGATCAGTAATAAAACATCTCATACCTAAGAACATTTGTAAGAACAATGTTGTTGGGTTTTTTAAAAGCAGTTGTTAATTGGTGAGATCTTACAGGTGTATATTCAAGAACAGACGTTTAATTCTAACTAAACTCGAGTGGGAAAGTGTGTAAAGATGAAGAGAAACACCTTCAGATTTCTTCATGTCAGCATTTTAAACAGTTTATGAAGATAGAGAGGTTTCGTCATTATATTAACTTTTAAAAATAAAATGATTGCACTACTGGATTACTTTATTTAGGGTTTAATATAAAACTCCCTGTGCACCATTCTTATTTTTGGAGAATGCTTAGTTTTGACAAAGAAAAACCAATGTCTTTAAACTCAGTTATGTTTCAGCAAATATGGTTAAGTAAGCCTTCCATCAGTAAACTTAGAGCAGAGCTGTATAAGTTGTATTTATTATTCTATAAATGTCATGCATGTTTAAGCAAGATACAATGCAACAAATAAAGCCTGAAAACATTTTGTTGTTGTTTGAATATACAGCCTGTTGTGAAAATTCTGAAGTGGAGATTGATGTCACAAACCTTGAACCTGTGTTCCAACTATTGTTTGTCATTAAAAGTGATGATGATCTCTGTTAAGAACATCTGCTCACCTAATATACCATCAGGAAAGATGTCTATGTTATAACTTAGCTTGTTTTTATCTTTTTTTTATTTCCAAGTATTTGTTTTTAATATATTAGAAAGAAACCTAATGTTTTTGTAATGAAATATTGTCCTAACTTTCAGCTCTGAAACACTGAAATATAAAAAGTACGGAAGTTGCTATGTCATGTTGATAATGCCAACTGGGTTGTAATTAGTGGGCTGTGTTGGTATTTTTGTTAGAATAGAATTTGAACACCTGTGCTTTATTTCTAGTTAGGTTACTTTTTACTGGTTACTTCAGTCATCATAGGTCACTTGTCGTATTACGCCAGTACAGCACACTCAGGTTTTCTGAGAATAGAGAGTAGTGTTTAGGGTTCTGTGCTTTTTGGCTGTAGTAGCAGAGTAATGGTGGATGACGGGAGCGCTGATAAAGGCATGTGTCTGCTCTAACTTCATATGAATTTTTAATCTCTTCATAACTGGATCTTACTGACAGCTTATTCCCTGTGACCAATGCTTCAGTGTTTTTATAACATGATCATACATGTTCTGTGCTACAGTTGGGAAAATATAGAAAATGTGGCATAGCCTTTTTTTTAATCTAGCTGCGGAAGTCATGTCAGCAGGTTGAAATCCTCTCCCCCTATACTCTTTTTAGATAGGCTTCTTTAGGATAGCAGACTAGAAGACTATACTATATTTTGTTCAGAACTCTGCATATCCTTTTTACTCCTTAATTCATAGCTATAGCAAATGCACAAAGATTCAAAGCAAGAAAAAATACGTAACATCCTGTTCATGTGTTTCCTTTTACTGTTAATCCCCATAATTAATGCCCTATGAGGAATGGGGCTCTAATCACTTACAGAGCACAGTAATGTAAAAAGACAGTGCTCATCTGGGAGGTGTTCAGTAGTATGGATCACTGGTGACCCAGTTGGTATGCAGCTGTCCTCCAGTCTGTGTGTATGTGGTTTCATTAACTACACGCATATGTGTCTGACAGGCCGGTAATGGTTGTCTAAAAGGAACCTTGCCTTATGAAATTGTCTAAGTACCGCTGAGAAAGAGTTGTTTTCTCTCATTTTTCCACTTTCATTGGGAGGAATTAAAAAATGGGGGAGGGAAGCTCTTTTGTGAGGGTGAGGTTCATGGGTCCCGGCAGTGACTTTGAAATAATCTTTAATGAAGCTCAGTGCCAGGAAGAGTCATATTTGAACACCACATAGAAGTGTTTTAGGGGCTTAAAGAAATGTTAATACAAAATGCTCTTCTGAAAGGGCTAAGGGTGTTTAAGAGTCTTCATTTGTTTGTGCTGTATGAATTTAGCATTATTAATGCTAAACTGTAATGGGCAACATAAAAGATCACATAGTTTGTTATAATATTTTTAAATGTACTTCGAGGACAGTTAGATACTTGTTTTAAAAATCAGTCCCTTACTAAATCTGTGATTTCTGAGAATGCAGTTTGTTATTGGAGTGGATGACTGAAAGGAATTTGGACATAAATACTTTCTCAAAACCTATAAGCCAAACCCACCCAGCTACTGGAAGAGTGATAGTATTAGAGAAATAAATTAGGTTGTTTGCTCAATATAAACAAAGCAACAAAAGGGCAACACCCAGCTCTCCTAGTATCTGTCATAACATGGTAAAAATACCCAGTGGCTAAATCTTTCCAGTATAATGGAACACAAGTATCATACCTGTTACAGCAGTTTGTGACTGAATTTATGAACAGCTGTCAGGAAAAAAAGAAGTATAAGTGTAATATTCCTCTGTTTATTTTCACTTCTTTTTCAGGTAATCTTTTACTTCACAGCAAGTTTTCTAAGTCAGTCTTTTCCGTAGGCAATTATTTGTGCACACTTGTTTTAAGCCTATTAGGGAGTTCTGACTGCCTTACCTTAATGTGCATAAATAAATTGGGGGCAGGACAGTGACAATAAAACCTTACAGTGAAATCAACTGACAGCTGTGAAGACATTGTTTAAGTTGTGGTTATCCATGGTGGTGGTATTTAAGATACCTGTCATATCCTTCTGTACCCTTATGTAACACCAGTTCCAGAAATGCCAGTCAATTGCTGTATAAACAGGAGGCAGATTATTCATCACTGAAACCTTGTGCATAAGTTAGAGTTGCCAAGAGAAGAAAAACATAGTTTCTCAAAGAACATATCATGTTGTACTTTACCCTGTACATTTATGCCTGCAAGCTCCTACAACTTTCCTGTGTGGCAGCTTTCTTGATTGCTTTTGTTTTTAAAAGCTTGGCTAAGATAAGAATCTAGTGCGAAAGAAAATGGAAAGGTAATGCTGATTTTAGTACAACTCCCATATACTCTATTCCTGGATTTTCAGCTTGCTTTATGTAGCAGCAGATGGTCCATCTATTGTTTCATTATTCTTTTGGGAGTCTGACCCTCTATAGTGGGTGTGTGCTTTAGCAAAAAAAGAACAACTAAAATAAGTCTTTCTGTAATGGATGCAACTCAATTTATTAAACTGTGCTGATGACCTCAACGATTCTAGCTCTTAAGATTTGTTTTAATTTAAATGCTTAATATTGTGTCTAAGTTCTGTCAACAAGGTGGGGTTTTGTTTGTTGAAGTATGGAGGGTAGTTTTGATTCAAAAGGATTGTTAGCTGTCATAAGCACTGTTTTGTGAAACAGCGTAATTTTACCATATGCCTTCAGTTTTGTTTGAGATATTATGAATAAGCAGGATGAGTGCTTTCAAAGAGGCATTCCTGCTGTCCCACATCAACCATGTGGGCTTTCAGTTAAGCTTCCCAGGAAGACAGCAACATATGTGTACACAATGTGTGTATTATATTGGCGCCCACTCACAGTGTTAAAGATGTGTCAGCATTTCCAGAATAATTCCCTATTTTAAGAGCCTTGTTTCAGCCTGTGTGTGAGAGTTGTCTCTATGTTGGAACTCTACACGCAGTCTCAGCCATCATAGTTTTCAAGTGTGAATTTTTGCCAGGTGAATATAAGGTGAATTAAATTAATGTATGCAAATTGAATATCTTTAGAGGCATACATTCTTCTTAATTTTTAACTCTGAAGCAGTACCTTTTCATTAAATGAACTGAAACTATAGTGAACACCACTATTTTTGGAGAACTGTAAGAGACTTTTAGTAAAATAAGCTAGCCTTGCGCTTGGTCTTGTGACTGTTCCCTAGTCTAAAAATCAGTGATGTTTTTCTAAAAATTAGGTTTGTCTATGAGGAACTTCCAGTTTGACTGAATTTCTTTTGGCTGATTGAGGTCCTTTCTATCATCTTAACGGTCTAGAATAAATTGATGTCTGTCTCCCTTACATGACAAGTTAGTCTCTTTTTTTTGTACACTGAGAAATGGGGTGAGTCTGGCATGTTTTCTTGTGTTTAAACCATATTCCCCCAAACTGTAACATTTTCTTGATGGAAGCCTTTCTTTAACCCAGAAGCCATCTTGCTTAATACACACAGTGGGGCAAACTGTGTGGCAGGACATGCTGGTTCTGTAGTATGTGGGTGGCTGTATAGGAGCAGAGTTCAGATTGAATTTTGAAATTGCCAGACTCCTAACATTTAGTTTATGTGCTTAAACAGTAACCTGCTACTATAGTTTCAAAAACTACATGCCATAACCAAAATGTTGTTGTTTTGTAAGCCTGGGATTTACTTATGTGTGATTGTAATTGCTGAACAGCAGTTTTATTTTAAATGAATATGGATTCATCCCTGTTTGGTTGAATGCCATCTAAAAACCTCCATCTAAATGGCAAATGGTTTTGTAAGTAGACTTGTGTTTGAGCAACAGCAGGCAAACTAGACAAGCCTGCAGTTTGAAGATAAGCAAATCAAGGTTCTTCCATGGTTTGAAATCCGAGTTGAGAGCTGACAACCCTGGAAAGAGCTCTTCTGTATATGCCTGATAGGAAAGGTGGGCAAGCGGGTCATCCCTTTAAAAACTGTTCTGTTGTGCAGCTCTATTGGTTGTGTTAGGACATCCAGGTAGGTGGTCCCACATTTCTGCAGTGGTAGATTATCCTTCTAGTTATTGTTTTATATGGAATGAGTCCTACTCATGTCTTGCTTGAACCTTTTGAGAGGAACTGAATGTGCGATGTATCAGTTAATATGTACAGTGACACCAAATATGTAAATTGCCAACTTTATTTAGTTTTTGTGCCTCCCTTAGTAAACACCAATAAATATTGATACCCATTGTAAAGGAGTATCAAGTTGACAGGAACATGAGATTCCCCGTTTCTGTTCTGAACCTCCTGTTAATGCACTCCCACCAACCATCCAAAACCCCCCACCCCAAACTTCAGAGAATCTTCTGGAACCTGAAACTTTGACTACAAAGAACAATGAGCCTAGATGTTGCAAGAGCTTAGCCTCCTCTGTGAGCTGGAGAGGTTAAATTCTGAAGCAAACAATAGTGTAACCTTCCAGCCCTTTTTAGGGTGGGTGGGTGTTGCAGGGGGGGAAGAATGATCTAGATGATGACCTGGACCTGGATGTTATCAGGTAACCAGCAGAACTCACAGCATATTAATGTGTTGGGTACACAGTCCAACTATCCTTCTGATGAGATGAATCACTGTAGTCTGAGTTCCTTTTAATGTTAGTCCAAGAAAATTGCATGGCTGTAATGTAGTCTGCAGCTCACTAAGGTCACTAATCTTGGCTATAATGTAGTCTGCAGGTCACTAATCTTGTGTAAAGCTCTAATTCAGTGGGCAATAGGTATGAATAGATGGTCAGAAAATACTGTGTCCTGCAGTAATTAGCTTTGCAGGATCATGGTCATAACTGTCATTAGAAGACTTAGGTAGTCTGTGTCCTCATTTTCTCCATCTGCAAGATGTGATTGTTTACTTAATTTATTCATGTTGGTAAGTGCTCCCATCTTTTTAACTTTGGACTGCACTGGTGCCTGATTAAATTCCTGGCTGATGCCTGTGTTCATATTTACATGCTTCCTTTGAATGTTCCACGTCAAAGATGGAAGCACCTTGCAGCAACCTCAGGCAAAATAAAAATTTCTTCTAGGCATTTATTCTTTAATAATATACTATATTGTTCTTTATTTTTTATAATATAATAATATTTGAACAGTGATGGATGCATGTACAAGTCTGTGAGTGTTTGAAAAGATTCTGGGAGTTGAGAGTTACAAAAATTCCATGTAGATTTGATTCATCTTAACAAACTGTTCTTGATAATGTACTAGTTTTGTGTATCTTTTCAGCATTTTTCATGAAGACCATGCATTTCTGGATCTAATATTACAAAAAATACTTTTTATTTATAACAGCATACTCTATTAATGTGTAACTAGCTGGATGGTAAAATATACACCCAACATGATAACAAAAAATAAGGTGTTCAAATAGCCTTGGATTAGTCATATTTTTTATTTTACTACTTTCATTTCTGTGCGAGTCCTACATGCCCTGGAGCTCCCATTGTAATAGTTCTGCCTCATTTTCATGATTATTCTTCCTTCTCCACCACATTGTTGCTAAAATGTCCCCAGGGTTTCTTCTTCCACAAGGCTTGATTTCCCTGTGAATTTAGGATGAATGTATGTTCCCTCTGGGGAGGAAAAATAATATAGTCAGCAAATACAGCTGTCTGGGACTGCAGTGTTACAACATAGTTTTAGAGTGGCAGTTGAGATTTTACATACTTTTCAGCTTTTAATGGAGAGGAATAGGTAGTACTAATGCTGTCCCATCAAGGACTGTTCAAACAATCACATGCATTTAAATAGATGCTCTTTCATCTTTGAATAATTAGAATACATTTCTATTTTGCTAGTCCCGCAAGTGTTCACCAGACCTTCACAGAAAGCTTACTTTATTCTTTTTGATGTTGTTAATATTTGAGTGGCAGTTTTATTTGTATAGTACTTTACCTCTTAAAAGTGGTATTACAAAGGGCAGTTAGATTTTTATGTTCAGAGAGATTTATTTTTAAACAACAGCACTTTAGCTTTTTAACTTAGGTATTTGATTGCGCTGGGAGTTTTGCTTTGCTTCTCAATTCAATATGTGCCCTGTCTAGTATAATTTGTTTGGAGAAATCTGCAAATGAACCACTAGAGGATAACTACTTGATGCAGCATAAATTTATGCTTTCCAGATCAAATAGCAGAAACCTTTTTTTACTGTTCTGGTCCTAACAAAATATTGATATTAAAGCTGCAAATTGATTTGCAATTCTATTTGTAAAGTGTGGGTCAAAGCAGTATCATGGAGGTGAGTGCTAAGAAAGACCAGTTTACTTCTACCCCTCCATAATTAAATGGACTGAATTTGGTGCCAACAGAGCTCGGATATATTTCATTTGACTTTGTGCTGCTCTTGTGAGTAACAATTTTAAAGGGTGTTAGGTACAGCCAGGGAGGGTCAGAGCGTAAAAGCTTTCAGGGGAAGAGTGAAGGAGGGGAAGATACATGAAGTCCTGACTGAGCCACGCTTGAATCTAGTAACTTTGTGGCCTGTGACTTTTTGGCAAAAACAGTAAACATGAAGTGAAGAACATTATTCTGTATTTTGTTACAAGACTATAGGTTTAGTATCCCACGATCAGTTATTTAGTTTTTATAAAACTAAGTAATTCCTTCTCTCTGAATCTCTATGTATAGAGGCTTAGTCATTTAGAATAGTTTATCAATTTATTAACAGAGTTTACAAGGACACCACACAAAATGCTGTCTGTGTAACTGGACATGTCTTAATTTCCCTGTGCTATATATGACCTCACTGTTTTGTTACTGAAAAATCAACATTCACAGTCAATAGCACTCTCCAAGGAGTGTTTTCAGTGTGTGTAATTTAATTTGATTCCATTTGGTTTATGGTATCTATTTAATCTGGAATTTGTGGGTCAATCGAAGCAGGAACTAAGTTTATCCACCTCTGTTAAGTCAAAACCAGTTGAAGGGTTTGAGTGTTCTTCACAGTGAAGAACTAAATAAGATTTATTAGACAGCTGAATGTCTATTCAAATCTCATTTACTCACCAGTGAAGTTCTAATCTGTCATGCATTCTTTTTTAACTTAAATGAAGTGGTATAATTGAAGTGCTTCAGTTTCATTTTCTCTGTCCCACCCACAAGTTTTAAAGGGAATGCTAGGAAATGGTTGTCCGAAATTCTTCTGTACAGTGAAATCCTGCCCATCCAGACTGCTGCCTCTTCTGCTCCTGCCACATTGCATCCAAAGACTGTTTGCTGTTAGGGCATGTTTTTGGAAGTCAGTGCATCTTCTGGTTTGCAGGGTAAAATCTGCTTGTGCAAAGATGACTTTGGTAACATATCTGAAGAATATATGAATCACAACTTGGTAACACATGATTTTTGCTCCTTTGAAAGGTGGTATTATCCCAGTGTATTTGGAAGTTCTGCTCTGTCTGACTGAGAGGTCGCATTGAGGATGTAAGAAGTTAAGCTTTTGCTTTTTCCCTACTGAACTGTTTTGAATTGGAGGGTGTGAGGAAATCACCCAAGCTAACACAAATATTCATAACACAGAGCTGCATTCTGTGGTTCTTGGTTTATATTATTTATCTCACTGTTATCTTGCTGTTGGAGGAATTAGTTTATGCGTATCAAACTTGCATATGTTTTGTCATGTTCCTGTCTATCTAAAACTCGATGAAAGATAAAAGCACATGCAGACTTGTTTTTTAAATAATATTTCAAAATAATTATTGTATTTCTGAAATTTGATATGTGATCGTATCTAATAGGATCTAACATGTAGACAAGGATTCTGAAGCATTTAATTGCCACCCTCAGACCCCAGTGGTTGATGTATTTGCACAAAGGCCCACCTGTTAATGTTATGTGTGACATAAATAGATGAGGGATTTTGATCATATATCTAGGTTTTATACAGTATTATTTCTTAAATCTAAAAGCATTTTTGTCTTTTATTCAACTAGAAATTGTGGAAATTGAGATACAGAGAGGTGTGAAAGTAACTTTCCTAGGATTATATAATTTGCTCATTGGAGTGCCAGGAAGAGTGCCCAGATCTTCAGACTCCTGCTTCAATTTCTGTATTGCTGTACCATGCTAAAGAATTTTGTTGCTTCCATATTTTGATGAGAAAGGGGAGGATACCTAAGAAGATATTTAATCCCTTTCTGATCTAGGCATTTGTTGTAAGACCAGGGCAATCTTTCTTGGAGGAACTAGCACATTAGATGTAGAGTTACTAGGACAAATTTGTTTTTCATGTGGGTGGTCTCCAGGCTGGTTTAAAAACTTCTTAGACATTGTTTGACATCATGCATACACATGGTAGATATAGTGAATAGTAGCAGAACCACAGCACATAACTAAATTTCCATGAAAAGTTAGACTTTTTCTGATTTTGTTTCTTGAAAAGAATAAGTGGATGTAATCAGTCATAAGCATTTGTTTTTAATTGCTTGAAAACAGGAGAATACACTTAGTATCTTCTACAGTAACTGGAAATAGAACATTTTGGAGTTAATTATACGTAGTAGAGGTAACATACAGTGTTTTGTGGCAACATGTGAAAAGGGGACCAAGTTGAGCAACAGACATTAATGACTCACTCATGAGTAAACCTATATTCATACCACTGCTCTTGTATCTGAGTATTCAAATATCTATGAAGAGGGAGTGAGGGTTTCAAAACTAAAATGAACAGGCTTTGACAGGCTTTGATTTTTTTAATCTTTTTTTTTACAGTGTAAATTTTATTTCCAAAGGTCACACTGAATTTTGTCTTCAGCAGTACTGAATGAAGCAATGCTGTTCTCAAAAATTATCTGGCCCTAAGAACAGAAACGGTTCTCCCTGCATTAGCTGTTGTTGTTGTGCCTGCCTGAGTGTAGGGAGTGATGCAGAGTCTCGTATTGAGTGTCTCTGTTTTCAGTGGAAAACTGTTCCCAGATGGACCGCGGTTACTGAACAGATAGTACTTTGAGACGAAGTTGGGGATACACAGAAACTAGTTTCAAACTTTGGTTCAGACAGCTTGTGAATTGAATCTTACTCACGTTTTACTCCTTTCTGAGTTGATACTTGTTTAATTACCTTTCTATAATATAATATAAGCTCAGTCTTTTCTGAAAAAGCAATTGTTGTTAGTGTTGGAGAGTTAATTCTTAAATTTTACATCTTGTCAGACTTGCATTTTCAGTGGACATACAGATCTTGGGACTTGCATGACTGAGAATCATGGAAGGGTTGAGGTTGGAGGGGACCTCTGGAGATCATCTGGTTCAACCCCTCTGCTCAAGGAGGGCTGCCAGCAGTCAGTGGCCCTGGGACTAGAGGAGGGGGAAAGAAAAAAGTAAAGATTAAAAGAAGAGAAAACAGTTGTTTTCCTCACGAGTTTGGGGGAAGGTTCATCTTTTACCTTTATTTTGGTTCTTAAAGGGAACAGTTACAGCTACATATAAATAACTGTCCTTAAATATTATCTATTTTAATGTTGTAGCAGCTGGCATCAAATGGAAGAT
Source organism: Athene noctua (assembly GCF_965140245.1). Classification (NCBI taxonomy): domain Eukaryota; kingdom Metazoa; phylum Chordata; class Aves; order Strigiformes; family Strigidae; genus Athene; species Athene noctua. The sequence continues at coordinate 142,223,273 of NC_134037.1, read as the reverse complement.
TTTTTTTTTTATAGGCTTTGGTATCAGTTTAACACTTAAAGAATATGTATCACATAGCATCATGTGAGTGAAGTTAACAGGATGTCGTCTATTGATAACAGAGATTTCCTGTCTCTTTCCCCTAGTCTCCCCTCCCACCTTTTTTTTTTTTTTTTTCAGTGGGGAGTTTGGGGGTGGGAGAAGATGTGATGCTACCTTCACTGAATGATGATTCACTGCATGTGTTTAATAGACACCAGCTGCATGATAGTAGCATTGAAAACACAGACTGGGTAAACCTCACCTAACCACACAAAAATTCAGGCCTCAGTTTGCCAGAGGAAACCTCCTGGTAACCTTTAGTTTGGGTAGCGTGACTTACAAGAAATGGGTGATGTTGGAGTAGAGGAAACTTAGTGTGGGAGAAGATACACTGAAAAATGTTCCCTGGTGATGAGCAAGTGGCTCAGACAGCATGACTTCTATTCAGTCTTTAAGCTGTAAAAGTTGTTGAGCTAACATAATTCCATTTTGGAGGGAATAAGGCAGCTAGCATGATGCAGGGTTATTTGACTTTGTCTGCTAGTTTATATGTATGTTTTATATAGAAAGGTGTGTACAGCTGAGCTGCAGGGAAACTAATTATAGATGGAAGACCAGAGCCTGACCACAATGATACAAATAAGAAAAAATCAATAATATAATTCTCTTTTTTTTTTCAGGTGTGCAGTGGGCACAGGCTATTGGGCCTGCTTAGTCTAAAATCAGCCTGTGGCTTTCAAAATAAAGAACAGAGCAATATACAGCAACATGGCTTTCTCACACCTAATTTGAACAGGGAATAATTGTGGAAGCTGCCCATGGTCTAGATGTGTTTCAAGAGAGAGCATTGTTAATAAAAATTAGAAGTATGTAAGAAAAGTAGAGATATGGAAAGGTTGAAGAAACCCTATGGCATTTCCTGGAAGTGCATGTCCAAAGATGGTAGAGCTCTGACTATAATAATACTGCACTGAAGTCCTTCACTTTAAGTGGCCTGTCCATATTGAAGGCCCTTGTAAGGCTGTATTTCAAAATTCATCAGCCGTGCAGATTTTTAAGCTGCAATATTTCGTTGTGCTTGGAAGAGCAGAGTATAAATTTGCTAGACTATAAATAGAATACAGTGAGAGACTGACGTTTTAAAGCTCAGTATCTATTCTGATGTGTAAGACATGCTTATTTTCCTGAAGAGCCTTTAATGAACTTTAATGAACAAGTCTCAAGTTCATGTGTACTTTTACTGTTTTGAAGTAACTCAAAATACATTCAACCAGTCCTGTGTTGCCATCTTTGCTCCCAGGAGTCAAGTTTCTGAAGGGAAGTACATAAACTCTCAGCCAGGAAAGGTGGATAGTGAGGACTAGTAACCTGTAGCTGCTCTTGAATTCATTTTTTATATTCTAATCTTTAAAAATATGTGCGTTTACGTTCCTTCTTGTCATAGTATTACGTTTTCTGCTTTTTACTGTAAATTTTATGTCTGTAGTATTCAAAGTAAGCTGTTCTGTAAGGTGAAACAATTTTTAAGGCCCTATGATGAAACATAACTCCTCCAGCAACAGCATGAAGTTCTAGTTTCATGCTTTTAAAATTTGAAGACTCGAGTATTTTAGCACATCTGAATGACTTTGAAACTTTTAGTGATTTCTTTAATACAGCTATCTCTTTTCTTGCAAATTTCTTGTGGTTCAGTAAGTAGAGGATTTTATTGCCACTGCACCTCCCAGAACACTTTGGTTTAAGTCAGTAGCTCTTTCGTTGAATTTGCTTGCTGTCTGAGCTATATGAGTAATCATCATGATCATTTGTAGAGCAGTCTTCTGAAAGGGCTTTCCACATAGGTTACAGTAAGTAGACCAGTCTCGTAAGCAGACTGTGAGGGAATCCATCCATGCCTTTAAAACATAAGGTAAATTAAAACAGCAAGGAGTGATCTGCATCTGTCTGCACCATCTCCTCTCTGGAGCAAGGGGCTGTGGGAGTAGGAATGAAGGTCTGGTTCAGCACCCACAGCTGTAGAAAGACTGTATATGTTTGTCCCTGAGATGGTTTTGTGTGTCATCCTAATCCTCTGCAGCATCTTCTCCATGTGTCTACCTTGAATTCATGTTTATTGCATTTTCAGTCTTTATTACACTTTGATGGCAGATGGTTTGCTGCTAATGTTCTGGGCTATGAAAGGCAGATACTCAGTTTATAGAATCCTTAACAGTTAGGCCCTTCAACCTGGAGAGAAGGCCAGTTTTCATGAAACTGGTAAGTCTGCTTTGTAGACTCGAAAGTTAGACCAAACAGCAGCACAGAGCGAGTCAGTTAGCAGCAACTGCTGTCAGAGTGGTCATACAGCTCAAAGAATGACTGTCCTCCTGCTTCTACTGAAAATAGTAGGCAGGTTTGTACTTCACTGTAACAGCTGTTCATCTCTATGTATAGTGCCAGTAAAAAGAAATATTTGTCATGGTCTGCTTCCTCCCTGTGAGATGTTTGGATGAATTCTGCTAGCACAGCAGTCTGAACTACATTTCAAATGCTGTTGATTAAATCTTGCCTTGACAGGGGCAGCCCGTTATTGAGCTGTTACTGAGTATGTGCTGAGCTGGAGCCCCTCCACAGTTCCAAACTTCCTCTTCCCCAACAGACTTGCAAGACAAAAGTCAATGGACCGCAGTGTATGGCAAAGTATTCAGGGGGCTATTGCATTACACAAGTCTTGCACAGGGAGGAACTTTGTAGGTTTCTAACTGTTTTTAAAGAGATATTTAGGCTTAAATTAGTAAAACGCCTCTGTAAGACATTTAAGTGAATTTTTACCCTTGCCAACTGGAGTATACAGCTTTATAAGCAGTGAAAGTTTAACCTTTCACCCCTCTTTTCACTTCTAGAGCAGCTATCTGTGTCTATAAAGCTGATTAGTTTTTGTCTGTGTCTATAGGGAAGTGTTATTGGAACTCTGTGATTGTATCCTGAATATGATCCAGTCAGAATCTTTGTGTCCTTGCCTGACTAGCATATTGTTCTAGGTGTTAGATATACAGTTAACCAGTTGAGTCTGCATATATACACTCAGTCACTTCCAAAAGGGATGCTTCTGTTTTGCTTTTAAAATGAAGGATGTGCTTTGCTAAATGTAGGCTAGTAAGAATTTTTGAAAACGGAGATATCCATCATATGACACATGCTGATAAAGACTGCACTATTAATTTAATTGAGAGTTCAGGCATGAGGTTAAGTTTATAATAGTAAATGACAATCAAAGTAAACTGAGGCTTTTCGGTATAATTAAGTTTCCATACATAAACAGTGGTTAAAAGTTGCTACGTGCTCATACTTTGCTCTGGTATTCTTCTATACTCTTCCCCTGCTCTCAAATTAATGTAAATGAATATGTATATTTTGAAACTTCCACCAATTGTTTCTCACAGTAACCTGGGATCTTTACATGATCACCTACAATACCAATAGATACCTTGTAAAATTGAGGAAAAACTTCTTGGTATTGCATCAGTTTTGTTCTTAGGTTACTGTCAGAGTGTCATACTACTTATCATGCATTTATTCCTAGAATTAATGAGTCTCATGATTCCGTACATAATATTATGTTGAATCAAGTCTGTAAAATAAAAAAAATATCATGGAATTGTAGAATTACAGAATGATTGATGTTGGAAGGGACCTCTGGATGTCATCTGGTCCACCCCCCTGCTCAAGCAGGGCCACCAGTTGCTCAGGTCCATGTCCAAATGCTTTTTTAATATCTCCAGGGATGAAGGCTCTACCACCTCTCTGGGCAACCCGTGCCAGTGCTCAGTCACCCTTACAGGAAAAAAAGTGTTTCCTGATGTTCAGAGAGAACCTCCTGTGTTTCAGCTTGTGCCTATTGCTTCTTGTCCTGTTGTTGGGCACCACTGAGAAGAGCCTTGCTCTGTCCTCTTTGCACCCGTTCTTTGGGTATTTTTACACATAGATGAGATCCTCCCTGAGCCTTTTCCAGGCTAAATAATCCTAGCTATCTCACATGTGAAATGCTCCAGTCCTCAATCATCTTCATGGCCCTTTGCTGGGCTCTCTCCAGTAGCTCTGTCTCACTCTTTTACTGGGGAGCCCAAGACTGGACCCAGTACTCCAAGTGTGGCCTCACAAATGCTGAGTTAGAGGGGAAGAGTCACCTCCCCTGACCTGATGTAATGCTTCTCCTAATGCAGCACAGCATACCCTCAGCCCTCTGCTGCAAGGGCACGTTCCTGGCTTATGTTCGACTTGATGTCCACCAGGACCCCACGTCCTTTTCTGCAAAGCTACCTTCCAGTTGGGTGCCCCCCAGCACATACTACTGCATGGGGTAATTTCTTTGGTACAGGACCTTGCATTTCTCCTTGTTGAACTGCCTGAGGATCCTGTCAGCCCATTTCTCCAGCCTATTGAGGTCCCTCTTGATGGCAGCACAACCCTCTGGCATATCAGCCATTGCTCTCAGTTTTGTATCATCCACAGACTTGTTGAGGGTACATCTTTGTTTGACTTGTACAGAGTCTGACAAAGGCCTCAGCTTTGACTAGAGCCTCTCTGTGCTACATTAACAGAAAGAATAGATTCTGCAGAAAACAAAACCAAGGGTAAGTAGACAGATTCATGTTCTGCGAATTCTACTGCTAGTGATTCTGCTAGTGACTGGAACTAGCCAGCCTAAGAAATTATTTTTTGCTAAAACAAGCTAATAAAGTCAAACTTGTGCTGATATAGGAACAGGACTGGACTTAGAAGGAGTCTCAAATATTTCCAAAAGTATTTTCAGTTCATTCAGGGGAAATTTTTTTTAAATTGGCCACTAAATAGAGTATCCCTTTGTGCTAAGATTCTTTGTGAGCACTCCTTTGGTAGTCTGTCCATTGATGAGTTATGTTATAGTGGGTATAATTTTTCAAAGCATTTAATTTTGATTTGGCTTTCTGCACTAGAACGTTGTCTAACAAATCTTTTAAGAAAGATTTGCATTTATAATAGAAGACTACAGCTACTTGCAGTTTCTGTCAATATATTTGAGTTCAGCAAAACTATCTTTCAATTAAAATGAGGATTGTTTTTAACCCAAAGTTGGACTGTCATTTGAGGAGTATGAGTTATGTCTGTGGCTTGAAGCAGAAGCATAAATGGAAGAGCCAAACTTAGAAGTTGGAACCCTTAAGTACACTGGATGGGCTTGTCAGGCCTTCTGTAAGATTGTACTAACACATCAAAATGTTAAAGGCACTAATATTGAAACAGGGCAAAATGGATCTTTTTTTGGTTATTGCCTGTCTCTATAGAAAGGACAAAATTTCAGGATCACTATTTATATAACCTTGTGACTGAATTTCAGTTGAGGAGGTGGTCTTGAGCTCAAAACATTCAGTGGATATTCTAGACAGTGGCAGTAAATTCTTTAATTTTTTAGTGTGGTATTTTACCCTTTTGTTGATTGAAGTCTAACCTGTAATGTAGTTGAAATACTTCCCTATTCTATTTCTCTTCATAGAGCCCTACAAAGTCTATTACTCTTTGCTTCATGGACTCTGTGTCAGTATAACGTGAATTTTAAAAAGTGTTAGAACCACTGAAGTTATGATGCCAAGTATTGAAAGTTAAGAAAAGCAAGGTTTGCTTCTCTAGTTGGCCTTATGAGTTTGGTACCAAAGATTGGAAGTATGTTCCCTTTCTTTCAGGAGAGGAGACAATTACTTTTATTCTGGGGATCTGCATGACCTCAGGACCCCTTTTGTATATATGCATTTGGATACAGTTTTCATTTACTTCATATTCGGTATTATGAATTATCATAGCACAGTGTTTACATAACCCCACTATTTCCTAATAAATTCAGTGTCTTTTGGTATTTTTAATTTTACTTACACATTGTGGAATCTCAAACTTTTTTCTGCCTATTGGCCTTATCCATTACTGAATAGTAAACTATTAATTTCTACTACATTATCTGTAAAACAGATCACAGTACTGTCTGAGTGTTTCACGATAATGATTTTTATGCAGGGCATTCACATGAGGATAACTGTTAGTACGGAAATTGAAAGAGTAACAGTAAGGTAAGCAGCTGTTAATTTTGTTAGCTTGATTGAGACATGTCTCAAGGTTTCCACATCAACATCAGTTCAGTCAGGAATTTGATAGTCAGAAACAGCTTTGTGAATGCCGGATTGCTTTCAGAGGCAATCCTTTCTGTGTCCTGAATGAGCAGGAATCTCTCTTCAGTCAGATCTGCTATGCTAGACCCTGTAAAGGCTACAGTTGAAACACCTTTCTTTAGTCTTAATTTCAGGTTAGTGACTTCAGAAGTGGTTGAGAAATGGTATCTTTTCTTGAGCCATGCTTTAATTAAGGGTGAGATTTTGACTTCTGATGTAGGCATGTTTGAATGGGGAAAAAAAGACCTTAACTTACACAAAGTCTCTTTCAATGTCTTTTTAAACTTGAGTACTCTTGTAGCCTGAAAAGAACTGGGAAGGTGCTTCTGGGAGTACATTTAATGTTCATCTTTCAATTGAAATAGTGGAATTCATTACAGAGTTCTGAGATACGGTCCTGAAATGCTGGGGTTTCAACCCCAAGCCCCAAATTAAGGCTGACATATGGGTGATTCCCACAGCCCTTCCCAAAGGGGGGGTGAGTTTGCCTTTAGGCTTCCCTCCAGGGTGCGGCCGGCCCTGCAGACAGAGCCATTGGGTAAAGGAGCCCCAGGGGTCCCACATTCAGTAACAAAGGTCAGGTGTCCCACTGAGGGGTAAGAGCTGGGACCACTTGCAGGAAGGGCAGTGTCTGTCTGGGAGGTGGATGCACTGTGCAGAGTTCCCTGTTGGGGAAGGACCTCCTGCCTCCCTGGAACTGAGCTCCAGTCAGGCCTGGCTTTTGTAAATGTGGGCTGTGTAGAGATTCAGTATGTGGCTTCCTTGGTCTTATGTGTTTGGCTTGTTGACTTGGTTGTCTCCTGTCCCTTCTATGGGAGACTGCATGTCACTATTTATTCCACCCATTGTTGTTCGTGTGGTGCCATTGTTGGGGTCAGTGGGGTTGATGTCGATTATGTATAATCTGACTGACTTGTTTGTACCCCCAGTGCTCACCCATGTACTGACCCTTTTGTATCAAATACAATTTGGTTATTGGTTCATCTTTATGCTGGCTGTGTCCTTTATGCTAGGCCTAATAATTGGCAAAACAGGTCCAAAGAATAGCTTTGTCTCATGAATTGCTTAGCTAAATGGCAGAAGACCTGAATATCAGTGCGTCTCTGTTTTTTGGGTTTTGGTTTTTTTTTTTTGGTGATCTCTCAGTAGTACCAGATAAAGAAGTATGAGAAACAGAAGGTGCTCCAGCTGCTCTAAGATGTACTACAGTCATCTAAAGCATAAGGAATTGTACAGCATGTTCTGGAATTCAGTTGTTGTGTTGCCTGAGCAGAGGCCTGGATCTTCACCTATGCCGATTGGCTGCGGGAGGATGTAATGCCGATTTTATAATAGCTGTCTTTGTTGTAGTTTTATGCTAACAACACTTTCAGTATCGTCACTGACAGACATTTTTGCTGCTGACTGCTGAGGAGTGTCCTCCTTTATTTCTCTCTCCTGTTTCAGGCATTGTTTTGAAATTCTGTTTTCCAACTGGCTTTTCTATAATGGTCCAATTTTTGCTTCTGGAAGGGAATCTTCAAGCTGCCTAAACTGTTAAAACTTAAATTTTTATGGTTGTTTGATACTACTCTCTATGTTTATATGGTCACGGACAACTGTAACAGATTATTTCTACTGGTATTACTAGGAGCTTTATCATGAAGTATTCCATCTTTTTAACATTAAAGGGGGAGGATCAATCTGGAAAATGAATATAAAATACTATGCCTAAATACGAAGGGAAACTTTCTTCTGATATTCCTAACAATGTGGTACATGCAGAGAGAATGCTTTCACTGTTTCAGAGAAGTGAAGCTTCTCACGTGTAACATGACTGTTCTTTAATAGCTTACTGGCTGTCTTCTAAGAAATGTATTTAAAGTATGTTTGTGTAGGAGGTTCTATTTTTGTATGATCTGGCTTTTAATTTGCTAGGCAAAGAAATCTTCATGTTCTTCTGTATTTGCTTACTGGTCACAAAACAAATGGGTTTATGCTTTTAGAGGAGAAAGTAAAAAATTAATAATTCTTGCAGAAAGTTATAAAGGGGAAGAAAATACGTCTCATTTAGATTAATAGAAAAATTAATCTAGTGAACTACTATAAATTGGAGATAATAGCTTTAAAAACCCAAAGAACAGTGTCTTGAATAAAGACGCAAGTAACCTGCCTTTCACCTTTTTACTAGATTAACTTGAAAAGGTGTATGTTGTAGTAATCATCATCATAATAATAAACAAAAAAATTAAACTATTAGTTTAGACAGCCTTTGCTTTCTCCATTCTGTCTTGCAAAAAGGATGAAGTTTTGAATTACTAAGTGATTTTTTTAAAATCACAGTTAAAATCCTTTGATATTTTATCATTTTCTAAAAAAAATAATTGTAGCCAAAAATGGGATGAAGCTGTCATTTTTGTATGTATAAAGATGTTATTTGGAGTGAAAATGAAGCCCCATCTGAAGGTATGAAAATACCAAACATGATACCAGAAGTATGCAAAAAAGAATGCCAGACCTTGGATTTGTTCCTGCAAGAAAATGCTTACTACTGCTGCCATAAATAACGGACTTGATAATTTTAGGCAAAGAAAGTAGTCAGAAGGAAACATTCAGATTTCTTTGTGTGCAGCAAGTAAATTAATGAATGAACAAACTGGTGGGTGATGTTTCCGAGGGGCTCCCAGGAACAGGTGGGTTGACTAGCACTGTGAGCTTTAAAATGCATAAAGGAGAAGGGAAGGGGGGTGGAGGGGTGGGCAGGGGCAGGCAGGGGAATAAAAAAGGCAAGTTATTTGTGGGAGAGAATGACATTCTATTAAAGCAACTGTTTGAAGAACCCAAGAGACGTCATAATGATCTTAACGTATTGTGAAATAACCTGTTACAAAAATAGTTTTGGATTTGTCAGACTTTCCATGTCATGGCAAAACCTGCTGCTTTTACATTTCTGTGACCAACTTGCAGTACTGATTACCCTATAAGAGATTCACTTCAGATCCAACAAATATACATGCTGCGTTTCATGTAGTGGAAAGTTCCTTTACTCTCTTATGTATCTCCAGGCTAAATACATGATGTGATTTTTACAGCAAACATGGCAGATTTTGGTTACAGTCCTCGTATGCAAAAGTGTATAAATAGTACCAAAATATTTTGAGGAAATGTATTTAATGGATGATATTATATATTGTATAATTATATTTCCTGCATAAAGAGGGAAGGCCATTAGTAAAGGTATTTGTGATTCTAATTCCTGCTCATTTTAGTGGTAAATTGAACATCTAACTCAGTGTTCACCAGCAAGTTGCATTTGAGGTGTACAGTTGCAAAGGAAGTAAAATGATTACTAATAGAAACTATTTTCAGAAGAGGGTGAGCTAGATGACAATCTGGTCTTTAACTGATCTTTCCTTATTACTTTAATAAATGTTTGTCAGGGTTTTCTTGTGTGTTTATGTATTAATCAGATTTAATCAACCTGCATTTTCAGTGCAAACAAATACATGCTTATTTTATACTTTGGGTGCTGATAGTTTTCAGAGATTTATTGTTAAGTATTGAAGTAGCAAGGTTTCCTCTTTTTTCTGTTGTTAGATTATTATTCCTAGGAACTGTCACCAGTAGCCTGATGTTTTTACTGTTTTGACTTATTTTTAAAAGGAGTAGAAACACTCAGCACTATGATGTGAAAAAACTTACTGAAACAAAGTATTACAGTTAATGCATAATAAAGTACTTTAAAGGTGATGATAACATTATGACTTCAATGCTTCAAAACTGGCAGTTTTAAAAAATCTGTCAAAAACCGGATGGTGAATTTTCTGACACTCTGATTATTGCTTCAGGAAGCCATGTATGTTGTTCTACAGTTGAAAATCCAATTTTATATTCAGTCTTCCTTTAATCTCATGCTTGTGTTTATCATTTGAAAGGGAAGATAGCTGATTATTTTAAGCACAAACTTTACAAAGTATTCTTAGGAGTCCCCTTGTCTTGAAAAGCTTCCTTCTTAATTGAAGTAAGATGTCATTCATTTTCTCAGTCAAATATTGGCTAAATAGTTGGAAAAAATCTCAAAATAAGCACATATACAGGAAGCTTTCTAATGTTAATAAAAAGTTTAGTGTTCTAGGTAAAAATTCTCTGTTTATGGTATGATTTTAAAATGTTTGGGGTGTGGTTGGTTTATGAAACAGTTTATTTGCAAAAACCAAAATATGCCAAGCCAGATGCACACAAGGAACAAGTTCAGCCATGTCAGCATATCATTGCTATAAAATAGTGATATTAGAAATAAACAAAGCATTTTCAATAGCAAATATAAACCAGCCATGACAGTACATTGACTCCTTACAGTTTTCTCTTCTGCCTCTTCTCCCCACCCCAACCTCCTCCTGTAGTCATAAATGTATGTGAACCATGAGCTGATGCTTTGTTATATCTCAGCAAAAATGTTCCAGTGTTTGATACTGTTTGGCAGGGCATTGCTACATCAGATTTAATCTGTGTTTAAGTAGTAGCAATAGTCCTTTGGTAGCTTTACTTGAGTCACAAAAGTGAGTTAATTAACCTAACTTGGATTAGTTATTTCACAGATTTAATGAGATAAGTAGACTATGGAATTGTATACTCTGTACAGTCTTTCATATTTAATTTCTTATCTAATTTGGCTAAAATGAGAGCAGAGATCTTCAGTTTTAAGTATTTCACATAGGAAAATTATGTAGAAAATCTCAAGTGGTTTCAACCATTTAATCTTTCCTTGAAAGAACGACTGTACTTGTAGAGACAGTACATTGCTAGGATTTGTTAAGGTCTTAATATTTCTAAACATTGTAAATGTGTATTTGTACATTACGAATAGCAGAGAGAAAAACATGTTTGGAAATTGTTTAGACAGAAATCACTAAAGCTCAGATGTTCAGGATGAGAACTGTGAACTCTGGAGGTAAAGCAACAGTGGTCTGATTCAAAAAGTCACTTTTGATACTGTATTTACTATAGTATTTGGGCAACACAAAGGCAATAGTGTTTATTGATGTAAAGCTTTACTCATATTTAACATAGTGCAACTTCTGTGAAAGTTCATAGCTATAAAACTTTACATAGGCACTCAAACTTGGGATATGGCTAAATGTTCCCATTGTTTTTTCAAGTGAACTATCCTTCTCAGGGCTCTGAAGGGCTATTTTTAAAAATTGGTATGCTTTGTACACAATTATATTTGCTTAGGGATTGTATAGTGCACTGTTTCTGATTATGTGCTGTCTACTGTTTCACAATATAGCTAATTAATCAGTATTTTGAAAGCAAAACTAAGTGGTGTTCATTCATGTGTTGAGAGAGGTTTTGCCATGTGTGATTGAAGTTGTGGATGTTTCTGACAACATAGTTTGACTTCTTCGTAAATTTAGGTCAACAATTTGAGCTGTTAGAAGAGATAACAACCAATTAACACAACAGAGGCAAAGAGAGGAAGAAGAGAATTGGGGAAATTTTACTCTCCAGATGGTATAGAGTCTGGAAAGTTAATAATAATAGAATAATTGAAAATGTTATCAAAAAAATATAAAATTCAAAATATTAGCACAGAGATAGAGAATGTCTCCTTACAAAAGTGTTTGAATGAAAATGATTTAATTAAATTGTTCAACTGTTCTATCTCATGTGTGTAACTTTTCTCAGTGCCCTTCCTGGTGTGTATTATCTCCTCATCTGTTTGTCCAGCCCATTCTGTCAGACTGTGTAATCCTTCCTCATGCCGGTGAGCAAGCCTTCATTCCCAAGGGGTCTATAAACTAACTCCATCATTAACTGCTTCATGGTTGCAAAATATAGTCCTTAATTTGTCACTTATAAAGACCTTCCCTGCTTTTCTCTTTGCCCGTATTTGGTGACTGTCAAGCTTCAGAGCAGGGTAGCAAAAAATAATAATGTAATTTATGTGGCTTTTTAATTAACTGGCTCTGATTTTGCTAGTTTGCACTTCAGCAAAGTGGAGGGATAATTATCCTTTCAAAGGGGAGCTCTATGATGTTTTGATTGAACTTTTGGGGTTTTTTTAAATATAAGGTCTGTGGTCATTATCATTGAATGAGAAATAATCTGGCAGTGCATTTGAAATGTAATCAGTACTTCCCTTGCTCAGGTGAGTCTGTGTGCTGATACAGTAGACCTGTTCTAGCGGTGATTTTTTTCACTAAGGCCACTGTAGAAGACAGAAAAGAGCAGCTTAGGTATCTTGTGGTCTGTCATCCCTGTCATTCACTTTCATGGTTGGGAAGGACAGAATGGGGTTTGGGCCTTATTTTTGCAACATCTATAGAGACAGTGGGTCTGTAGACCAGAAAAACTTCAGAACTCTTCTGATAATGACTGGGATAGGTGGATTTCCTTGCCTTCATATTTCATTACTACTTTCTGTTTGAACTCAAGCCAAACCACAAAACCATGCTTGGGCGCTCTGCCCATTTCAGGCTTTACCTTAATAATGTTAAATTTAAAGAAAATTTTGTAGCTGCCAAACAGATTGCGCTTTATAAGTAGAATGGGAAAATATGAGATCTTTTAAATATGGGAAGTCAGAATTTAAAATTTTATCTAAAAAGACAGGTAAAGCGATCAAGAATAGGTTCAGCTGTTATTAAAGAACTTGAAGCTATTTAAGCAAATAGGTGGGGAAGGATCTAAGTTATGTGACCAATATGCTGTGTTAGTGTCAGACCAAGCGTAGTTATTTCATTTACTGAAGGGTCTTTGGCAAATGCGTGAGCATTTACTTCTGCTGCAGCAAAAATAGTTTATGTGAAGTTATGGATTATGAGGTGAGGGAAAAGCTTGCACAGAAAGTATCAGAACATGACCTTTTTTTAAATTGCTATGCAAATACCAGTCACGTGGTCTGGCTCAAACAGCAGGGCAGATGTCTTTTTCTGTCCTAGCTGATGGTTTCTAATGGGTAGAGAAAAGGCCTTGGAATCCAGGTCTTCAGCCTCTATCTAGCTTCATATCAGCTGATTGGACCACTTTGGGTAAACTTGCCTTGACTTCCTGTTGCTCAGTTTCCTGTTTATAAAATATAAATAAGGATCCTGTCAGTGCCACATTTGTGAATTCTACAGAGGATGCTGACAGAAAGAACTCATCATAGGATGACTTTTTATTTGGTGAATGTGAATATGGTTTAGATAACCATGGAACATAGCATGCATCATGCTAATTGATTTTTATCTAGAGAATGTGATTTCCGTTTGCTTCATTTAGAGTATGTACTTTACAAATAGTGACGTTTCTTTTTTAAAGCGGCTAAATGAGGTGCATCTTTTTAAGGTTGGGTGGAACTTAAAAGGCCTTCATGGGCTTGCTTGTACAGACCACATACAGTAGTACTTTACTACTTGTTTTTATTAAATGAGTAAGGACCTACAAAATATATATTTCTCTAAGTATTCCATCTCTTATTGCAAACTGAAAATGCATTGGGCATTGTTTATCACCTCCAGAGGTGGAGTGTCTGCTTATGAAAGTCCTGAGTAAAACTACCTTCTGTATCATGTGGTGTAGGATAACATCATACCACTTCAGCAAAATGATTCTGCTCCTCATGATGATTATTTCATTCCGTTTCAGGGATGAAGAAATCAGAAACTTGTAAACTTTCTCTCATGGTAAACTAATGGAGTGGGGTGAGATGGAGTGTTGAACCTTTTGGTTTTGCTGGTTTTGTTTTGTTTCCAGACAGGAAGGGAAGACAGTGGGAAATTATATTCAGGTGAGGACTATGTATTTTCAGTACCTCTGTTTCAGTGGCGAGATAAAGCTTCCAAGCAGTTTTCCATTTACCGTATGTGGGTTGTTTTAATTGTTAAGTTTTATATCTAGTTGAAGAATTGCACCCCATCCAAAATTTTGTAGCCATTAGATTTTCAGTTTGATCAGTGTTCTTAGTCACTTTGTCTGTTCTCTCTGTTCTTTATGAAAAGTAAACAGCAACAAACATTCTCAACACATCTGCTGCTTAGTGAAGATGAACTCTGTAACTTTCCTGTTTGGTGCATAACTACTCAGTCATTTGTGTAAGATGAGCACTAACACCTTCCCTACTCAGAGTGTAAATGATCCACCTTAAGATGCACAAGAATATGTACATAGTGTTAGAGGAACTCCAGTCTTGATTTATAAAAGTTGAAAAGACAGCTAGGTATTCTTTGCTTCAAGTTTAATGATCCAGAATGGGGGGGAAAAAAATTGGTTTTCCACTGTATTTAATCATTACAAAAGTGAATTATAGACAAATATTACAGTGTTAGTGCAACAGTCAGTGAGAAGACAAGAAAGTAACCAAGATGTTTTTTTTCATCAGAATATGAGCAGAAAGAGATTCTCTTTCTGTGACTTGCTAACTCTTCCAAAAACGTTTAAAGCACAATACTGCTTTTGACATCTAAGAAGTCTCTATACCTGTCGATACACCATATGTGTTTAGACTGCCTAATCAGCCCTTGCAATCCTTTCTTCTCCTTTACTTCAGGTAGCCATTTACATATGTCCAAAATGGTTTTTGCTTGCTATTTTCACTTGCCCCTTTGACTTCACAGTGTTTCACATGCACTGGTTGCAAAGCAGTTAAGTGCTAAACATCTGACTTATTTTCTGTAAGAAAATACATTCAAATTTTTGCCCGAAAAGAAAAAAATCCCACTCAACTGTCTACATTTCAGCAAACTCTGCAAGGCAAGAGCACATCAGTGATTTCAAATAGAGAGGAAGAAGCCATCCCAAATATAGAATTTTACAGGAAAATCTCTCATGTATGAAAAAGTAAAAAGCCTTTAAATGGAAAGAAGTCGCACAAAGCAGCACTGACTAGAGTGGCTCTAACTAAGCATGTGTCAAAATTTCCATTAGATATTCACTGCTGAGTGAAGGTGAACCCTGGAACTTTCCTGTTTGCTTCAGACTTCAGAGGAGCTGAATTATGAAACTGTACCTCAAAGTATAATTAAATTAAATGATTTCTATTATGGTTTATGAAAAAAGAAAGGTATAGGTAGATTTTAACATTCAGTTTTGAAACATTAATAATAATGCCACCTGATAAATCATGCCTGGAAGAATCATTATATAGAGTTTTGTTGGATTTTTCTGCTGGTTTTGTAAAGTTTCTCCATGTGGAAAACTATCTAGCAATTGTGCACTTTTTACAAAGGCTGTGTTGTTTCTTACCAGCTCAGTTTCTGACCCTGTTGAACTGGATAGAAATTGCTGTGCACTCACTGAGGCAACTAAATTTCTGTATGGAAACTGCTGTTCATTTTAAAATAGGAAAATTTGGAGCAGGATGTTCACAAGCAAAGAGATTTAGCACAACTCTTACTTTTGGGAAGTTCTTTGGTTTTGTTACTTTCAGAGGAGATATTTTGCCTAGTTTCATTTGAGCAAAAATCTGATGTTAGTGATGTGAGTAGATTAAAAATTTCCACAATTTAAAATAGGAAGAGGATCTTCTGGGTTTTTCTACCAAGTGGTTTCAAGAAATGTTAGATAGCAGAAGAATAAGCAACTAATAATTCTTTGTAAGGTTGCTTTCATCCTACAGGTAATCTTAGAGTATGTAGCATTGTTCTTAATAGTAGGGTTATATTCTTTTTTTAAAAAAAATCCTAGGTTCAACTGTAAATAAAATATGCAACTTCATAATTATAGGCAAAGGAGAAATTCTTTCCTGCAAACTCTCATGGGTTTATATTTGACTACATACTACCACTTCTCCTGTAAAAACAATGGGAGTACTGGATATTGAAGTGGACATTCAAGAGGACTTCATCAAGTTTGACATTTCTCCCTTTTTAGGGTAGGAACTGGTCTGCCTTGATTTAGAGCAAAATTTAATGCCATATAAATCCTACAGTATCTCAATCTTTATCAAAACCTGATGTTTTCTGTCTGGTTTTCATATTGTCATGCATAACATTACTTTAGATAAAAATTACAGATGTAATTGTATTTATAGTTCTCTATATTTGTGTCATAGTTACATTCTGAGATAATGCAGTATTTTGAACAGATGCTGAAATGGCTTTGTGCTTTTGAGAGTTGATATTCAGGTTTTACACTATAAAATTTCTGGTACATTTTATTAGAAAAGATGCATGCCAAATTGTTTCTTGCCCTCTGTTTGAAAACACAAGCTGTTCTTCCCTTACTCTTTTTTTCTTGCTATCCATTGCTGGCATTCACAACTGAAATACTTTCTTCAATAGAAACGATCATTACAAAAGTTTGGGTTGAATCACCACTAACTTTTTTTATAGGTTAGCTCAGATATCTTTAGGCTTCTTTTTTAATTGATCAGGCATGTAAACATTTGCTGAGGTTCGCTGTTGTCTGTGACCCTTAAGTATGTTCCTGAGTTAGATCCCATTTTACCAGTTGTCTCTAGGTGTCATTTCCATTCTATAACTGATGGCCATTTTTTGTGCTCATGAATAAAATGGGCTAATAATCATTGTGTGATCCTCAAGGGTAGTGGTTTGGTATGACACTTATGTCTAGAAGAACATGCATTTCTCTCAAGACAGGGAGACTTGTTTTGTTTCCTAATTCCTATAGCCTGTGGTCAGGGCTGTTGAACAGTTGTTAAAAATGTGTCACTATCACCTTCACTTTCCCCTAAAATCAAGGGAGCAAACATTAGCCCATGGATCTGCTATAGGATATAGCCAAAAACTGTTAAGCTGTTCGTTTTAACACCTTGGTTAAAGCAAATTCAGTCACCCTATTGTGACCTGTTGCAGCAGAGGCTCATTATAATAGTCTGTTGTGAAAGAAGGAGCAAAGTGCTGACTTGAGGGCTTAGGTGGAGCTGGTTGTTATCCCCATGGGTGGAACATTCCCCAGGCTGTGACCTTCTTTGTAGGCAGTGGCAGAGATAGAGTTGCTGCCTGATCCTGCCTTTTCTTTGAGGTGCTTTGGTAGCACAGAGCACAAGAATGGCTTGTGGTTAGTGTAAGGGAAGGCTTTTCTTTTCTGAGGGGGCAAAACGTGTAATCTGATGCAAGGTATGTAAATGTATTATTGGTGTGTGTCTGTAACATGTCATGCACCTAAAAAGTCCTAATTGTAACAGAACATGAAAGGGAAGCGTGGGGCAGGGGGAAACACTCAGAGAAAATGTTTGGGCCCTAGAGTCTGAACAAACATGTGTCTAGTTGAGGTCTTTTTATGGTGTTGGACAAGAAGTGGCCTACTGTTGTCATCTTCAGCCTCTTCAGCTAACTGCCAATTACATCTCTCTCTCTATATATATATAGAGAGAGATGTAGAGGGTATATATATACACATATACTCTCCCCTCTGATATGTATTATATATGTGTGTGTGTGTGTGTATCTCAATACCGTCTGATACCAAAAGGCATACAGGAAAGAATTAGTTTATTGGTTATGCAGATAGCTGATACTGACCTCACTCCTACTTGTAGCTGAAAAATACATTTCAAGTCAACTGAATAAATGTTAAAATGAATGTAAGTAATCTACAGAAAGTATCGAAGGGCAGAGGTGAATGTGGTAGGCTAGGAAGGTCATATAAAGTTAGAAAGAGAAGAAAATGCTGGTTTTTATATAATGTGCTAATGTGACATTTACCACACAGTTTACCACATAGAAGCAGCATGCTGTTTTTATGACATGGGTTGTGGGTAAATCCCACCATATATTGCTTATATTCTTGGAATTATGATTTGTATGAATTTGGTAATAAAAGGATCACCACATCCTGTGTAATGAAGGGTAACCAATATCGCAGTCTTTTGTTCTCTGTGGAAGAGGTTTTTTACCAAGCTGCACAGTCTCCAGAGGGTGACCGATGGTGCAGAAGGGGCAGTAAGTAGCCCCAAGGGTATCCCAAAACAAACACACTGGTTCTGATGGAGTTTCAGGAAGCCATATCCCTCCTCTCACCACGAGTTGAAACTTAGTCAGACATGGAGAGAACTAATCCCAGGAAACCTTTACGAACAGTGAAGGTTTAGATGAGGAAATGAAATATCTTGTGGTCAGAAGGGGTGGCACAGAGACTGATTAGATCTCCAGCCCATTCTCTAGCTGCCCCTTCTGGAGGACCTTGCAAGAATCCACTGCATCTCTGCCATTGATTTCTGTTGTCTGTTTAACAGTAGTACGCCTGGGCAAGCCATCTGTATGGACACATCCACCTAGAACCAAAATCTTCTTAGGTGTGCTTGGCTTTTCTGTCACTGTCTTTAGAGGGACCTTCTTAGGATATTCTTTCAGTTGATTATGATGGAATCTAATAATTATAAAAGTCAGTAGTTAAGGATTAGTAATTAGGGTAAGGGTTTATTACTTGTCAGAAGACAGATAATAAACTGTGGAATGATACTTCTGACCTCCTTCTTTATTTTTAATCTCTGCTGACGTTGGGGCAAGATTTCATTAATTAGTGCTGGGTGCTGCAGACTGTAGCCATTCACGAAACAAGGATTTCTGTTTTTTGTTTGAATCTACATATATGGCTTTGCTGTTGAGAAAGATGTTAGGGGGTGCTAATGAAACTGATGGAAAGTTGATGTGAGATAGATGCTTTGCATAAAGCTCTGGTAGAGGCAGGGTACCTGCAGAGAAGTGCTTTGGTAGGCAAAATCAGCGTTATAACCTATGCCTAAGGTTGACTCACTCATCTCGGCAAGATTACAGATCTCTGTTTGGATTAGAATTCATAATAGAATAATTAATGTAAACTAACTCATGGATGCAAGGCAGGCTCTCTTAGCATTGAAGATGAAGCCTTTGTCTTTTAACACAACCTGTCAGACTCACAGCTCTTGTCACTCCTATTAAAATAGTAAAGTGTCCCTTTGAGTTCTGGGTCTGAGAATAAGTCCTTGCAGTGTTGACTGATTGCATTTTGATTAATGCTTCAGTGACATCTTTGTAAGCTGTTATTACAGCAAGTCATACAGTGGTTTATCTTCCATGCCTCTACATTATTTCAGGATTTTCTTGAATTTGTATGTCTTTTTGGTTAATGTAGAGAGAGATGGGGTATATGGTGTCAACTATGTCACATTCCATTTTTATAAAGATCCCTTTCCAGTGATTTCCTTACAAATATTTAACCTGAAACTTCTGCAAATCATCAATTTTTAAACAAAAATTAAGTTGGTTTTAACAGTGAAAGTTGGAGAGGAAGCAGAGGAAAATTTCTTTTTTATCCTAAGTGGAAGTATTTGCAGTTCTGTAGCTTTGTGAGATAGTACTAATCAGAAGTAGTAAAGTGTCTAACAAGACTGTTACAAAAAAAGTGCTCTGATGATAATTCTTGAAACAAAGCATAAATGTCCATGATTTTCTTAATTTTTTTTAAATCAAGAGAAGTCTTTTTCAGTTGCATTCCTAATACCTGGGGAAAAGCATAATTTTAGATCAAAGTAATTTAGAAGGGATTATGTACTGCTTTTCCCTTTTTTCTTTTTATCAGTGGATTCTCAGTGGACCTTGCTTCTTGAGTTTTCAAAAATAAGTACATAGCAAACTAGGTGGAATTTAGGCCATCTGAATATAGCACCAGATTTACAGTGGGATGAACTTTGCTTTCAGCCAAGACTTGTTTACAGCAGAATCCATTGAGCTCTATGAATTGACTGTGAAATTACTTCAGTACAGCTTGAAAGCAGGCTTAAGTTTCCCGTGTACAAAAGAGGATGGATGTTTTTGTTGAATGCTTCCAGGATCTCCCCCTCTAGCTCCCCCTACAGAGCCTTGATGATAAAAATAATCGTTGTAAGTATTTAAACACCCATTGTAGAGGGTTGGCTGTGGGCTGCATGAGGAAAAAGTGGTGGTATGTGGTCATGGCATTAAATGTGTTGGCCCCAAATCACAGGGAAGCTGCACCTGTGTATGCATTTGCAGCTGTACAAAGTTGGAATTGATGATGGTTTACAGTTGTTGGTGCTTAATTTGCACAGGTGCACATGTGGAAAGCTAGAACCTCACATGATATTCTCAAGTCCCCAGCCTGCAGCAAGATGTCTGTGACCTTCCAGCACCTGCTCAGAGTGTCCCACCTGTTTCAGAGAGATCCTCTGCAGTGTTAATGTTCTCTGTTTTGACTGATTAAACTTCGTAGTTGGGAACTCCATAGGAAAAGTGATCACTCTCTTGAACACATTGCTATCATTTCATCTCCACTCAAAGTTACCATTAAGTGAGTTTTAGATTAGCTAATCATTAGATTACCTATGATTTATTTATCATTGCTCTTCCTTCCAAAGGAGCTGCGTTGTCCCAGTGGCATTTTGCTTAAATGTGCTGCTAAAAACATTTAAGCTGGAGTAGACTGTTCAGAATTAACTATTTTGAAAACACTTTCTTATTTCTACAGTTGGGATTTTTTGAGTAACTATTGCAAATTGAAACTGCTGTTTAGTGTCAATTCAAAATTATTTATGTTGTTCCTAACGTATACTAAGGGTTTGCTTTTGGAAGTAAATAGCTTTCATATTCTCTGAGAGTTATGTACAGCTAGTGTGAGATCTTGAACTACTCAGTGCATTGTTGCTGTTCGTAGACTCATTGCAGCCAGACTGTAGAAAGACTGACAATTGGAAAAATCAAATAGAGTTATTCTTCACATACTTTTACATTTTGTCTGAAATAAATTGTTCAAATGTACAAAGGTCTTTCTTAGCTATTGAAATCAAAACTTTGCCTTTTTAGTTAGTATCTTCTGTTACTAGCAAGTGAGCCTGTTGTGAATCATATGTGCAATTAAGGTGACTAAACTTGGAGGAAAATGTGAACTGTAAAGTTCTGAAGGAAGAATCAGAAACATATTTTTTCCTCTTTTCATTTCTAACTTTTTTATAATTTCTCAGCTTTCAAAGGGTTTTATAGTATCCTTCTTTACTCTTCACCTTTTTAAAAAATTTTTTAATGTCCTCAATTCCTTCTTCTGACATTTTTCTCACAATACCTTCTCTAGATCTGTTTACCTTTTAACTTAACATCACTCATGGCAAAATGAAAATTTCTTC
Source organism: Athene noctua (assembly GCF_965140245.1). Lineage (NCBI taxonomy): Eukaryota > Metazoa > Chordata > Aves > Strigiformes > Strigidae > Athene > Athene noctua. Next base: position 142,202,033 of record NC_134037.1, on the reverse strand, counting down.
TGGCTGGCTAATCTTTTAATATTCTGGATTTAACAGTGAGTCACTATGACATACCAGCCAGGCCTTCTAATCCTCAGGCTCTTTGGAGAGAAGTATTTGAGAACTTTATATGTTCATGGTATTAACATGAAGTATGGTTCTTTCCCTTTCTAAATGTCTACTGTGATCTGTTGGGATTTAGGCTGGTATGAGAGCACAAGAGTGCAGTGCGCTGGATGTTTCATGCTTTACTTCAGTCTTTTCCATGGAAGAGCATTTGAAACTCTCTTATGTCAGATACTATTTTATCTTCGGTACTAAAGAGGGGGCTTTCCCTTGTGGAGCTGTGGAATGTGGCTTGGTGGGTGGGAAGCAAGAAGCCCCAGGAAAACTATTTGGCCTTTGCCTCATCTGTTCCCCCTTTCCCGTCTGTCTGTCACCTTCTTTCCTCTTTCTTCTCTGGGAGCCAGATGAAAAATTTACTTTCAGCCATTAGGGAATAGGAGGAGTGAAGAAGTACTGTGGGACTTCTGGTGGAAACTGGTGTACAGGGCCTTGCTTTTGTCTGGGAAGCCAGCCAGGGACAGGGCAGGCTGTGCAGGGACTTGGGGCACAAAATATCTCCAGAATGCTTTTTTTCTGATACAGATTGAGATGTGGTTCAAGTTGGCTGCACAGGCTTCTTTAGTATATAACTGTTGTAGACAGCTGTAATAGTTCTTATTTTGGTAATGATTTTTTTCAGTCTCTAGCAGATAGAGACTTTTTAATTTGTTGACTACAAGATCGAACGATATCTATTGATCGCAAGTATTCGTTATACTGACTTACAACAGAAATAGTATTTATGTCAGCCAATTCATATCACCTGTCACTTATGTAGGCTGAAAACTGCTAGTATGAGTGAAAGTGGTTTCCAACACCAAATATGCCACACCAAGTGGAGCTCTTTGTCATGGGTATTTCGAATTGTGCGAAACCTCAACAGACCATCTGCCATGGTAGCTGGTGCTCTGAGCTTCCCAGAGATGGAAGGAGTGAACTTTTATTTTTTAACTCTGTTTCCCCTCACTTCAGATCTAAACAATCTTCTTATTATTCGTAGTATAAAAGGCCAATTAAATATGTGTTACATTTTGGGAATAACTGCTCCTTTCCTATCCCAGGATGACTGTCTGAAAACCAGAAGTGGGAATATCTTTTTGGCTGTGAATGTTTTAGCCCTGTGGGTCTTTAGAATGTATGCTTTAAAAAAAAAAAAAAAAAAAAAAAATTAGCTACAGCATTCAGGTAATTAGAGAAATTGAAATGTTTGGTCCCCAAACAAAAAATAGTATATACAATTTCATATAATCTTAATATAAGTATTTTTAGGTGGCAAGAATTTGCCAGAATATATAGTGCAGTGATTTTAAGATGACTCATGAAAAAAGAGTGGTTAGAAACTTACAGCTGGATTTTTTTAATATCCAGAGTTTTTTGTTTGTTTCAACTTATGTGAATTCTGTCTGCTGTTTCCTCTGTTCTTACTTGCTTTGGTAGCAGGCGCTGGAATGCTTCAGTGTTTGATAGAATAAAACTGTTGTCTTTAGTATTATGTTCCTGTTTCAAAGCAATTTGGTTTCAGAGGCTGGTTGGTCGTTCCAGGAATCCATATTCACAGAAGGTGTTTATTTTTGCAAGTAACAAAGTAAGCTGCATTTCTAGGCAAGACTGTGTGAGTGCTTAGTCTCAGGGGAATAAATATCGGGTGTGACTCTTGGAACCTTTATGCCTTAAAAAATATTTTTATTGGAAGGAATTTTAGTCTATTTTATTTCCAGTTGTAACTGTGTTGCTGTACTGTTTTAGTAGCTTGCCATGTTCTAAAATTTAGCAGTGAGTAAAACGTACAGATTTGCACATTGCTGCTCAGAATTTTGATGTTTCCACTCCAGCTGTGGTGTAGTAACCTTTTCTCATCCTCTTTGGACTCTTGCTCTCTGTGAGCCTCTTGATCTAATTTTAGGAATGATGTCTTACTTGGCTCTTACTATTAAAGTTGATTATCTTGGAAGACATCTGTGACTCGACTTCGCCATCAGCTCTTAACACTACTCACTTCCCCAGTGTTGGCAAATACCCTTCTAGGTTTTTATTGCATTTATAATTTTAAAGCACAGCATAGCACCCTGCTCCTGAATGACCCTGGTACTTTCTGGATCTTTGCCTAATGCAGTGTTGCACCATTGCCATTCCTACTGCCAGGCCACCCTCCTGGTGGAACACACAGTCCCCCACATGATACAGTCTGCATTTTGGGCAACCTCAGTTTTTCCGTCTCTGTTATGGGGGTGAAAAAGAACGATTGTCAAGTTGTAGGATGCTTCCATTCACCAAGGCATCCAAAGTTAATTTATAAGCTATAAGGTATTAAAGGTTTTGTGGGATCAGATTGTATGAGGAATGAATTAAGAGTGAATTTAAGAACATAGGCTACCATGTTCGTAAGTATCATGTCTTAAATTCTTAAGACATACTCTTAATCTGAATCAGTATGATTATTCTTGTTTTCCATGGTAAGTGTAAGCAGATACCTCAGGAAGAATAAATGGGGCAAACATGCATAATATAGTACATTCCCCTAGTACCTCCCAGCCTTTGGCCATTTTTAGCTCAGGGATTTCCTGAGCTTGTTGTGCTTTGTTACTCCAGTAACCTTCAGTGAAGCTGGTCTTCCTGGTATTTTTCCAGTCTCCCCTCAAGCCTATTTAAACTTGCCTCCACAGTATGCTTAGGCAACAACTTTTGTGAATCAGGGATTTTTGAGTTTGCTTCCCATCAGCTTCATTTAATTTCGTTGAATTCAATCCCATCAGATTCATTTAATCTGAAGTTACTGTCAGTCCCTATCATCTTCCTTATGCCATTTGCAATTTATAGACCTCTGTCAGATTTCCTTCATGGTTACTTCTCCAAAATGAGTCCTGGCATACTCAGTTCTTCCTCAGTTGTGAAGCCATTTTGTAGCTTTGATAATCCTTGTTGTCTTTTGATGTATCTTTTTTACATCTGGTTCTTAGATCTGGTTTGATAAAGGTGGCTGTGATTCTGTATGGTGGCATAATTATGTTTTCTGTTTTGTTCTCTGTTCCTTTGCTAATAATTATTATTATTAGATTTTTTGTTTTATTGCTCATGAGCACTGAGCTGATATTTTCATGGAATTGCCTATCATAATCCACAGTCTTGCTTCTCAGTGGCAATAGTCAGCTCAGAGCCTGCCCTTTTGTACATCAGGTCAAGATTATTTTTTTGGATACATCATTTTTGCCTTTATGTATATTGAACTTCATCTGCCGTGTTTGTTGTTCAGTCACTCCGCAGGTATTTGGCCGTTATTTGTCAGCCTTACAGCCTTTGAATGGCTTTATGTAATCAGCAAACTTTGTCATCTTGATGCTAGTTGCTTTCCCATTAATGTGCTGAACAGAGCAGATCTCTGTATAACTTAGCTGGTACATCCCTCTATTTCAAGCACAAACCCTTAATGCCTACCTCTGCATCAGTTTTACTAGCCAAATTATTTATTCATGCGAGACCATCCCTCATAGGCCATGGCTGTGTAGCTTGCTTTGAAATGTTTGATTGTCTCCCATGTTACTGTGTCCACATATGAAAATTTCACCACTGGTTGAAAGCAGTGGGGGATGACCCATGTTTATAAACATAGTCCTTGAAATAGGTTAAGCTTATTAATGTTGAAAGGGGAAAAAAAAAAAAAATCTTGTAAGCAGGTCATGGTACACATGTTTTTATTGGTTACTGTAGATGAAAAAAGAAAAATCGTTTTTCACAAAGAATTTTTCAGTCTTGTTCCTTTTGTTCTCTTCCTTTACTTCTCATGGGAGGTAAGGAGTGAAGAAGCAAAATGCTTTATTTCGATTTTTACAGACAGCTTCTGTTCTGAAATTTGACATCAGTACTTCGTGAAGGTAAAGATTCTGCTGCAGTTTTCATGAAAAATACAGCTGTCTATCTAACTATATCTTTGCATTTTTTAGCACCTGCTTTTACTCAGTCCAAATCACTGATGAAAATACTTCAACCAATTCTATTTTTTCTAGCTATTATGAAATCACACACGTTGTTATAAAGGGGAAATCTGTTAGATTTTTCCCAGGATCTGTGCTGTATTCCCAGTTGGTGCCAGATTGTTCCTAAATGCCCTGTTAGATATCTACCGACCCGATCCTTGTGAGCCGTAAGTAGGTATAGCATCATGAAACTATTTCAAGTAACAATTTGGAACCAAGTGTTTGATTATTTTTTTTCGTTGCTGTTCTGTACAGATAAAATTCCTAACAAAACCTGGCAGCAACGTATCTGGTTTTAAACGGTTTAGAAGTGCTCCTGATATGTGAGAGGACAGGAGACTGATAGCTTCAGGGTATATGTGAAGGTGAATAGGGTAGATTTGTATTGTTTACTGCTTTTGGCCAGAGATGGTAACTTTTGTTCTTTGAATGAAAGTCACTTTACATTCTCTGAATAAACACAGTCATTATTCTAAGACCTGCATACAGTTTCAGTACTTTATGTATCTTATTTTGTATATTTCTGTGCCATATGCATCTGTGTGATACTGCTTAGCTATGTGCACAGAGATTTTTGTTAACTTGAATGTTGCAAACAAGCTGCATCTCAGCACGAAGTAATGTTTAAATAATTTTCAGTGAATGATTTTAGGTGGTTTTGATTAAAGTGCATCTGAGGAAATGGGAATTTTTGTATGTTTGATAGGAATTCAATAACTTTAGGAATTACTTGAGATGTGGTTTGAAGGCTGATTATTTCAGTGGATTATTTTGCTCTCACTTGGACTTTCATTTTGGTAAATACGTGTTTTAGACGATGTGAAAAACAACGCTTAGAATGCTTTAATGACAATTCTTAGAATGCTTTAATGAGAGTGGCTGCCTAATGGAATCTTATTTCGGGGCTTAGAGTAAAAATTCTTATTTTGATACAATTTTTCACAGACCTTCAAATATATTTGTGAAGATGTTGAGTTGGACTGTTCCTCTACTCATTTAATGATGATACTTTTAACAGGAAGATACGTGGGATGAAGAGGGTTAGTCTTTGTACAACAAAGAACTCTGCTTTGGATGAGAGGCTCCTACCACTGCCACAGAACAAATACGTAGAAGTAATGATGTATGAGAGGCTGAAAAAGTAGAATCCAAGGACTTCAGAAAAAATTGAGTTCTAGGGCAAAATGTGCAGCTCAACATTGTCTCTCGACTAAGTCTCAAAAGCAGCTCAGCCAGGAAAATTCCCTTTTGGCCAGTCTCTTAGGAATGTTGGAACAGCTTGTTGATTTGTAATCTTGTTGTCTTGCACTCAGGAGAAATCATGTGTGACGCTGCAGGTTATGGCACATTTTAAAATAATCTAGAAAAAACACATTAGTTTTGACACTTCTCTACTCTCCTAATGTATGGAAGTGAATGCTAGGTTATTTTAAAACTTCTGTTGAGATCCCTTCTCTGTATCAGAAGATCTGACTGGTAAAAATGCTATTGCACTACTTACGACTCACCAAAAAAAAAATAAATTGAATTACAATGTTTTAAAATTGAAAAGGTAAGATCTCAAAAGAATTGCTAGAAGTAAGGTTGTATATGTGACCATGATTGGTCCCCTTTGTCTTTGTACATTGTGATTGTCTCTAGAGTATGAAATTTTCTTATTCCATGACATTTTCTTATTCCATTCCTGGGTAGGCCTGAATGCACAGTGTAGATAATTATAGCAAGCAACCATAATACATTTGTTTCTGATGTTTAATGCATCTCCTTACAGTTTGTTTTATTCTGTGATGTTTGAATTCTTCTCTAAAAGCACTGACATTTTTCTCAGGGACTTTCCTATGCTACTCTGCATTTATCATACCTTTTTAATTCAAGTTTCACCAAGTTCAATGTTGCCATCTATTTCTTTCCATCTCCCTTCTCTAGCTTCTGTCTTTGACCTTGAATCAAACAGCTTGTCTCCCTTTCTGCATTCATTGGGTGCTTCACTGAGGGAAATTAAGGAAAAAATTTCTTATCCTATCCTCTTTGGTGTTGAAAGTTCTCTATTTGAGAAAGAGTTGTACCACACAGCTACAAGCTAGCTCAGGCTGAGTTGTCTGCAAATTTTTCATATGTAATTTAGACAACCACAGGAGCTGAGAATTTTGAATTTTGTTTTGGACCCCATTGGATAAGATTTTTCTCAGTTTCATCATATAGCCAAATTTGTATAAGTTTTCACGAGAGTACTAGGAGGTATATGTGATCCAAATACCATTTCCTGTTAAATATGAAAATTGGATTTAGGTACTTGAGAAAAAGACATACATGCATATTAGTTTGACAAACCTTAATGTCAGCAAAAGGTATTACCAGTCCTGCTTTCAGAAATGGCTATATTGTGTTGCATATTTTTTCCTCAGTCATTGAATGTGACGAGAGCAGTAAGCCTGAAAAAATTTAGATTACCTGTTTAACAATCAGGAAGATTTGTCTACACAAGAAACTACGCTTGTAGAATTCAATAGGTTTTTAGTTTAAAGGTAAGTACTTTATAATGCCTGTTGCTTAGGACACATTTCTATGGAGTTTCTTTTTAATTTATTTCATGTAGGAAAAATTACAGCAGGTTTCAAGGTGAGGTAATAGAGTCAATAGAAAATTCAGAATAAACAAGCCTGCAGTACGTGTTCTGAACTATTTCTGTGTAAGAAAATAGCACACCGCAACCCAAAAAAGTGAAGTGTAATCGACTGTTTGCTGCTCAGATAGCAGGCAGACCTGGATACTAAGAGTTTTACTCAGGGTGCTATAAGGCACACGTGCTTCGTTGGTGTTAGCACCTCAGAACCACTGAGTTTCCTTGTGCTACATGACAACAAACTAGATGAAGCACAACACAGAATTAAACCACTTTGCTCATGGTAGATTGCTGTCAAGCAGATAAAACACTGAGTCACATCAGTACGTCCTTGTGCCATCCTTGGCCTTTGGGCTGCTGCTGTTAGCTGTGGCAAGATTTGTGCCAGACTCAACCTTGCATCCCTTCCAGTGTCACTTGAGTTGCTCCACATAACAGAAGTGTCTCTTTTTGCATGCAGCTTTGCTTGACCTGGCATGGATGTGCTTTATCCATGGCATGGATAATCTCCAAACCAAGTAATCATCACGGGAATTATGAGAGTGATGATTATACGGGGAAATGTTAACACCTGCTGATGTTATCAGTTATAGTTCTAGTACATGGATAGTATGCATTATGGTAGTAACCACACTTTGCCATGAAATTCAAGGTGTTTACTGTCCTAATCAGGTGCTAAAAATGACACCGACCACACCTCTAACAGACTGCTTATTTTGGCCAAGTATACTTTTGAATATTCCTTCCACTTGAAGAAAGCTTTGGAAGGTGATGAAAACATACTAATTGGATCTTCCTTGTTCCATAATAATTCATATTTTTTTAAAAAAGTTTTATGTATTTAGTGACTTAATTCAACTTTTCAAAACCAGGATTTACCCTTGTTCCTGGGGATTTCTGTGACAGCTCCAGTTTTATTTATAGATGAAGATATTTGACGTTGCACATCAGTCAGTGTTCAGTTAATAACATTGGATCTTGGTAGACAAAGACATCTGCAGGAGGAGGACAGAGGAAACAACAGTGCTAAACAACGTTATGTTCCACTAATGAGTGGAACCATAGTGCAAAAGCAACTGACTGTTAAAAAATAGCAAATAAAACTAAACAAACCAGTCTTCAGCTTTATTTTTTTAATCTATATACATATCAGATTAAGTATGTTAAATCATGTGTTTTGTAAGGATGATACAGTAGCTCAGTTAAAAGTTTTAGTAGTAAAATCAACAGATCTGTTAGTTCTTTATGTTGCTACTTGTTATGTCATAGGATTGACTATCCTTTACAAAGTATTTATACTTGTAAATATTCAGACCAGTTTCATTCAATTTCCTTTCCATGAGTAACATCCTCTTTTTTTTTTTTGTTACCTCTGTCCTTTTGCATAAGTAAATAGAGATAATAACTATTTATGGGGAAAATTATTAGATCTTTAGCTTGTCAACACACCATTTTTCATTTTTGACAGCTTGCATTCTGCTTTATGCAGACTGTATTTCCTTTGTTTACTTTAATTCCTGCTAATGCTCTTTGTTTTCATTTCATGGACATGTTTTTTACCTTTGTATACCTGAGTACTGGTGAGAAAAGAGATTAAATTGCTTTAGGAGTACCTTGAGACATTCATCTGGGCTGGATAACTGTCCTATGGACAGAACTGGAAGTAGTGAAATCTTGAAAAAGTGGGCTGTAAAGCCCAACTGACAAGAGCTATTAATGATTGTTGCTTTATGGAGTGTGTGTTTAGCAAAAACCAAATATAATCATTAGTTAGAATTTTATTTAAGAGATGTTGGTAGGCACAGTGGCATGCCAGTTAATAAATGAAATATCAGAGAGAGAGTAGTGAGTAGACAGACTCATCAGTTTCTGGAGTCTTAGATTTGGAGAAACAGTGGCCATATTTGTATCTATATTTCATTTTCCTTTACTAAGCTATTGTATATTTTTTGTTAATTTTCCGTAGATAGGGCAGCAAATACCTACTGTAAAAGCAACGACAGCTGATAAATGGTTTTGAAAGATGGAACGAAATTTTAAATTCTTCAGGCATTGCCTTCTTCCATTTTGTTATTCTTCTGGACTTCAAAATAAGAGAACAAAAGGAACCAGACTGCAGGTGGAAGTTGGTGTGTTAATGTAAAATGATTTTTAAGCAAAGGAAAAGGTGGAGGAAAATTCAAGGTGATGTTGTGATCAACTTTGTTTTCCCAAACATCTTTGCCCAAATCTTATCCAAAGTCTGCCATTTTTATCTTTTTGGTATCCATTGTGAATAGCACAGCTGCAGTAGACTTGCACAGTAACTCTTCGTATCTGTCAAAGAAGTTGATGGAGAGGTGTTCAAAGAAGGGTACTGCTTTCCTGCTCGTGATAAGCTCAGCTCTTCCAGGATTCAAGGGAAAAGTAATCGTTGCCTCTAGCTAGTTTCTTACCATTTTATACTTGTTTTTTATGTTCATCATATGATGAATTTAATTACTGGCTGAATCTCACCATGTTTAAGGCAGTCTTTTGTTTGTTTGTTTGTTTTCTGAGCTTACAGAAAGCACAGCAAAGTTAAGTTATTTGTCTATATTCCACGAGTCAGCAGCACCAGTAGGAAATAGCCCATGCTTATTCTTAATCCCAGGAATATTTCAGCCCAAGAATAGGCCCATATACTTTAGTCCCTGAACAATACCCTGTCCTTATATAGCTTTGGAAAAAAAACAAAAAACAAAAAAAAAAAAACCACAAATTGCACAGATCCAGAGTTGAGCTGATCGCCAAGTATGATGGTAGACAGATTATTTTTGTTTTTTCTCCACAGACATGTTGACAGGAACCTTTGGTTTCCTTTACTTCCTCTGAAGTGTTAGGGAGAGCTCCACTGTTAAGACTGACTAACTGTATTCTATACCTGTAGTTTTCTAAAACAGCAGTGTTGGCTCTTTTTTTTTTTTTTTTTTGTTGTTGTTGCTGTGTTGTGGGGTTTTTTTCTTCCAATGTTTACTGTCCATGAAAAGGGAAGTTCTAGACTAGGAAGGGGGATTAATGAGTCAGGGTTATACTGGATTATCAAGAGTGAACTGCTAGCAGCATGTATTATTTTTTATTATGTTCCCCTGCCTTCTGGAGAACTTCCGAAATACGGGGTTTTTTTCACGATTGGTCCTGAATTTAGTACATTCCTGTCTGTATCACTTGTCAGTAGTTAATGGCAGAAGTATAATCTGTGAAGGGTATCATGGACAGATATGATTTTCCTCATGGTGGCGAAATACATATGGGAAATAATTTGCAAAGGGTTTGTTTTTTTTTTTTCACAGAATGGAAGCCTGGGGTACAAAATGTAAAGGCTGAACTCTTTGAGAGCAAAGTTGGAAGAGCTCGAACAGTGGGTCTCCACCTCCCTCTTGTACCTGAATCACCAGACTCTGTTCTGTCCCTTTAAATGAGTAAAGTCTATTTTGTAGGATCCCTTGTTTTACTGCAACTTGAACATATGGATCAGAAATCTGTTTTGAATATAACTAATTATGTGAAATGAGCTCTGTACATATGCTTTGGATTTTGAAGCTTTAATATTTGGGGGGGATGGATTTTTAAAAGTTAAAATAAACAATTCACCTTATGAAAGCATTTCAAACTTCCTTTTATCTTGGTTCATAAGCAGTTACGATTTGCAGTTTTGCCAGCTAACAGAGCTGTCTTTGTACAATTATTCTAAATAAGAATTGTAGAGGAATTATCTGTTATTTAGTAATAGTCTGGTATACTTTTGTGTCAGATCTATCTGGAAAATATTCTTAGCTGCCAAATGGATTTTATTCTAGCTCTAAAGACTGTTTTTCTGTGCCAGGGGATTGAGTTATAGGAGCTTGGAGAGTTGATATATTGTTTATTACAGCAGGTTGTTGTTTAACAAAGTATATCTATGTGGCTGTAGAAAGATAAACGCTTACGAGATGGAATGAAGAAGGAAACCCAGCAGTAACCTAATTTTTGGAATGACATAACTGCAAAGATATACAGTTCGACTTCTTTTCTACAGAATGTTTTTTTTCTTGAAATATGTATAGTTGTAAAATAAAAATAATTGTTTTTTACGGGAGATAGTAATATACAAGCATGAAAGTAGAAATTATATACACATACAGTATGCAAGCAGGTTTATGCATTTCCAAGTTGTTGCATGAGATATAAATACTATTGCTAAAATAACTTTGTCTTCATTATCATCTGTGAAATCCACTAATAATGAAGGATCAGGGCACAGATGTATGCTTTGCTTTGTGTATTTATTTATATAGTGATTCTGCCAAGTGTATTTGTTTGGAGCTCTTGGAGTATTTTACTCCATTCATCTGCATAGGCAGGCAGTAAATGCAGGACACAGGTGTTCCTCCCACCTCATCAATCAGGCCAGTGGCGGAAAGGAAGTGACACTGCCCAATTCCCTATCCAGTTCTGTTTGCTAGACCATATTGCCTTCCAAAAAGTAAAATTAGCTTTCATACAGTGACTGCAGCCTTGGCACAGCCAAAACTTACCTCTGTTCTTACATGCCGGTCATGCTTCACTTTCCTGTTTAATAGATCCAGGAGAGTAGGACTGTTTCAGACCTAGTACTAGCTGCTGCTGCTCTGGTTATGGATAGGATGTTGTAATATTAACATTATTAAGCCCTATTTTCAAATCACATATGACTGGGTATTTGAAAAGTCCTTCAGGTATGAAATCTTCGCAGTATTCTCTAGCCTGACCCCTCCCTCCCCAGAGTTGAAGAGAAAATCGATTCAGAATATAGTCATTTACAGAAAAGTGAGCAATTGTTTTCAGGCTTTACTGTCTGTATTTTAGAAAACTCACTGATGAGTTGTAACTCCAAAACACAGATTAATTTTAAAATTAAGAAAATGCATCTATCTTCTAATTAACCAAAAGATGTTTACTGATTCAGTAGACCTTCACAAGTTTACACTAAATAAAAATTCAAGTTTTAATTTTTATATCTCATGCATTCTCAGGTTGGTTTGAACCTTGTTGGTTCTTTAGTATATCTGTCACATACAAGCATGTCTGGCAACAAATAATAGAGTATGACTGAAAAACTGGTACTTCAGAAATCAAATTCTATATGGGATTTGAACTGTATGGCATCAGTTTGAGTTGCCAAAAGAGGATCAGCAAAAACTAAGCATGAATCATAGGAAAGACATCAAGTAATAGGTGTCGCGTATGTTGTAAATAATATGGAAGAGACTTACACTATGCATTGTATAAAATGCAGTTGATATAGCATCATTTAGTGTTAAAATATTCTTAAATCTTACCACAGTAGCTCTTATATTATGGAGAATGATCATCTCTGTTCAATTTGGTATAGAGGCACTGTTGTTTTATTTTGATTTCTGAAAGATAAGGTTTTTCTCATCAGCATGAAACCATTCTCTACAGAAATAAAGATGGTGTTTGTGCTCTGTATCAGGTGTAACACAGCTGAGGAAAGAAATCCCACATCTAACCTGCTTCAGGTTGCCAGTGAAGGTATAATTTTAAACCCTGAAGGCTGGCTGCTGAGGCATTAAAACCATTTTTTCCTCTATAATTTGGATACCATTTTTTTGAGTTGTAGCTCAAATATGATCCCTTAAGGTATCTCTTCCCTCCTAGAAGCTAGTGAGTCAAAGGGTCTCTCCAGATCATGTATCTGCTCAGCTCTTCTGTGCCACTGGACTATGAGTACAGTTGTCTCTCTGCTGCTACAACAGTCTTCCAGTCTTCACTGTGACCAGGAGAAGAAAGGCCTATGTTAGTCAGAGATGCAGATGGCTTTCTTTACAGTCTCATGGTGGGAATGAGTCTTAAAATAGGTGGCTCAGATTGACCATTTTTTTTGCTTCTGTTAGGATTATTCACTAAAGTGCTGAAGCTGATGGTTTTAGTTGTTGTTTTACAAATAAATAGGACTTGAATACCTTGTCTTACGCTTATGAATGGAAAATGATATGGAAAATTTTTGGCATTGCTCCATCTTTATATGGGGAGAGAGAAAGGAGTCATCCTAACTTAGAAAATGGAGCCGCACAGACTGTCAAGTGGATAGAGTATGTGCTTCTTGAGGTGCCCTGGGAAAGCCCTCTGCAAGACAGCAAAAGTACATGTACTAAAACAGACATTGTCAGGAGAGTGAAATGCACAGGGAGGGAGAATCACTGGCCCACCCTTATGGCATTATCTCTGCACCTTGTCTAATTCTTGAAAGCCATTTCTGAAATCATTCAGCTTTGTATCTCTGTCTCAATAAGTTACCAAGATCTGGTAGCACATAAACATGTCTAAACAAAAATGGTGCAATGTGCTTTACAATTCTAAAAAAAAAAAAAAAAAAGTGATTATTTGATACCAAAGTAGGACTTGAGATAATAAATTGGTAGAGCAAGAATCAAAATTAAGAGGAAACACAGCTACCACATATATAAATGATCAAGAATTTGCCATTTTCTGCTGTGCATATATGCCGTGATATGTGTTCAGGCACAGATAAGGTTCTAGTTGGTTTGAAGCTTCAGCTTCGCAGTCAGATAAAAAGAAGGTATCTTAGTTTGATATTAAAACTTTTTTTGTTGTTTATACAAATACAAACAAATAATTCGACTTTTGTTTTAGCCAACTTCTATAGTGAAACAAAAGTGTATTGATGAACTTAGTGACTGGTGCTATTCAAAGACAGAAAGAACAGGCTTTGTGATTTAGATACAGCCATTTGGATGCATGTCTGTACTGTGCGTTTGCTGACCAGTTCTTACCAGTTGTTGGTGCTGGTCACGTACTGTGCAGCTATACCTAACGGGCAGTGCATGTGCCTGGACTCAAGCATACAGCCACACACCCCTGGCTCTGGGCAAGGAAGTGCCCCAGATGGCACCTGTATGTGAGTTCATCCCTTAGTTCGCTACAGGGCTCAAGCCTCACCAGTCCAACAAGCTGTACATGAAAAAGACCCTTGCAGCACAGTGCATTGCTAATGTAGACAGATACATGGTGTATCAGGCAAGGGAGAGCTCTGTTCATACTTGCACTGAATCATGTTGCCATCTGTCCTGAGTACAGAAAGCTTTTTGCTTGATCTTGGGTCTAGGACAGGCCGAGGAAGCCACATTAAAATATCTGTTGCTTGCTCTCTGCATCAGGCTTGAGTTCTGAGGAGTAAAATAATAAAGAGCACATGTGTGTAATTAAAGTAGAAAGGAAATAAGAAGGGGGATAGCAAGGAGCAAATCCAGAAAATACAGAACAGTTGGGTGTCATAATTACAGACATCTGATTATACTGGAGGAGTTAAAGGACTCTGAAAGAAATAGCCCTACAACTATTCTGAATTGTGAGGGGAGGGATGGTGTATTTATCAGGGGTTTGTTTTGTTTGTTTTACATTACTTATGTTTTCAAAATAACTATTTTCATTATAGTTTTCCCGGTAGCAAACCTTTGTTAAAATCTGCAGAACAGCTTCCACTGGAATCCCTATTATAAGTTGTTCACAAATTTACTGCTTCAGTACTAAGTTGAGTGTTCTTTTTAGGAAGACCCTAGGAAATCTGTTCAACTATTTTGTTGAGATACTGAGCATTCTGAAAGGTATTGGTGTGCATGTGTAAAAAATCTCCCTTAATCTTTTCATGTGCCTAGGGACTTACGAGTAACCTTGAATTTATTTAAAATACTGTTTATAAGCGGTTATAAATTACGTGATTGATAAGCATTTTATTATGTTTCTCATTAAATTGAGACACTATTAAGCAGTACCTGAGATTGTGAAAGGTGAATGGGCTTGACACAGAACACTTCTAACTCATTAAATTACATCAGGATACAAGTACTTCATCAGAAACAGCTCAGTCTCCTGCGTGGTCTCTATTTCATATATCATGAGGGACAATACTGCTTTTTTACTACAAGGATCATCTAAGGAATCTTCAGAAGGAAACTCCCTTAAAGATTGCTTCACCCTTCTTCTCTCTCCTCTTCCCACCATCTCCCACAGATTTTTCCATACAAAAGGATTATTTGCTTTTAAGGATGCTGTTCTTTGCATGACACTAATTGGGATTTCTGTGCCAAAACCAAAATAATTTTTAATTAACTGATACAAGTCTGGAAAGCTTATGGAAGTGAGCTGGTAGCAAAGAAAAGCTTTATTCTTGTTTCTAACATGCTACTGAAAGCAAGTTTTAACTAAAGGCATTTAAAAAGCGAATAGGAAGTAGCTGCAGTAAGGGAAGACTGGAAAGAATAAAAATAATAAAATTGTCATAGGAAAAAAGAATAAACCTAGTCCTGTGCTGTTTGTATTTCTAGAAACTTGGGCTGAAATAGGTTTGATATCATACGTAAATCTATATTTTGAGGTATTTGATATGGCTGGTTTTTTTAAAATGTATTAGCTATCTAATTAGTATACATTTCTGCTTCTGCAATGATTAAATGAAATAGAAATACACAAGATTAGTCTTTATGGGGATCAGTTATATATCTGGAATATGCCGCTGAGAACTCAAATCTGTTGCTGAACAGATGTTTTTATATTCATGAATACTTAACGATAAATATGTCCTCAGAAGTGCATGGAACCACAAACTACTGTTTTGTATTTCTTTGTGTTTTCGGTTGAAATATCAGTGGGGTTTTTTGTGTCACACAGTGACACAAATATGCAGGATATATGAGATACTGAAAGATTGATTCAACTTATTAAATTTTAAGGATTTTATGTGAATTTTTTTTTTTCCTATTATATCTGCAGGAGAAACCTAACAAAGCTGTCCCTCATCTTCAGCCACATGCTAGCAGAAATCAAAGCTATTTTTCCCAATGGCCAATTCCAGGGTGATAACTTCCGTATCACCAAAGCTGATGCTGCAGATTTCTGGAGAAAATTCTTTGGAGATAAGTAAGTACTAACATTTTACAAAATCCTTAATTCTTTCTAATCATAAGCACAAAAAAGAATGATATTGTTTGTTTGATTGTTTTTTTTCCTAAAATCCAAATAATGTTTCTAAGTATGTGGGTGGGCATTTTAAAGGTAATTTCTTGTTCAAGTCTTTAAATTGGCTGAAATAGGTAAATTCATTATTAGTAAGTTGTTTATTTTTTTAAGTGTTGTAATTCGCTCAAAGGATTAATAAAAATGTGTGGCTAGTTCTGTCAAGGGCAGTTAGACCCCATCATAAATTAGACTCTATTGCATGAAGTTTATTGGCTCCATTCTAAGGTGAAGATAGTACTTTTTTTCATAATGTACATGGCAAATCATGTCCATTCATATTATAGGTATTCTATAAATGATAATTCTTATAAAGTCTGAATTAGAAACTTGATATTGGTCTCATGGACAGTATATTTTCTTATCCCATCTTTAACTTTCTAACTATGAGAAAATTTAGCGTTTTTTAAGTAATTAAAATAATGTTTTTATCCCTTATTATTGAAACTTTTTTCTACAGCTGTACTACCTATAATATAGTCACAGGAGACTAATGTTTTCATTTCAAGTTCTGCTACAGAAAGAGATAGAATAACTGGAGATATCTCAGAAGTTTTAATCAAAAGCAGGTTTGGGGGAAATGTACAGTTCAAGAATGGGTCACAAAAATGAATGCTAAGTGTGACTTGTGATTGAAACCTTATAGCAAGTGCAACATTGAAAATGTAAAAGCAGGCAGGTGTGGGGTTTTTTGTTTGTCTCTGGGAAACAATTTTGTTTATTATATAGAGATAGGCTAATACAAGATGTGTGGCTTCATCGCTTCCTCATATGGAATGTTTATTAGTGGTGCAGTGATGTAAGAAGGAGGCGGCAAGAGGTTTGTATATTTTATGGTATAATGGAACACTCATTATGGTTATCACGTCTGATACCTTGCGCAGTGTAGACCATGACATGTCACAGAACAATTCCTGCAACAATCTGTTACGTTTTCTGAGCAAGAGCAGCACTTTAAGTCTTTCATTCTTTATTTAGAATACCAGTGTAGTAGATTGGCACTTTTGCAAATTAATTTTGTCAGTGTGAATCTACAACAGTTTCACTTCCTTTTTTTGCTAGTCTGAAGCTAGCTTCCAGCTTGATGGTTTCATTATAGTGTTCCTTGGTAACTTCAGTCTTCTAACAAATTTATTTCCCACGTACAAAATGTTAGTGTGATCAAGTTGCTGTATCAATCTTTTTGTTAAAAGGAAGAAATCTGACCACATTTTATGTTATTCATTTTAATGTGAAGATGATCAAAATACCTACAAAAGTTCAGATAAAGTTACCTGAAAGATTATTTTACATGGTATGCAGGGGTCTCTAGCAGATGAGGTTTTTAAAAACCATGTCACTCAAAAAAAAAGAAAAACGGGAGTTTTCAAAAAATGACTAGTGATCATCTTTGTTCGGTGTTTTTCTTTTCTCTTTCTTCCCTTTGCTTAGCAACTCTCAAATTTTAAATCTCCTCATGGTCCTTCTATTTTTCCTGTTGAGTTCTGTCCTTGAATGACCTTTACCAGCTGTCTTGTTTGCAAATTGCATTTCTGTCGTTGGGATTTATAGATCTCATCTTCTGCAAACTGCTGTTTCTTTCTGTCGTTTCATTTTCACCAGTTTCGTCAGCTTCCCTATTAACTATGATGTTCCTCTTTGTATTTCTCTACTAACTAGTACTTTGTGTGAGATTCAAGTGCTTCCCTTCATATTTCTTTCCAGTGGTCCTGCCAGTATCCTATGGGAGATGGCACAATAGATAGGTATTTAAAGTGTCAGATGGTAGGATTCTGTAACATATTAATAAGTTTTTATCAGAACAAGGTTGGTAAGAGGAATCAGTCATGTGAATGACTCAGCTCTACCCTTGTCTTTCTCTTGTTCACACTTGACTCTTGTCTTTCCTGATTCAACCCCTGGAGTGCTTCTTTCTAATCCTTTTCAGTGCTGCAGAGCTTTTGCCATACCTTTTTTATGCTTTGCTTTTTTCCTGCTTAAGTAAACGTCTTTATAAAATGCAACTTTAAATATGAACTCTCGGTACTAACCCTTTGACTTCTTCCCCCTCCATATGTACTCTGATAGGGGGTTAATTTTGGGGTTTTTTTTGGTTAAAGCATCCATGCACCAAAAATGCCTAAGAATCAAGGCAGTTTTGGCATGTCTGATTAATTACATGTGTAACCTTGGTCATCTAGTATAGCCTGGAAGTTTTGAGTTCTGTACTGTCAGCTGCTTTGCTTTCAGACTGGGTAAATAACTACTGTTATTACTGTTCCCATCTCTTTTCTAATAAAGTCAAGCTGGTTTAGT
The DNA here is from genome assembly GCF_965140245.1 of Athene noctua. Taxonomy (NCBI): domain Eukaryota; kingdom Metazoa; phylum Chordata; class Aves; order Strigiformes; family Strigidae; genus Athene; species Athene noctua. The sequence goes on along the minus strand of NC_134037.1, from coordinate 142,184,027 downwards.
TACCTGTCTTCTAAGCAGTGAACAGTTGATCTATGCTTGGCAGCCTTGCCATTATTTCAGGTTTAGTTAATTGTGCTTGAGTAACTGTAAAACAAGTAACAGCATGTATGTCAAAGAGATGAGAAAAAGGTTTATTTGGCATTATGTTTAATCTCTTCGTTAAACAAAATACCTGAAGCTTTAAAAACAGTAATTATTCTCTAATCCATTTAGAAATATATGGCAGGTATGCCTGTGAGCCACATCTTTTACAGTGGGCCTGTTATGACAAATTAGTTTGCAAATATGCTAATATCACTTTCCTAGATGCAGAGCCTGCCTAAATATTTTGGGTGTTGTAAACAACAGATAAAATCTGTTTCTAACCTGACCACCTAAAGATAGATCCCTAGGACTATCTGAAACCTCCAGCTCTGTTTAGATATGCAGTGCAATGAAGGGAGCTCAGGGAGGAACTATATTTTATCTTCCCTGACTGTATCTAGCAAGCCTGGACTCCTCGCTTGTTTGCAAAAAGCAGCCCTTACTTGCTGCTCAATATTAGAGCATTAAAAAACCCCTAAGTTGTGCTGGATCTCGCCTTCTGATAGGTAAACTGTAGCACAAAAAATAATTACGATGCATTGTTTGACCTGATTTGAAGGAGGGAATTGGAATTATTAGATTAATTTATTATTCTTTTCAGCATAATATTGTAATTATAGCCTTCCTGTTTGTAAACCTTATGAATTGTTAGCTTTTATATAATCGCTTTCAGCCTTGATTTCCTTCTAAAATGCATTTCTTTTTTTAATTTGAAATATTCTAACTAACAAGAAGGAGGGTAATAGCCATTTATGTTTTGAAGTTGACTCTTTGGCTTTCAGTTTTTGAAAATGTGACCTATGCTTCCATTTACAGAAAGCAATATATTATAATTTGCTGAGGAATAAAATTAAAAAAATACAATTCTCAAGAGTCCAGTTTGTAGTTCAAAAAAACCCAACCAATCTATATCTGATTTCTTTCACTGCTTTTCCCCAGTGAACAGGAAGCTTCTGGTTTTGTTGGTTACATTTGTCTGTCTGAACACTTGCTGCAAAATTGACAGCTGTAACTAAGTTCATTCATGCTGTTAATAATAATTATCATAGGGCGCAGTCATTCTTTTCATGTTTAAAGCTAGTCAGGTGTACATTTACATGACTTCAAACTCATTAGCAAAATAAATGGCTAGGCTAAGTGTCTCAAGTCTCTGATGATCACACATCTAGCCGTTCTTTGAATTTCTGTAGAAAACACAGAAGTAGAACTCAGCAAGTAATTTGAATGGTGCCGTCAGAGCAGTGTGCTGAGGTAACTTCACACTTTCTTAGCCTTCGGATACCTGCTCAACTTTTGTATTTCTGGTACACCTCTACAAGACTTCTAGATAATGTCAGTAGCTAGAGTAGCTTGGATAGGAGGTGCTTGTGGGAGCAGCAGGTACGTTGGTAGTAGAAGTCATAAGACCTTGCATAGGCAGAGAGTGCAAAAGGAGAGCCTTTGCAATTGGGAGGTTTTCCAGTATCACATGTTTCAGTGGAGAATGGAAAACCTTGGAAGTGATATGATGCTTGGAAAGGATATGGAGAGAATAATGTGGGATTTAGGAATGGATAGGGAGGATTCATAAATCAAAGGTCAGAGATGAGATTTTGATTATTTAGGTGGAAGGAGAATGTGGACAGTAGCAGTAGGATGAAGAAAGAAGTGGAGGAATTGATTTTTCTTCAAGGGCAAAGTAGAACCTGTGTCCAAATTAGGGTTTAGGTGTGGAGGTCAGCAATGTCAGTTAGAAGGCCCAGGATAGTTTTTGTGTATTGACTTTGTAAAGGAAGCTGACAGAGAAAAGCTAACAGGGAGATCAGGGAAGAGAGGATTTAGGATTTGCTTTGTGAAAGCAAAAACCAGGAATGAGTGAGAACCTTCCAGAGGCTGAATGACGGTAGTAGGCTGAGAAATGGAGCTCCCTGGCATATTCACAGTCTATGAGGAGGAAGAGAGCCTCTTAAAGTAAAGGATCTGGCTAAAAAAGAACTAAGGAATAAATTGGCACAAGCTTTACACCACGGTCAAGGTCAAGTTCTTAACCCAAGATTTATACCAAGAAAGAGCTTGATAGTGTCAAAAGCAGGAAAGCAGTGACATGGAGGAGGTGTGATTTTTTTTTTTTAAATTTATACCAATTACTAGAATACAATTATTGGAGCAAGTGGTTTTAGTGAAGTGAATCTTCACCCATGGTTTACCGTTATATTTGCACTGAAGCAAATGATAGTTAAATGTACGGCCAAATAGTAGTGTTAAATGGAACTGTGAAATTGTAAGGCATGTAATCAGCAGTTACATTTGTTTACAGATACTTTAGTAAGCCCCAGTGGGTTGTAAATATGCATATAAAACATAATCTGATAGCTTCTTCATTATCAGCATTTTATCACTGCACAGCGCTTGATGTTAATTTCCCCTGGTTCCTTGCTCATTTTAATAGCACCTCACGTCTTTGACTAGTTTTCTGTTCTGAGTAAAAATGTGCAAAATACCACTGGGGCCGATCCTGAACTGAGAAGGAGAGTGGGTGAGATGACCTAACAGATTTTTCCAGCCTCTGAATTTGAAAGCTATAGTGAAATCATGCAGGGCTTTAACTGTGGAAATTTGTGATTTGTGGCTCTCTTTGTGTTGCAGAATGAATCAGCAGTGAAATGTCAATGTTCTTAGATTTTCAATTCTCCATAGTTCTGCCATTTATTTTAACTTTTAAGGTTTTACTCTCCATTGTGAAACCTTAGAAAATTGAGTGCATTTCTGTTGTTATTGTCATATAAATTGATTTTCCCCCAACTTTTAGTTTCTGAGGAAATAGAAATTATTTCACTGCTAGGGTCAAACACATTACTATTTTAATGCTACAATACTTTTTTTTTTCCCCAGCTGAGGCCTGAAGTGTATTTACTTTTATTGGCATTTGGGAAAAAATGTGATTATTGATTTCTCAGTAGCAGTTAAACAGGGTATTTCAGATTGATATTCTAAATTTGAGTAGTTGTGGTTCTGCTGTGGTCAGTGCTTTTTGGCTCAGGAAGAGCAGACAGAGCCTCTGTGGCCTGGGTTCAGAGAACAAGCAGTAAAGCAAGTAGATCACAATGCACAACTTGACAACATTCAGCTGCCAGAATGTGAGACCTCAAATAAGCTAGGTTTAAACACTTTGTTGATCCTCTTAATTTAGTATTTGATTTCTTGTTCTTGTTGCTGATCATGTACAAGAGCCCTCCTGTTGCCTGAACACTGTAACAATATGGACTGAAGAGATGGTCCTGGCCCAAAGCAGCTTCAAATGCAAGTATGAACTGAAGTATAAAGGGAAACCAAAGATAAAGAGCAAGAGGCAGTGATCTGAGTGCCATAGTGTTCATCACCATCAAGAACAGTGTTTTGGCAACAGGAACTTTTAAAGAGAAGGAAGTAAACAGGGAATGGGGCTTTTAGAGGATAGTCATTCCCTCCGGTGATCAGCAGCATGGGTATTAGGTTTACTGATACCCTTGTCTAAAAACTTGAGGTAGAAGCAGAAGGTACAGTGCCCTGGGTGCTAGTAAGACAAATCTCGCTGGATCTTCCTCATACAAATGCAACACAAACAAGTTTGAACAAGATAGATAATATAGAAAAGAGCTAGTTAATGGAAACTTGCAAGATATGATTAAAAACCCGAAAAGGACATGGTCTTCACAACTGTTCTGGGTGGCTAAAAATAAGGTAAAACTGCACGTAGAAAGGGTAGGGAAAATAAGATTGTGGTTGGCACAGGAGATGATGAGACAGGAGAACAGATACTCGATGAAGAGGCAGTGTTTTAAGTATGAAAGGATGTGCAGGAGCATGAGTGTGCTTTGGATTTGTGGTTAGAGGTCAGAGTTAAAATATATAGATAAGTGTATCCCTTCAGGAATGCTTCAGGAAATACAGACTTCCTTCTTCCCTTAAGGAAGCACTAACTTGCTGTCTCTACATTAACATTCAATGTTGGAAGTGGATTTTTTTGGTGGTATATTGTCCCCATTTCATAAGGCTCATTTTCTCCTTTTACCTTCGCTTTTCTCATGTTAGATTTATCTATATTTCTTCTACATGATACAGTTATTTAATAAATTCAGAATCAATGAAAACATGTGGCCTCTCACTTAAAACTGAAGCAGCAGTCTTAAGAAAATGCTCTGTTCAGTGATGATAAACCAAAATTCACATTGCTCACTGCAGACTTGCAAAGAATGTTGTTTCTATCTGGGTCAGTATTCGCTTGAATGTTTTTTGAGTTTGCTCTGGATACAGTAATGCCCTTTTCATGTTATGTTTTCTGGCAACATTTAAGAGAGTCTCTTGCAGACAAAAATGTTGATTGTATGTGTAAGTTACACAGGTACCTGTTTATGTTCCTAGACATACTTGTGGTCTGCTCTGGTTCAAATGGAAGCAGTGTCACTTGACATACCAGAGTAGCTGCACCTCTGCAGTTCTACTGAAGTGCTCTAGTCTGCAGGTTCAGAAAATACTTGCTTCCTCTCCAGGCTTATTTTAATGTCTTGTGCTTTTTAATCATGCAGAAACATTCAGGGAGTTTAAGAAAATCCTTCATGTGCATGATCAGGGCAGGAAGGAAGGGAGAACCTAAATTCCTCTGTTAAATTGCTTGAAAATTACGTGCTGGACACTAATCTTTCTCTTTTAGACATAGGGCAATTGTGTGAGTAGTGTTTGAAACACTGTATTTGAAATTATACAGTGACACTTCCCTTTGACATGTGTCAATGATAGTAAATAAATACCATCCTATAGAGAAGTATTTTCAAAAATCTTTTTAAATTCATCACTCTTCAAATACACTTACTAATTTTACTATTGCAGAAGAGCTGTGGAGAAGTAGTATCATTTTGAGAGGCTTGGGGGAGAAATTACTTATTTTAGGGTATTTGACAGGACTTATATAAGATGACAACCCCAAAGTAATTGAGAAGATACAGATAGTTTTGTTGATTTGAGAGATACGGTGTGCCCAGAAAGCCTCTTCAGGAAAATTACTCATGATCATTTGGTTTATTTTGTGTTTTCTTTCCTTAAATTGGAATGGGCTTGTTTCAACTCTAATGATGAGGAAAGGTAGTACAAAGACACTGCATGGATGAATCATTTCCTAAGAGTTTGGTACACAGACATTAGGTTTTCCTTGTAAGAGGTCCTCCATAACCTTTTTCTGCTGTATAAGGTGTGCATTTCTGTTTTCTTCATGTTTTTCTTTCCTTCTAAAATCATCTCTCTGAAGATTTTGAACTAATTGAAGGTTGTAATAAAGTAACACGTAGCACAGTAACAGTATGTACGTGTAATATCATCAGATATTTTTGTATTACTTCACTGTCTTTATTTTTTCCAAAAAAAAATATATTATAAAAAGAGAAACTGTTACAAAAGCCTAGGTGTATCTGTTCATAATGTGTGCATGTATAGTAGGGCCCTTAACTTTGGGCATTAAACACTTGAGGAAAGTACAGTCACTATGTAATACCATCCTCTCATGTGAGATACTCCCTAGAACATTGTCTCAGCTATAGTCATGTGCGTTCTACTGCAAGGAATAGCTTACGTAACTAAGATTAAATACCTGAAATACTGGACACTGCACTTCAACCTAATTCTGTAATGTTACCGGGATGTCAAATCACATCTTTCTGATGAGCTGTAGCAGAGCTGACTAACTCATCTCATCCTAGACGAGTGGCCACAGGTCAGCCTAATAGCATGAGGCATGTGCAGAATAGCTGCCAGCCTCTAGTGCAGGGTATCGTTAGGGCATGATGCAACAAATATTACAAGGACAAAGATCACTGAAAATACTTACAGGAGGAAACTTCTGTGGTTCAGGGGCTGAATGCTACAGTATGCAGTATTTAATTACAAACAGGACCCTACTTTTTCTTTCTATAAAGGCAGTATTTTTTTTCCTGTCTAAAAATGCACATATTTTTAAACAGCAATCTAAGCATGTTGTCAACTAGGACAGTCCCAATCTCAACCTTGGTTTCATTGGTCCTGTTCCCTTCCCCCTCCTACTGCCCCTGCCACCTCCCCAAACAAGTAAAATAACTCTTTAGATTTGAATACTGAAAAGGTGTTTTCAAAGGCTCTATATCCCCAAAGACACAAAAAGCAAGAGCAGTGAAATGTTAATTCAAACAGAAACTCAACTTGCCAGCCGTCTTTGAAAACCTCTCTCACCGCCTCATCAGGGTGGGAAGGGTTCTGTGTGACCCCCTTCCAGATCTCTGCCACAGGAGGCTGTTTCTTGCCATGCCTGAGAGGTCACCAGATGTCAGTGCTGTAGGAGCAGGAGGAGAGGGAGGGTCTTGCCAGAATCCTTCACCTTGCGAAGGCTCTGTAACACCCTTAGTTTGAGTGAATGTGGGCTGTCTGCAAGGTCTTAAAAGAAAGCAACAATTTGTGTATATAAACTGAGGAAAAATGATTCCTGACTGGAGCTGTTTCCAAAGTATTTAGGAATGATACCTGTATGACCTGTATAAAAGCAGCTGCTAAGAAACAGATGTTACCATGTTTCAAAAGCCGGTTCTCACCTTTATTTAAGAATACAGAAGATAAAAGACCTATTCCACAAAGCTGCAGAAAGAAATCTGCTGAATTTAGTGAATTTCAAATTGGGACCACCACTTTTTAGACACTTGTTCTTGGAGAAGTCTGACAAAGTAACATTAGATGTTATTTCATTAGCTAATTATTCATTTCCCAACATCTGGTTTCTGTCTTAGCCAAAGTACGAGCCAACAGAGCTCTAAAAACATATTCTCCTGAAAGATTTTTTTTTGTTTTCTCAGTTGTTGGTGAAGTTTTTGGGGTGCAGCGTGTTAGTGAATAGGTAGCAAAAGATCCTACTTATGTATTAATCTCATCTAATGAACATGTTTTTGTGAAACTGTGTCAGGTGAGGCATGAAAAAGCAGTTCTTAAGATATAGTTAGGCTATAATCTTTCCTGATAGATTCTCTATTGGTTTTTACTTTAGGGTTATTGTCTTAACCCTGTTTAAAAAACCAAAACAACAAACCAAACAAAACCCCCAAACAAACCCTACCTGCCCCTGCGACCCCCACCTTCCCCCTCCTCCAAAAACCAACCGGACACCAAAACCAAAACCTTCTTTCACCCCATTTCAGCATGATCCCAGTGCTGTAACCATTTAGGGTGGTGTACAAAGAGAATCAGAAAACATTGCAGAGTTACAGTTACAGGAACTAAATAAACAGTAGGCTCTTGAACTAAGACAACTTCTACACCACAAAAGCACTGACGTTTTCCAACTTCATTCTCTGAACTTTGTGCAATGTTTCATTCTCTCTTTACCATAATCAAAATTTGATGTGCATTTTTTCTTAAATGGCATCTGATGTGGTATCTCTCTTCAGCTCTTTGTGGTTTCCTGTTTTTCATACACAGATGAAAGTATCTGCTGAGATCTATTAAACTTCACATTGTATCATTTATTACTTTCTCAATTTAAGCCTTTAAGTAACAAGTAGATTTCTTTGCACATACGAATGTAGTAAATGCCTGATATGGTAGAAATACAGGAGTGTGTCTTCAGTGTTCTACTTCAGATTACTACTTGTTTTAGTTTAGCATAATTTCTGCATAATAATATCTATTATGCAGAACCAACTTAATACAGTTGGTCTTTTTTTTTTTTCCCCCATAGCACTGTACTATGAAGTAATACACATTTCTGCATAAGAAAATAGACAAAGCGGAGTAAAACATTTTGGCTCTTACAAAAATAAGGCAATATGAACTCATAAAAATTGCAAGAAATATTGATTTGTGAGGCCTGTATCTGTCCTTTTAGCAGTTATTAACAACAAATACTATGAATGTCTCAGATTTTAAGTCCTGAAAATAGCTACGTATTTGTTAATAGTTATATGTTGGTTATATTTTATTAATTAAAATATTTTCAAGATATTCTATAATCTGCTCTCAATGTGAGGCAGAACTTAGTTTAAGAGAAGGTGTTACGGCTTTGCAAACTTTGGATTTGACCCTAGTGACATGAGAAGAATTTCTATTATTGAAAAATTTCTCATATTTTTGAGAGTGATAAAAGGGAGCACTTCCAAGTGATCAGCCTCACGTCAGATTTAAATACAAGTGCTTGGCTGGCAAAATAACTCTTATCTCTGATATCTCTAACTATGCAAATAGAAACTGAATTTGACAAAACACTGCTTTGTATTAGAGAGGATAATTTTAATTTCCTTCTATTTCAATTTCTCACCTTTTGCCACATTCACTACTGTCTGAAAATATTCCCCATCTGCAAGAATGTGTGAAGGTGAAAATCTGAGATGTGTCTTCTAATATTCATGAACCTGTCCTGGGCTATGACAGGCCTTGGACCAGTATCAGTGGTATCTAGTTGATTGCTATCATGTTACCTGACCAGTGTTTATGAGCTTTAGCTATAAAAAATGTCATCACAGTTGATACTAAATCGATGCTTATCATTCTGAGAAGAGAAGGTGTGAAGAAGGGAGTTCTTTACCAGGCACAGAGCTCTGGTCCTTTATCTTTGAGAGGGTGTGAGGTTGGTTGCTACACCTGCTTGGTAGGATATTTCAGTTTCTGTGAGGTTCTTTTTGTTGTCCTTTTAAGAAAGCTTGAATATTTCTTGTTGTAAAATAGTACACTTTGTACTAAAAAAAGTACACTTTGTTTGGCAGTGTTTAAAGGAAGGAAAACTGTTCTTTCATTTGCTTAGGCTGCTTTCAGAAAACTTTTTTTTTTGTCTGTAGAGAAACCAAAGTGATGTTCCGCTTCTTCTAATAGTCTCTTTTAATAGTCTAGTTTTGATGTATTAAATACATGGTTTTATTAAATTTATTATTCCCACCCCTCTCACAGAACTATAGTGCCATGGAAAGTGTTCAGGCAGTGCCTTCATGAAGTTCATCAGATAAGCTCTGGTTTGGAAGCAATGGCTCTTAAATCTACTATTGACTTGACCTGCAATGACTACATTTCAATTTTTGAATTTGATATCTTCACTAGATTATTTCAGGTAAGATTTGAAAATTTTCGATACTTATATGAGAAGCCCTGAGGCAAGTACCTATGGATCAAGGAGGTGGATTTTTTTGAAAAACTGAAATAATTGAGACACTAGAATTCAGAAATAAATGTTAGTCCTTCAGAGGTGTTTGGAACATCAACACCTACGTCTGAAAAACTGAAAATATCTGTCAACACTTGCTTCATTTCTACACATATTTAGTGTGATTACAATATCTTTGTGTTTGATGCTTACTTATTTTTCACTATTCTTTAAACGCATTCCTAGAAACTCAGACCTTCAGGTACTTTTCTGTTTTCACTGTGCTTTTATATCTGTAGTTATATAAAGTGTTTCTACAAACACATAAGGAAAGTTGCATATAACTTTTTTTTAGGCTAAATGTAGGCCTAACTCTTATGAACATATTTTTGCCATTAATGCTCTGCTGTTTATTTATAGTAGGGGACTATCTTTGGGAATAGCATTAATTATATTATTGCTAATAGGTAATGTTTATCTGAAAGAAGCTTGTATGAATGTTATGTGCCTCTGTTAACCTTGTATCCCTTCTACAGAATGTACTTGAAGTATTTTAGTCAATATAGAAGGCTGTGATGGTTTGCATTCATGTTAGTTTGTATTGATTCTGAATTTGTCATTCTAGATATTTCTTTTGTATATAGCAATCTTTGAGGTATGCAACCATTTATTTGATAATTTCTTTACCCATACAGTGATAAACTAGTGCACGGCCTCAAGTTGCATTGGGTATTAGAAAAAATTTCTTCACAGAAAGAGTTATCAAGCGCTTAGGGACAAGGTTTATTGGGGGACTTGGCAGTGTTAGGTTAACGTTTGGGCTCAATGATCTTAAAGGTCTTTTCCAAGCTTAATGGTTCTATGATTCTATTATTATTCTTTAGTCTGTTGGAGATAAATTCAGAATACTAATTTTACGTCAAAACCTGGGCCATATATTTGTTCAGTCTTCCATGTTTTTATGTGATAATCTCCTTGGTTTTGCTGTTATGTGAAAGGGTGCCGTTGTGAAGTAGATATTAAGATTTGGCCAGAGGTGGTTAATGGTTTTAGTTTACAGAGTTTTGATTTTGATCATCTCTTCTCAACTCTGAGTCAAAACTGTATCAAAGTTGAAAATGTTATGGAGTAAGTAATCTCTCTGTTTAATTTAACCACAAACATTGGTCACTTATTAAAATGCACACAGGTTATGCAGGTTTGAACAAAACTTTGGGGGTTGTCTTTGATGAAATAATAAACTGGAGAATACAGATCATTGTACTTTATGCTGATTTAGCAAAATCCCCCTAAGCCTAGCCCTTTATGTGGAGTGTGATATGATCAAGCATTCCTGTCTGAACGTTGCAGCCCTAGGATCAGTTTCTACTTTGTCAAAGTTTCTTCCTTTTATTAAGTATTTCGCAAACTAATACGGTGTTCAGGTTGGTAATAAAGTTGAAATCTTGATCTCGGACTTGACTGCAAAATGTCTGAGGCCCATTATCGGCAACATCATCACTATGAAATGTATTTAAGGTTCCTTTCTGTAAGATTTCTTTCTCGTAAGCATTCTGCTTATGAATAACAACAGAGTTTGAGGGGGTTTTGTTTTAATTTGTACATCAAATATAAAATTAAGTGAGAAGTCAGTGATCTAAGAAGTAACAGCTTGTTCTGATCCTATGTGGGTCTGATAGATTGCATTAAACTTCAGGACAGAAGCTTCAAGTGATCAGATTTATTTGCCTTGTTCTGTAAACTGATGCATATCTGTTTGCATTGAGGTTTCTGTGAGGCCATCGTTGGTTTGATTCATTACTATGCCTTGTGCTAGAAAAAGGGGATCAGCGGTGCTGATACATGTAAGGAGAGGAGACTAGTTAGGATTAACTTTTAACAAAGAAGCAGTGAGAATTTTTGTCAAACAGATTACCAATTGGTGCAATAGCTGCATAACTGTTGAAGTGAACTTGCACTGAACTTGGTCTGAGAACCTCTCCCAGAGGTTACATTTTACTTCTCTAGTTTTTAAACAGCTTCTGTAACTATGTGTGCATACACCCACGAAGAGAAAATCCCAATTGCGTAAGTAATCAAAATACTGTTTTGCCAGCTGTGGGTTGTGTTACAGAAAAGCTACATTTATAATGATGCTTGTTCACAGAAGAAGGGAAGACTGCTTTTTATAGAGATCCTGTAAAAGTGAAGTTGCTCCCCCTGCCTCCCCACTGTATGCATGCACAGCTTTAAGTGCTTGTGTTCTCTGACCAGAGACAAAGTTAGCACGGCGGAATACGTAGATGCTTTGAAGCAAAGGAACTTCATTCTGTCACTTAACATGTTCATTTAAGTTGTCCTTTTTTGTAAAAATATTTCCATAGAAGAGAAAGTGTACAAATCTTATCCCATTTAACATTTCTCTGTGTGTGCACAAGGAAAACTATGAATTCTTGCCCTCTGATTTTTCGGTTGTACTGTCACATCATCTTTTAGGTATAGCAGTAGTGTGATCTTCTGTACAGAGTCCAAGCATTTGAGAAAGATACAGTCTACTGTCAACTTAGAAGCTTGATGGTTGTGATTCACCAAGGAATCTGCATGCTACTTAAATTTTTTTTTTTTTTAATAATGTCCTGTAGCAAGCCTTTACATCACCACGGTCCAACGAAACATTGAAGTACTGAGTGTTTGATCACCCTTTTTCATATACATGAATGCACTTGAGTAACACAATAGGAGAAAGTATGTTCTGGTTTTGTGAAGGAATTGTCTGTTGGTGTGGTGAAAGGGGAAGAGTCAACTCTCGTTTTTTCTCTAGTTAGGGCAACTAAAATTTTTCCTGTGATCCTGGTAAGACCCATCTTTGGTAAGAGGGCAGAGAGAAGCTAGCAAGATGCAGTGTTACATCTAGGATTGTGATTTTTTTTCTCCTTTCTTTTGTACAAATTTGAACACTTGAGGCATCTTCTGGCCTCTGTGCTGAAAGCTTACTGTTCTATTTCATGTGTCTGATTTGGAGGTATTAATTTTAAAATAAAACAGGTGTTCATTCATGTTTAAGTAGTGGTTAGGGTTCGCCTGGGAAAAATATATCATAATCTCAAGCAGAACTGTTAGGATACTCTGCTCAAGTGTATCATACAGGTGTTTTATCTTTGCCTTATTAACCCGTAGAAATCTTTTTAAAGGGAATTTGTAGGACATGCAAGAACACAAGCCTCTTCTGTTGTGTTGCTTATATTCATCTGCCTTGATCTTTAGACAAATACATAAAAAAAAAATCTCCAAACCATTCAGAGGCAGTTTCTTGTCTCTCCAAGTGCTAGCAATGAACACAATATATTTGTATTAATCCACTACTTAAAAATCATCATTTACAGTAAATCATTGTTTGGTATTCTTTGAAGTGCTAACATATCAGGCATGTTTCACTGAGTTTTCTGAAGCCTTTGTTATTCAGGTCAACAAAGACTGTGATGAAGTGCTGTCAATATTTGTTTTGTTTTCGGTCTGTAATACCATTATGTTAACGGAAGAAATCAAGAAGTAGAGAATAAGAAAAGGAATGGCAGCTCAATTTAGTGGCTTTATTAAGCTTCACTTGTTAGTGTTACTTATCATTAACTATGAAAGTGCCTCAGGACCTTTCAAGAATAGGCTTAATTGTGTTTTTATTAAACCACCATGGAGCCATACTGTCCAGGCTCTAACTAAACATGATGTTTAATATTTTATATTGCTACAAACAGGAGATCTCTTAAATTCAAAGTCTTCAAAATCTTTATCCAAAATCTTACACTTGATGTTCTTGGAATAATTCTTTTGAAGGAACCTTTATAGCAAAGCTGGGTATATAGGACTGTCTACTATTTAGACCTTAACCAAAAGGGCATGTTTTTCAGCTGAAGCTAAAACATTCTAGGTGTCTCTGACAAACTGACTTTCGAGTTTTATTAGAAATACACAACTACCTGGCTGCATCTGTTTAGTTGTTTGTCGTCTTTTTTTTTTTAGCCATGGGGTTCAATCTTAAGGAATTGGAACTTCTTAGCTGTGACGCATCCTGGATATATGGCATTCCTGACTTACGATGAAGTGAAAGCGAGGTTGCAAAAATACAGCACTAAACCTGGGAGGTGAGAAGTTTAGCTGATTATTGCTTCCCAAATAAACTTGCTGTCTCAGAAGCTACATAATTATTGTAGGTTCATACTCCTGTATTGCATGATACTTAAACTCACTGCAATATTGAAGGAGTGAGGTTTTGGCTATTTTTTTGTAACAGAGTGAATCAGAGCAGCAGGGGGTTTTTTTATATACTTGTGATTTTATTAGTATCAAAGTGTATTTTTAAAAAGGTTTATTACTAAAACTCAAAACTCCACATTAAAAAAATGATGATCTTTTAGATTTTAAAACATAGGAGTTTAGTAGCTGTGATCTGTTTTTCATGCCACAATTCTTCTACAGCTATGAAGAAAAAAAATACTGTAATAGCACATGAAAGTCTAAATGAGTACAAATAAATAGAAAAAAAATTGAAATTACATTGCTTTTCCTTTCTGAATTAGGTACAACAAGCAATGCATTCTTGAAAAGCATATTTGAAAATAAAATTAGCTTTTCAACATTTGTGTTGAATTGTTGCTTAATAGTAAAAATCATCTTAACGTCTTTCATGGTAGCACACAAATTATTAATTTAATCAGTGCTTATGCATTCCTTTATATTCTTTTTTTTTTTTTTCTTTGACAGAAATGATTCTGTATCACAAATTCTGCACCTGGAAAAGTAATCTGTCATATTAAATATCATGACGTGTGGAGTTTTAAATTAATTTCTGTATGGTGCTATACATATTGAATTATTCAAACTGAAGTTTTACCATTTATGCCACTTCTGTTGTCCTATTTTTTCTTCACTCAAATCGGAGAAACAAAAATTCATTAATGGATTTAATTCTATATAGTTAACTCTTATTTTGCTAGCTTTTCCTTTCAGTTATGAAGCTTTTTCCTTAATGTCTTGTTGTCTAACTTTGCTGCAAGATCACATGTATGCATAGTTAAAAGTGCATCATTTGCAACTTTTTAGTCTAGCAACGGTTCTACCCATATTCTGTACTTGGTTTCTTTTGATTTTTAGCAAGCACTATAGTGTATCTTGTTAAGTTACATGACTGGTCAAGTGCATATATACATGAATCTTGTGGTTCCAGTATAATGACATTGATTTTTAACTTTACACTCGTGAACATTACTACGGAAATCAGATAACTATGTTGATTTTGAGAGTGGTTGCTATACTTAGTATTGTCTCTGTTATTGATTCTGATTCTGTGATTATAAAAGAGGAGCAATGGAGAATTATCTGAAGTTGCATTTATGTTCCTTGTAAATAGAGATAGTTTTAAGATAACTTCCTATTGCATATCAGAAAATTACTTTCTGAATTGCTTAGGTGAAATGCTGGAGTGTGAAAGAGGAGATATGAAGTGAAATTGCTGCTTTAATCTGCCTAAAATGTCCTGGAAATTGCAAGATTCTGTTCAAATAAATAGTTCCTACTTCAATATAATGTTGGCCCTATTGAAGGTTGTAAGAGCTATGACAAACTTCAGGGAGGCTAATATTTCTCATTTTAAATAGTTTGGAAGGAAATAAAATATTGATGTATAATTAAGAAAAGCTGCTCTATAATATTACAAAATTGAGTTTATGTTATTTCACTGTGGGATGCTTTTCTGAAATGAGGATTTTGCGTATGAGATGGTGTCTGACATGAAAAGGGCTAAAATTTTTAGTAAAAAGAACTAAACATGCCTGATACTATTGCCTGTAATCTTCCTTTCCCTCCTACTGTGCTCTCTCTCTGCATTATGTATACTCCCAGCTATCACCTGTAACACACAAGTATTTAAATTTAAGTCCTCTTGGGTTGGTGTTATGTGGTATTTTCTGAAGTAGAAGTGGTATTTCTTCTGTCCTGCTCACCACCTCTGGTGCACACAGAATTAACATTGCTAGTAGAGCAGTTTTTATTATTCATTGTCCTCATTTCTGTTGCGTCTAAAGATGTTTTATACCTCCCCTTCCATTCGTTCAGGTTATTGGCCTGTGTATGCACAAAAGATACATGTTGTAGCTATGGAAACTTGATAATATAATACACTGTTCTTGAAAAGGTTTATGGGCATGTCTAAATGTACGTAGTAAGACTACTCACAGTGAATGTGCAGCTTTCACTTTGAGAGCTGAAAATCAAGCAAATGAGAAGTTGGGAGTAGGGTGCTACCATTACCTTATTTCTGCCCATGGGCAGCTGAAAGTGTAAAACATCAAGGTTTGTTTAAGGTATTAGAAAAAACACATGACAGAACTGGGTATCTGATCCAAATCTTCAGAGACCCAGTTCAGTGTCTTAACCAGAGGCCATCCTTACTCTCTTCACTTGTTTTGCTGAACTGTGATTAACACTGACTTTTTATTCATCCTGTTTTTATCAAGCTACATTTTCAGGCTGAGTTGCACTCGCTTGGGACAGTGGGCCATTGGATATGTGACTGGTGATGGGAACATACTGCAGACGATACCTCACAATAAGCCTCTGTTTCAAGCTTTGATTGATGGCAGCCGGGAAGGATTGTAAGTACAAATTCCTGTAGTTACTATAGGTATGAAATCTGGATTTCTTTTTTTTTGTTCTTTTGATGCTTATATCTTATTAGAGATCTTTAAAACAGAGAATCTAGATACAGTGTTTAGCATTCCTTTGGAGTTTAAGGACCATCCCTTTTATTCATTTGAAAAACACTTGTTTCCAGGTAATTCCATTAACCAAAGTTAACCAGAACCATATCTCGTAGCATATAAATTCCAGGAGAAAATAAAATCAGGCAGCTGTCGCATTGATTCCTCCCCCTGCCCCAATAAGAGTCCCACATGCACTTAAGCTTATTGAACAGTTACTGCTGCCAGTTACTCATGTGTCTAACTCTGGACAATGATTTGAAAGCTATGTAATTGCTTTTTTATATATTGTGCAGCCAAAACAGTTTCCAGGTTCTAATAGTTTATTGAAAAGATTTATAATTATAAGAGAATCTAAGTTTATAGGGAGAAGTAATACATTTTTACTAGGTTGGCTAAAGTAACAGACAAGTTTTTTTGTGTCAGTCTTTTCACTGGGATATATCCACATGATCATAATGAAAAAAAAAAAAAACAAACAAAAACCAAAACAACAGCAAACAATACCTGGGACAATTGACCAATCCTCAAAAAAACCTTGAGAAACCCGTTACAATCTTGCCATTTTTCTCAGTCCTGCACAGTCCAGTTACTTTTTTCCCAGGTATAATGCTTTAATTCCTGTAATAAAAAACACAGTTATAATGATAATGTTTCTACTAGAAACTCAGAGCAAACAAAAACTAGAGCTGAAAATGTTTAATGCAGAGTATAGTTTTTGTACCCTATGTAAATATAACTTTCTCAGTGTGACTTAACAACACAACTTCCAAGAAACTGTTTGCAAGTTAGAGGTAACGTAGATGTCAATATAGAACAACTTTGGGTCTCTGTAATATCGTTTAACCTATTACTAATTTTCCACAGGATTTTGAAATGCCTTCATTTGTTCTTGCTTAAAGTCCAGTCTGCATCTTGGATTCTCAGTGTAGATTCGTGTCATAATATACACAGATACACACTTATATTCTGACATATATATATATATAAAACACTTTATATATCATAATGCACACAGTTAAACACAAATGTGCACTACCTTCTATTCTGCTCCATTAGTTGAAATAGTCTGTTGAGTCACCAAGCATGATGCTTGCAGTGGAGAGATCAGTAGACACATATGCAAGTGTAAGTTCACTGTGAAATGAAGATCTAAAGTAATACTCTGTTGAGCTACACTCAGAAAGTTACCTGCAGATCAAGGCCCACATGCATTCTGGTGGTAGCTGTGCATGTGATGTCAAAAACTTTCCTGTGCTTTTATGGACAGACTTGAGCATGTACCCGGTTGCTCCCAAAAGATAAGAAAGATGGCTGAGGAAAGATGATGCATTTTAGTTAGTCTACTGTAATTTATTGTGCCCCCTTGAAATTTCATAGGTATTATTTAGCTAATAAAACTAAAGAGATATGCATATTTATAACAGTCTTCTTGTGATGCAGCTATCTGTTCCCAGATGGACGAAGTTATAATCCTGATTTGACAGGATTATGTGAACCCACACCACATGATCACATAAAAGTCACACAGGTATGTTCAGAGTTTGTCAGTTATTTTGTAATCTTCCCTTACTATCTCATCTAGCAGTGATAATAAGCTTTTATTAAAAAGTGAGAAATATATTTATAATAGTGAAAATATGTTGTTGATAGAAGGGCTTAGATGAAGAACAGGATAACAGTCCTTTAAACTCTAGAGCCGATAGGGACATAGACGACATGTCTTGAAAAGTTTTGTTTATTCTAAAACCTCTTCGAAGTGAGAAATGTGTCAACGGTTATTAAAGATTTTTCTGATCTTTATGTTACAGGTTTATGTAGCTTGGTGTTTCCTTGCTAATAGCAGATGGGATTACAGAAATAAAATCAAGATCAAAATATAGTTTGGAAGCCTGAATAGGAATGGTACATTTTGTTGACAGGTTCAGAAGGAAAAGTACAGTTCATATATCACAAAGATACCGGTTCCAGGGTGTCTTTCCTTTCTTCTTTGTCTGTTGTGCAAATTAAAAGAGAGATCAGGGAAAAGCAACAGAAATTATTAAGTGCCTAAAGGGAGAAAGAGAAAATTTCTTTTCAGAGAAAATTAGAAAATTTAGATGTGTTTGTAGTCTTGTTAAGTGATGATTAAACTAATATGCAGATGCTTAATACTCAAGTAATAGGAAGTAGCCATCACAAATGCTTGATTAAAAATGGTGCTGAAATTAACATTAGAAGTTTAAGGTATACTGTGTAGAGGATTTTTCGTTACTAAAGCATGTGGAAGACTTAAAGATACGTTCAGGGAAAGACATCAGAGTAGATACAAGCCATAGTGTTTCAGATTGTCTTCCATTTCTTCAGAGCAGATTGCATGACTTGCTGAATCTTCTGTAATTCTGAGCACCAAGTGCATTCCACCTCTAGAAATATTTTAGAAAAGAAGTAGTCATTACTGTCTATGGTATTATCAGGAATATCATTGTGAAGATGCACATTTCGTAAGAGAATCACTGAAATAATTACCTGGAGAAAGCCTGAGTACTTTGACTTTTCTGACTTCCCTCATTTCCTTCCAGTGTTAAAATAGTACCGAAAGAGTAATGCAAAAATATCAGATATTTGTGTTGCACAGAACGATTTTCTAGCCCTGTATCTCTGTTTTTCCTCAAGGAAAGGAAAAGCAGCTTAGACATTCTCAGTGATTACCTTGTTCCTCACAAGACAGTCATGTTGTATTTTGAATTCACTGAATGAATCCAGTTGCTTCTGAACTTGTAGTTATGAGGACACCATTATTTAATTCTGATGGTAATTCAACAGAGTCTGAACTATGTGAATGCTGCCTTAAATGATATTTAATTGCAGTAGTTTAAAGCTGTCACTAGAGCTGTTTAAACTATGAAAAGATGGTATAAATGTGGCTGCAGGGCTAGATTGATCCAGATGGGTTCTTTGCAAGAGCTCCACCGTAAGCATCTTTGGTATATACTGACTACAGCTCCAGATATGAGTGTTCTCCCTTATTTTTTCCTCTTTTTCTTAGCCTCATCTCCCTTCCCTTTACTCAGCAGTAGCTGCTTATTTTCTTGTGAACTGTATTCTCCTTATTTTAACCTTTCAAAACTTGTTTTTTCAAGACTAAGAAAGCTTTATTTCTATGCTGATGAATTTTTGCCAGTTCCCCGACAATATCTAATTCTAGAAAACTGTTCAGGACTCAAATTTTATCTATTATTTATTCCTCCTGAAGGTGTTCTTATACCTTCCTGTCAGTCTTGTAAGGATACAAAGTACTGAATGATCTGTTGCATGACTGTTGCCATGTTATCCTGGGGAGTACTCTTGCCATACTTCCTTCGCAAGGGTTGTTTAGTTTAGTTAACCATACTACATACTTGTTGTATGTAGAAAGCCCTCTTGCTTGTCAGTTTTTCAATCCAAAAACTTTCATTAGTCCTGAACTCATACCTATAAAAGGAAGCCCCAATTTTATTTACATTTATCACTTAATTTCTCATTTACAACTATGTATTCATTATCTTCCTCTCAGCTGCAACCAGGAAGCAGTATATATGCCTTGCATAGCAGTTAGGTTTTCTACAGACTTCTTATGTCTAATAGGCACAGATAATTTAAACTTTTTTTGTAGCATCTATTGTAGTATATCATAGGTTTGAAGAAGTGAAAAAGTAAGCTGTTTCAGTAACCTTAGTGTGGCTTTTAAATAGATCAGTAGCAGTAGTCTCCTTGACTAATAACTAAAGTGGTTTGGAAAACAGGATACTCAGAGAAATGTTTGTCACTAATGGTGCTTAAGTATAGTCTTTGTGAATAAATCGCAATAAATAATCACTTGACTTTCTTTTGTTACAGGAGCAGTATGAATTGTACTGTGAAATGGGTTCCACTTTTCAGCTGTGTAAAATCTGTGCAGAGAATGATAAGGATGTGAAGATAGAGCCTTGTGGACACCTGATGTGCACTTCTTGTCTTACAGCATGGCAGGTACTGTCATAGTTCAGTTAGTGGAAAAGAGGATGGATTTCTGTTAAATCCCTGTTTTTAGTGTGGGTATATGTTTACTTTTCCAGGTATTCAGTAAGAAGGTTCAAGAACATATATATTTAAGATTATAAGCTTTTTCATTTAGTGGACCAAAATCTGTGAAAAATAAAAGTTCCAGGAGTCATTAAAATCTAGTTTTGTAGGCTTGCCAAGGCCATCTGCTGAATGCTGCTAAGTGGAAACTATTTCCTTAGCGTAGTATCTACTCAGACAGTGAAAGCTGGGCATTTGGTGCCAATTCAGCCGCCCAGGTCACTTCATGATATATTCAAAAGGCATGAAGAGGACAGGTAGCAGCTGAGAGTGGATAACTGACTGTGTTTTATAAGGAGATAGTATGTCTTTTGTGATAGAAGGATTCAGTCAGTACTATGTCATGTAATGGCCTGTAGAAAAATAAGCTTAGGATTCTTGTGTTTCATGTTAATAATATATAAAGCACTAAACCACCTAGCTTTAGATGGTTCTTGGGGTAAGATATTGAATGGAGGGGACACTGATCTCTCAAAGTAATTTACTGAATATTGCAAAAAACACAGAGCCTTGCTGGTCATACAGGTCGTTGTGTTTTGTCCATCTTGTTCATGAACATAACAATCTGTGGGAAAAGGGAGGACTGGTACCTTAGTTCAGTGTAGGTAACAAGCATTTGACTTTAAAATTAAAATCAAAAGCAGAAGTCATTCCTCTTTACAATTTCAGACTTTCTCCTAATAGGTGCTCCTCAAAGTGAATCAAATCTGCCTCCTTACCCCTGACCCTTTCTTCCTTCATATCTATATTATATGGGGACAAGTAAGGGTCATCCCATTCTCAGGCAGGACTCTGTTTCACAGTTAGGCACCTGTCTTTGGTTACAAATGTCATGAAAAGAGTAAAAAGGATCCTTGACTCTAGTCCATTTTTGTCTTGGCTTTGAATGAGTTCATCTCAGTTAATGAGTTTTCATTCTCGTGTTTTAGATATGACTTAAAGTACAACAGTTTCTCTTTTCAAATTCCTAATTAAGAAAATAATTGGCAAGCCAACACAATGTATCTGAAGTATCATCTGAGTTTTTCTTCCGTTAGCAGTAAAACTTGCTGAAAAAGGAATGTTCTCAGTTTCCAATTTTGTGTTCTTTCTGAAATTTGCGTTTGATGCTCCAAACACAAATCTTTCAAATTGCCCACAGATCAGAAATTCTGAGAAAATTCCGGTTTAGATATACCCAAATAAGAATATTTATTTCACTACTAGGCAGCTTCTGAGCTGGAACAATATTTCTCATTTCAGAAGTACCCTTTCTCTGTTCTTACCAGTTTCATTCTGAGTAACAAACTTAGAGGTCTGACTATGTTAATCTTTGACTTAAAATAATTCTGAAATTCTGAGGTCTGTAGACTTTTTTTTTTTTTTCCTTAGCTGAAAGAACTAGGCAAAAAGACTGAAATCATTTTGATTGCCGGTTGTCTCATAACATGGTAGCAGCACATTCCAGTGTTGTGCCAGTGATGTGTTCTGATTCTGGAAACTTGAGAAGGTCCTCAGTACTTTGGTGAAAGGCTAGGGATTCAGGAAGAGGACAACAAAGCATTTTAGGCTCAGAGAACTGACATGTTCGAAATCAAGCATCATCAGAACATTGCAACCAGCTGTAATCAGCCAGGTACATTTTGGTCTTCATTACAAATTTAACTTTCGTATAATTAGTGAGACAATGAAGAAATATTACACTGTAACAGCGTCAGCTGTTGCGAGCTTCTGGTGGGCTAGTGTTTAATTGGCAGCATAATGGGTCATTAGGCATGCCTCAAGAGGTCCAATGCAGATGCTTTCACTAAGCAGAAAAGAATTGAGTAAGCAACATCAGATCTGTATAGAATACCAAGGATGATTCAGAGTTGTTCACTTTTATGGAGATCAGTCTCTCAAACAAGAGTTGGTTTAACTGTTTCCTTTTTGTATTACGCAACAGGAGTAAACATTTTTCTTCCAGAGAAACCTGTTCTTGTCTAAAAACTGCATGTCTGGACTTGATTCTAAAAACATATGGGCATATATGCTGCACTGTAAGGTTCACAATAGCTACTTTCTCAGTGTTCTAAATAAAACTTTCCATGGGCATGGACAAATGTGTGTATTCATTATAGATATCTCAGATCTCAATTTTAATTTCTCAGTTGTTGAATACAATACTGTTGAATACAAGTCTGTGTTGCTGTGATTGGTTTCCCAATATATTTTGGTGAATTTAGTGCTTCTGAAAAGGAAGGAAACTGCTAGTACAGAACTATTTGACAACATAGCTCCACGTAAGCCTCGAAAATGAAAAGCTCTGTGCCTCATCTGTAAGGCTGTTTTTAGAAAATGAAACTGTAAAGAACTGCATGAGTAAGGGAAGACTTTTGCTCACTTGACAGTGATTACTTCAGCAGGTCCCTATAGCTTGGAGGCACTCTTCTGAGGTAAGTGATGTTGACTAGTCCTTTGTAATTAGAATGCAAGGCTGCTAAAAGTAGATTACATATATCTTTCCACACAAAATTAAAATCCGGTACTAACCATGCAAATAGACATGACCGTTGTCAGGAGACATTATATATAGTTATCTGGCCTGAAGTACAGTTCTTCAACAAACTGTAAAATCATCTGCCAGTTTAGTAAGACTGGCAAGTGTCAGGATAAAAATAATGCTAGAAAAAAATTAAAGCAGTCCTTATATTTAAATAATGAAAAAGCTGTGCTTGCTTGATGATATTTCAGTGATAGCTAGGTTGTTTAGAATTAATTTTGGTGTTTGTATCTCTCTATCTGTCTGTCTGCCTGACTGCAAATGACACAATGTTTTATGAATTCAGATTGAATTATCTTGATCTCTCAAAGCTTCAGGCCTCTATTGGGTGTGGTTTGTTTTGGTTTTTTTCTTAATTCAAATGTACATTGTGCCTCTTGATGGAAAAAATTTTTAAGTGCTTGAAAGACTTCTCTCTGGTATTTTTCTTCATTAGTAGTCTGAAATGTACTTTAAAGGCTTTTTGATTACTTCTGATGAGGAAGAAATATTTCTGAAATGAGTAAAAGGAATGAAAATAGGGCTGCTTGAAAATAACATACCACTTACAAATTAAAATTCAAGTAATTCTTGTTTCTGGTAATGTGAAAATAATTCCTTGTTTTACATAATTTATTGAAAATGTAGTAAAGTACTGGTTTGTTTCTTAAATATGTCAACAAATGCTTGTAGTTTTAGATGTTCTGTATGCATATCACTGAAAGATGGTAATGTTGCAGTCATGATGGACTGTATGTATGTTCTTCAGAGAACAGAAGCTGCATGCCCTAAAGCTCATCTGCATTTTCTAACCTTAGATGAAAAAGAAATACTTTGTATTTAATATAAAAGATATAAAATAAAATTTTTAATGTAAAATTTAATATAAATTTAAGATTTAAAATTTAACATAAAATATATAATAAAGTGCATTCTCTCTGTCCACACACTTCACCTTCTTTACTCTGAGGAAATAGGAAAATTGTAATCCTAAAAGCCAAGGTGTTACTTCCTGACCTGTAATATTAAGACAATTACAATTTTGGTGCTTTGTAGAGAGAATGGCTGCATTTTGGTTAGTTACTTTTTAAGAGAGACAGCTTTTAAAGTGCAGTCATTTTACCATTCATTATAGTTAAATATGCATGAATCTGTTTCCTGTTTACTCCAGTGCTGCTTTACAAGCTCTTAGAGACCTGTTAAGGGCATTTTTGTGTAGAAAAATGTAAGACCGACTTTTAAAATTACTTATATTTTTCATTTTTAAAAATATATGCACTTTTTTGTCTTGGTGTAGGAATCTGATGGCCAAGGCTGTCCTTTCTGCCGCTGTGAAATCAAAGGAACTGAACCAATCATTGTGGATCCCTTTGATCCAAGGGATGAAAACTCCAGGTGCTGCAGTATTATTGATAGCTTTAGTATGCCCATGTTGGACTTGGATGATGATGATGATAGAGAAGAGTCTTTAATGATGAATCGTTTGGCTTCAGTCCGAAAGGTAAGTTTTTTAATACTGTACAACAGAGAAAGCTATGTTTGTAGATTAAGCTGCCTGTAACTTTAAACAATGAGATGTTGTACATCATGCTCTAGGTTTCAGCAACTCACTGAACAGGTCTCAAGTTGAAAAATGCATCAGTATTGCAGCAATAACATTGAAGTTGAACAGGAGAAAAAAAGTAAAATTCCAGATTCTCAGCTGATATGAACCAAGTTAATTCTGTTTCCAATGGAGGAAGCATGAGTTTGCACCATCTTGAGATACTTATCCAAAATACACTGTATGGACAATTCCCTGAACTTTTATTTGTAAGAAACAAAAAATTTCATATATACATATTACTCGTTTTCTACGCACATGTGTGTTCACATGCACGGAATATTTTAGGACTAAACCTGGGTTTCTAAATAGGTTATAAATATTACTGCTTTGTAAAGGTGACAATTTGTATTGCACACAAGTAGCTGTTAATCATGTCTTGTCTGATTATTTTTTTTCCCTGTATTTTTAGTATTAGGTGCTTTTAGCAGGAAAAGTGTATCTGAGATTATTCATAGTTACTTTGTGTTTTGGGCTGGTTTTTGTTCTGAAAGTGCTCTATGGTAAATTCTGGGCTCTTTGGTCACATGAGATTTTTATCACTGATAAAAACCCACTATTGGTAACAAAAGTTTATTTTATGTTGGTAGTTTTCACTACTGTATTTTAGCCTGTAAGGGATATTGTCATAGGCCATGCAACACTGAATTTTACAGTGCATTTTCTACATTTTCTATGTTTTACCTTTTACTGAGGTCATTTAGATTGAATAGTGGTCTTGGAATTAATTCTGTAACATCTTACTCTTCCATTTCCTTGTTGTTGTATTTAGGTTTTGGTTGGTTTTTGTTTTTTGTTTTTTTGTGGTTTTTTTTAAAAAAAAAAAAAAAAACACATTTTACCCTCATATCCTAGAGTATCTGTCAGTTAATATGCATACTTCTTATATCCTTCCTAATCTCTTAAGTCATAAGAATCATTCTTGTTTATGTAATACAACATGGCCTGCTCTTGGGAACAGTTTATCCTTCCTGCCCGGATTTAAATTGCAGTCTGCAGCCTGACCTCTGTGAGATAGCCTTGAATTGATGGGCCTTTATAACACTATCACTTCCATGATAAGGTAAAAATGCATTATGCTTTTATCAAAAGAAGGAACAATAGGCTTTACTATAAGAAGTCTTGTTTTCAGTATCCACCAAGTGCTTGAGTGCTTTGGTGCTTGCTGTTTTTATGTCATGAAATTCATTACTCGGTGAAGGAAATGTGCTAATTATCCCTGATGTTTAGGAACAACATTTTTCACTTTTTGTTACCCTCTTGAAGTCCTTACTTGAAAATGTTGAATTATCAGGTCATTTGGTGATTTTCAGCTGCTGTTTTCTTCTTAAAATTGTTACCAGTGGTTGTACAGTGATGCTCTTAATGACACCACCTGTGTGGAATATGGCATTATTTATATACACTTCTTGGTAAACATGCCTTCATCAGCCTTGTCTGTTTCTTTTAATCGTTATTTATGTTTCCTGGTAAACAGTGTTTCTTCAGAGCCTGCTAGAAAAAAATTCTTTTTTTCCTCTATGAATTTATGTAGTATTTTACTCTTTTTAAATTTTTCCTTAATTATGTTAATATGAACACGGTACTGCATAATGGCTGTGTTGTAGTCATTTGATTTTGTTGAAACAATGGAAGTTAGATGACAAAGACAGCAATTTAGTTCTTGCAGCCAGCCTGCTGATACTGTTGTTACTTTGTAATCCCAATGAATAAATTTTTCAATTCCTATTTTATTGCAAAGATTGTCATATGCTTTCTCAACATAAAGCTGTTAATCCTTGAAAATCAAATGGGCTGATTTTTGTCTCAAATCACCTGGCTTGACCATGTGGTATTACTAAGAAAATATTCTTGTGACATATCTGGCTAATAGTGAGCTGGGATGTTAAATTTGCTAGAAGAGGAAAGTTACAGGGACATGCAGTCTTGATGAAAGTGACTTCAGGGCTTCATGATGTGTTGCAGAAATATTCAAATCAGTCCTTACTGTCCTGAAAGCCTTGTGGGAGGGGCAATGTTAAAATGTTTCTAAGCTGTTACTACCAGTTTTCACTATTTTTGGAACTTGTACTTGGAAGTATACACATAATGCAAAAAATAGTTGCAGTAAGCTCATTTTAGAAGCACACACAGTCAGGTTCATCACGGATTAAGGGGCGTGAGTGGTTTTTTAAGTGAGCTCTACTTGACAAAGTGAAAAGCTGAAAAACACTTTTGGAATTGTCATTAAAGTGTTAAGAAGATACAGGGGTTTTTATCACCTGCTGTACCTGTATGAATTATGAATGTAAGTTGGATATCAGAAAAATACCAATTCTTCAGTTTATCACTCTGTCTCTGAAGTGTACTCTTAAACTGTAAGAGGTATCTGAATTAAGTCCCTAAGGGACCTTGGACTTAAAATTACTTTAAGGAAAAGAATTATCACAAAGCTACTTACTCATTCTTTAATGGAATGAGTAAATGGATATACTTTAAGAAAAATTAATCATTCTTGCTAGGTGTTGTGTATGAGTCATCAGCAGCAGATCAGCTGTAACAGAAGCTGTAGAGAAATCCTCTGCAATTAGTCTGTTTATCTGCCTCATCAAGCAGCTCATTTTTTTTACTTTTCAAATTGTCTTTAGATATTTCTTTATGAAAGAAAGATTAAGAGTGGTGCCAAAACCTCTGTTAATTGCTGAGAAATTTCCAGCCCCATGGTATGGTATGGGATTAGCTAATACAGTTACTGCCTGGAGTGTTCCTTTTCTCAGTTTTATACTGTTTGTGTTAGCCAAGCACAACATTGTGAAATGCACATTAAAAAAAATCTGTGCAGATTACAGGCTCAGGTAAATATTAAAAATGGCTTTTTTCATTTTTAAAGAGGGTGTTTCAGTCTCTAGCAGACTGTTTATTATTCCGTAGTGTTTAATACTCTGTTGTCTCAATGAATTGTCTGTCACTTTACCTTGTACAAGATGTAACTCGATACGCTTCACAGGAAAAGAAACAAAATAAGGAAAACGCATAGTGCAAAAGTTCTTGCTAAGAGTAAATAATTTTGAATTCATAAATGCTAAAATAATTGATCCAAATAATATTACATGAATACATAGAGGAAGGCCCTAGCAGTGTAGGAGACTGTGAGGTTTTCAGTAGCTAGAGTGAATTTACATTCTCTAAAAATGTTTTCTTCTATAACTAGATGGAGTTACCTTGTCTGGGGAGTTACCATCTTCTCTGGAATTAATTTCCCACCTGTCTGCACCAAAACCTGACTTTGTTTCATACTGTTACTTTAAAATAGTTACAGGAAACTGTCAAAGCTGAGAGCCACTCTTTGTCATGGTTAGACTTTTTGCAGCAGATGAGTTAGGTCAGACTTAAGAAATCATGACAGTAGACCTTGGTTCTCAAAATAGGGAGGGAGTGAGTGTTTTTGACTCCTCCCCCTCCTTTCCATATTATTAAATTTACTTTTTTCTGGTAATGAAAAAAGGCATGTCTTACATAGTAATAACGTTTTTAATTTCATCATATAAAATACAGGAATATTTCTTTAAAATATTTCAAATATGTGTCTGGGTATTCCCTTCAGCTGTACATTTTTAACTTGTACATACATGTCACTTCCTTCTTAATGGTACACCTGGTTTATGGGAAAATATTATAATCAAGCCACATAACAAGAGAGACCTAACTGCTTAGTTACTAGTATTTGAAAGACGCATCAATGCTGGGAGGCGGCGTGCTTCCCTTAGTTATAATCTATTTTATTGATTCCCTTGGGCAGTGTGGTGCTGACTCGCACAATCCCAATTCCCTCTCCCTCCTTCGCATGCATTTTCTTGGTTCAGCAAAGGGATGATCAAATAAAGAACAAATGTCTCTGTAAAAAATATTTACAGTCATCAGTGTTAAGTGATGTAACTTTATATCCTTGTACAAATTTTTAAATTCAGATTATACCAATCTGTCTAGGTCACAATTTATCCTGACAAAAAATAACAAATATGTGATTTAGTCGGATTATAAATAAAGAAACATCAGGGAACTACTTGGAAATTAAAAGTCCACTTCTGATGTAGGTCTGCTTGGACCTGCTTTGGTGTTTCATTATGTAATTTATCAATTATTGAGTTCACTCCAGCAGGACGTTAACAGTCAGGATAATGTTCCTCGGTGAATCACTTGTTTGGATCTGTGTTCAGTGTGCTTTTCATACGTGCCTATCTGGCAGAAAGACGTTTGAAGCTAAAACTCTCAATTCAATAGCCAGTCTGTTAGTATTTCCATCAAAAAAACCTTCACTAGAAATTATAATCAATGTCAGAAGCAGGTTTATTCTTGTGTTCACAACCACTAGGGGCAAACTGATACCAGTATATCCCAGTAATAATTAGGTCTGATTAAATAACACAAGTTGTGGTCAGCTCTGCAGTACAATTGTGAATAAGTCACAGCTGTTTTTCCCTTGGCAGCAGTCATGCCAGCCAGATAAAGTCTATGTTGTTACAAAGGAGTCTGTGTTCTTTTCCTTAATTACATCTTTATTGCACAGGTCTGTCTGTGTTGCAGCAGAGCCCCTTTGTATGCTAAAGGTCTGTCTTCTGTCACTGCTAGTTCATTTGTATTATTTTGTGTCTTAATCGCTTGCTTATTTTATCTTTTTGTCACTGTGCTGCTCTCACTGCTTCTTTATTTCCAGTGAATAGAAAACACACAGAAACCCCAAGTAGGTGACAAACAGGAAAAATTTAAATCACCTTGTCCTTAGGGAGTCTGCCAAAAAGGGTAGGTGTTATGTACATCTGTTAATGCCCTACTATCTACATGAAATGCAACTATCTTGTTGGCCTAGCTGTCAACAAGCATCAGATGATGCAGCTAGACAGGTTGAATGGGGGTGTACAGGAAAAATACAGGTTTTCTTTTATAATGGGAATATAATGGAAACCTGATATTAAATGCTGAAGAAAACCTGGGTTTTGCTGTGGAATAGTTTAGTTTGTAGTATTGGTAAATCTAAACAAGGAATCATAATTTTTAGTTTTTCTCAGTTGAGCATTCTCTCTGACTATAGCAGCAAGTGATGATATGGATTAAACTTCCTTGTAGGGGAGAGAATCTGCTTTTGCTTGCCCCTATTTTCCTTCCCCACCCCTGCCTTACACGTTATTCTTTAACCTATTGGTCATCATCAGTTCCCTATTTGAAATATCTGGGGCCACAGCATGTTGTGATACCATTGTGGCTGTAGGCAATAGTAGGTCAGGGGACTGAAAAATTATTTTGCTACGGGGTTAAAAACATGTCAGGTTTTAAGAATCTTAAACTTTTAAATGGATTTTCTTATTATTCTAGTTTTTGTTACTGCCGACTACATGCTAGGCGTTTCTTTCAACCACTTGTTTCCATAAATCTGAAAATATCATCAGTCTCTACTGGGTTTTAAATGTATTTCTATGATGTGTGTGTCTGCTGGAGCTGGACTGTTGCTACAGAAGTAGAAAAGACATCTGACATGATGGGACCAGTGGGCTCACTGAGGGATGGGCGTATCAGTTTACCTAGTGATGTTTTAGAGCAGAACTGCATAAGAGAAGGCAAAGGTATAGAAATTTGATGGATATTCTTAAACTGCTGTTCTACAATGTTGTTCACTTAGTTCTGGGTTCATACAGCTACATGCAGTATGACATTTGAGACTGTCAGGTTGCTCTCTGAGGAAGTAGCATTAATTACTGTGATGGTATGGCAGTTAGAGCATCTTAAATTCCGAACAAATGTTTCCTCTCCAGTACTCTGCTTTTCGTATTTCCTATTTTTCTTACTGTTTGTTTCAAAATGCCATAATGTGTAGGATTGTTTCTTAGTTCTGGAGCAGCTCCCTGCTGAC
Source organism: Athene noctua (assembly GCF_965140245.1). NCBI lineage: Eukaryota > Metazoa > Chordata > Aves > Strigiformes > Strigidae > Athene > Athene noctua. Next base: position 142,154,045 of record NC_134037.1, on the reverse strand, counting down.
TGAGACACAGTACATTGTGCAACATCATAAAATGTAGAGATTTACTATGATATTTTCATTTATTTTAAATAATTGTATCTTTTTGGAGGTGTGACTTGCATATTTGGTTCTGTTGCAAATAATTTGGTAAATAAATTAATTTTCTGAATTTACTGAAGCCAAAGCACTGCATATGTTATATTACATGGCTCTCTGCTTTCAGGAATGCTTGGTGGAGGTCTAACTAAACTTTGAAACTAATGCTATTAACTGATACAATGCTTATTAGGCTATTTAACTGATAGATATTTTTTGTTAAAGAAAATTATTTCATTCAGTTTGTAGTCATAATTATGGTTGCTCAGGCATGCTTGCAAGATACATATCTAGCTTAGTTATTCAGCTTTCCATAATGTTCAGATAGACTAAGCACCTCACTCAGTCAGGTGTTTAAACTAGTGGTCTTGCAGTCAAGGTCATTCACCAATTAAAGGCAACAAAGAAAATCTAAGTACTGTATTCAAGCCATTTAATGTGAACATTGTGACCACTTCACTGAAAAGAGAAAATGGGAAACTTCTGGTAGCCATGAAGACCACAAATCTTGTATTGCTCAGTCTCTTGAAGTTGAATATGTAGTTGTGACAGGGAGTTTAGACATGCAGATGAAGTGGTAAGACCCTAAGGATCAACAAAAAAATCATTCTGGCAATGGAATTACACTTCAGCCTTCTAGCACTTTAACATGTCCTCACTCCTCTTGCTTTCTCTTACTTTTTTTTTTTTTTTTATGCTGCCCAGTAATACTGTGGTGGCTCCTATTTTTGAAGGAAATCTGGTAGCAATCCCAATTGTATAGAATAGAATATTAAACTAAGCTGTAGTACCCAGAACACTGAGTAAGGAGTCAGTATGCTAGAACCTTTTCCTGGATTTGCTTTTGAATTTATGAAGTTTTCAGATTCTTTAATATAGGCACTACATATAAAGGTAGGTAATGTTGTTTACCTTGTGAAATAACTTGCTGGTCTCATTCCTGGCATCCCTATGGGACATACAGCATTGATGAGAAAAAGCTTATGAAAGGACGGGGAAAGTTTTGATCGAAGTAAATTAGCTTAAAGATGGGTGCTCTTTTGTGAGCAATTTTTATGCTTGCCTTAAGAAGATGGCAGATTGTTAGCCTCTATAAGCAAGTTACATAGTGAGAACACTAGGATGTCTCAGTACACAAGTGGCCTGAGGCTGATGCTTGGTGTGAATGTCTTCCAGCTACTCATGTCTGCTGTCAGGGAACACAGAACAGCATAAACATCCAGGTTTACTTACAAACACATTGAGTTTACAGAAATAACTTTTAACTGATTTATGCAAACAAGTAAACTGAGTTTGTCAAAACTGAGCCAGATGAGGTTCAGGAATTAGTTGCAAAAATGGGTGGAGCCAAAGTGGATTAGTCAAGAAAAAAAAAAGCGTTGTCACTTAATTGTGTCTTAATTGGGGTCTTAACTGTGTGTGTGTCATTAGTTCAATATTTGCTAAAATGATAAACTGAATTGTCCTAAAATGGTTTTTGTAAATCAGCAAATAAATGAAGAAAGAATTACTCCTTGGCCTGCTGATGACTTTGATTTTAATGTTTTCAGAAGACACATACATTCTATTTTCTGTGGAAGTATGATTTGAAAATGGGCTGTAGTTAACAGATGGTATCATAGACATTCAGCTTTTAAAAGTGATTTATAGAATTTTAGATGGAGTACTCTTTATTGATAAAAGGTTATCAAGAGTAGCACTACTATAGTAGAATCTTGGTCTATGTGATTGTTTCCTTTGTATGGTATTGACTGCTTATTTTTAAAACAAATTACTGGAGCATATATATAATGGTTTATTTTTATCATAAGTTAACATGAATCTTAGTTTTGGGGTAGAATGACTTGTAGACTTGGTTTTCAGTAACTGTAAGATGAGCACCTATATTGTCTGTTAATTAAAAGAGCAGCAGGGTGTCCATTATGATAAATGACTATTAGTTAGTACCTGACAAGTATCGAATGTTTTAGTCGTGGAATGGAAGTTGTATACCTGATCATCAGGTAAATAGTTGGGTTTTTTTTCTATCTTGAAGTGCAATGAGAGGCAGAATTCACCAGTGACTTCCCCAGGATCTTCCCCTCTTGCACAGAGAAGAAAACCACTTCCAGACCCGCTGCAAATCCCACATCTTAGTCTTCCACCTGTACCTCCTCGTCTGGATCTTATTCAGAAGGGAGTAGCACGGTCACCATGTGCCAGCCCAACTGGATCACCAAAGGTAAGTCTTACTAAACCAGTATTTCTTTGTATACAAATATTGAGAAATTGTATTTGATTGTTTTCAAGGTGAGCTTGCTTGTTTGTTTTGGAAGACTGACTATTCTGAAATTTTCCATGTGTATTTTCTTTTTCAGGAGTTTGCTGTGTCCAAAAGACTTTTATTTCCTTGTAGTTTAGAAAAACTTTAGATTAGAATCCACATGGATTAAGTCTCTTATCTCCTACAGTTGACTTTGGCAAGTGCCTGTCCCTTTGCATAATACCTTACATAGGCAGACATTTATGGCTACATGTATTGGTCAAGTGTGACCTCTGTTTGATTATTATATTGTACTTGGTTATGGCCAGAATTTTAAAGATATTGCTGTAATGTATCAGTTCTGTAATAAAGACCAATTCATGAAAATAAATAAAAATGAAAGTTTTCTGAAGATAGATTTAAAGGTCATTATGTCATTAAAATTATATGTTGTACTCTGGTGATGATTTACGCTCGATTTCCACAGTATCCTTACAAGAAAAATATGTGCAGATACACTGCTTTCAAAACCTTCAATAGCATATATTAGGACTCAAGTTTCAAGGGAAATAATAATGACTCTTTAGCTAAGAAATTGTATGCTGTGTTTTGTGAAACTAATGAGACTATAGATTTAATGATTTTTTTTAGTGGATAAGCATGAAGGAGGACATATACTATGTTGCTTTCTATTATGAGTCGATAATTTTGTTGCAGTTGCTGTACAGAGTGGGGGAATTAGATTTAAACTTTTCAATTTTAGATGATGAACTCAAATTGAAGTTCAAAACAAGACTTGAAACCTATATGCTCATAATAATCCAGTATAAAGCACCCTATTTATTTTGTCAGGTTTTTATTTCAATCTTGAAAATCAATCTCTTGCTAAGATTCTAGCTGTTTAGAGGAAAAAGTAGAAGTTTGAATAGTTTCTTTATCCTTCTTTCATCACTTTTTATGTTATACAAGGGAATTTATAACACATTAAGGATATATGCTAAACATACAATACATCCATTAAAAATTAATTTTACAGTAGCATATTTTTACAAAGTTCATGTCTTTTAAAAAAAGTAGAAAATCAAAGATAACATTAATACTGCTCTAAATTTTTCAGTGGCTTGATTTTGAAAATGCTGATTTTTTTTCCTTGAAACTTCCTGGGGGGAAAATTGTAAAAAATTTGGGGGAGTGCAAGGGAAATAAGATGGGGGCAACCAAGATTAATGTCATACTTTAAAAAAATTTCAATTTAGTCCTGCCAAAACTACTACTTCATTTAGAAAACTCTTCTATTTTTCTGCAATGGAAAACTATAGCTATAAACTGTAACAACAAATTTGGACCCAGCCGTTATATTCCTGCCTTGACAGTGAGAATAACTATTTTTCTTAACTAGCAGCTGAATTAAATGCTTCTTTATTTAATATACTGTCCTGTTTATATGAATAGACCTGTAGCTAGAATAACTTTACCTTCCATTTAAGTAATATGTTGATGTGCTGCTTGAAGAATAACGATGGGATAACCTGTGAAGTGAGAGCAAATACTATTCTTACTTTAAAACTTTTGTGACCTCCATCTCTTCAAGTGGTAATAACATACAGGTTTACCACAATCCATGAAAATTGCACCTTCCAAAGGAAATAATCTTCCCTGTATTTCATTTTGTATGGTGTCTGGTGGTAAGACAAAACATTTTGTAGAAACCTGGCCTGGGTGTTATTTTGTAAAATGCTGTTAGGAATTCACTACTAATGAAAATGTTTTGATTTTGTCAGATTTGTGCTCTTAGAAGCTATATAGCTACCTGTATAAGGGTTTTTTTCTGATAACTTGGTTTTCAGCTTTTTAGTATTAGTACACATAATTTTAGAAAACATTTCACCATTTATGATATAGTTCAATTCAGAGAAAGGAGGTACTCTGGCAAAGGTTGTTTGCAGATGAGCTAATTGCAAACATAACTACATACTAAGTATGCTACCTGAAGAATAGAAACTGCAGTTCAAACTAATTGGGCAGTGTGTGTCATGTAAAGAGTGGGGTCATCCCCAGGTATATGATTAAAATGAAAGTAGTTTTCTTCCTCCATTTGATACCTAATAATTGCCTTTTTGTGCTCATTCACTGTCACTACATCATTTCCTGTTGGGGGTGAGTTTTATTTTGTTAGGGTTTTTTTCCAAGCATTCCTCAGAATTCGTTTCAGCTCTTAAATAAGTGATTCAAAGGATCAAAGCAGAGGATTCTGGAAAAAAATTATGGGTCAGATAAACCTGCTTCAGTCAGTTATCTTTTCTCCCTTTCACTCCTTTCTTGGGTTACTCATGCAACAGCAGGAAGTGGGACATGCTTTCTGAAGAAAGGCCAGGTTGTCTGCAGCATGCAAAGACAAGACTAACCTACTGACAAGTACTCGTGATGCCTTGAAAATGTCTCAGTTAGAAATGGTAAAGCCAGACGTGATCGTGAGAGAAATATGCATGCCTGTATGTAACTTTTGTAAAAAAAAAAACCTCTTACCATGTTTTTTAGTCTTCTCCTTGTATGGTGAGGAAACAAGACAAACCTTTGCCAGCACCACCACCTCCCTTGCGTGATCCTCCACCACCCCCACCGGAGAGACCTCCTCCAATTCCACCAGACAACAGGATAAGCAGACACCTGCACCATCCGGAAAGCGTGCCTTCCAGAGATCAGCCCATGCCCCTTGAAGGCTGGTGTCCCAGAGATGCGTTTGGGACGAGTCAGTTGGTAGGATGTCGAATAGGGAGTGATGCTTCTCCCAAACCAGGACTGACTGCAATTTCAAACATAAATGGAAGGCACAACCGCATAGGTTCTGATCCAGGATTTATGAGGAAACACAGGCGTCATGAGCTGCCTGCAGAAGGTGCCAAGGTATGAAATGAGCTGAATGCATTGAATCCTAATTTGATACCCTACTGCATCATTGTCTTGTGTTGTCTAATGTGCTCTTTGTATTGGTCAGTGTTGGTCTGCTGTTTCCAAATCCTTCCTGTTGATACTTAATAATAGCTGGTCATCATTAAAACATCAGTAAAACATAATTTTCAGAAGAGCATTAAATTAGTCATGATGTTCAGTATATTCAAATGGAAAGATCTAACCTGCCTCGACCCTAGAAAGAAAAACAAAATAAATACATGCAAAGCTATGCTAAATGTAGAACCAGTCATTGTATCTTTACTGCTGGTAGTGCCCTTCAAAGTGCTCAGTGGCACAACCCCGGTATTTGCATTGTTTGATTTGGTGTTATCATCAGTACTCTAAACCTTATTCAGGATAATTAGCATTGCAACCCCTTTTTCCTTTGTCAATAGTTTACAGTAATGCACATATCTTTAGCTGAATTTTTCCTCCTTTGTACTTAAATCTGGACACCAGCTGCTGTAGTTGTACATGGTTGTAATTTGTCCATAGCAGCTTTTGATTTATTTTGGATAAACGTCCAGTGTAATGTCCATTTTTCAATGCTGAAGGTGTTCACAATCATCACATGCAACCTTTCCACTGATTGTCTAGCTTGGTTTGGCTAGGGTGTATCTGCATGTCACTCACAGGAAAGAAAAGTGTGTTTTCCTGTCCTTGGTTGCAGTAAATAGTACAAATGTCTATAACTGTGGTGTTTCTTCTATCAAAAAAAAAGGGAAGGATTGTTTTGATAATTGAAGATACCTGGTGAGGAGAGTGTAGAGGGAGTGGTTCTGGCATTAGGCAGCTTCAGACAACTTTCAAGACTATGTACAAGTTGGGGATACTTGGGTTTGAAAAGAGATCAAGTGGTGATGGCCTAAGAAAAATATTCCCAGTTCTTCTCTAATCAGTTTTATCAAAGCAGCTCAGTAATTTATTCATAGAGCAAGTTATTAGCTTAAAGCTGCTCTTCGGCTTTTTTGCTTGAAGACTACATAGATTGTGCTAAGAAGAATGGATCTACGGTTAAGTCCCAGTAGTTAGAAATCATAACTTTTTCTATTTGCTTTTCCCAAGGTCACAAGCTATTTAACCTTTCTATTTCCTTTTAAAATTTTTGTATGGATGTTTTGGTTATTTTGAAAGTACATTACTGAAATTCAGTTAGTGGTGAAAGGTGCTTAAGAAGTCTGTGATGTTTTATATAATTAAAATGTCATTTTATGAGCATTGAGGCAAAACACCAAAATTCTACTTACAACTAATCTGTTGTTTAAAATGCTATAGCTTTTCCTCTGATTTTTAAAGGATACTGGGTTTATATCTTCAACTGTACCTTCATGGAGTATTCCAGTTGTGGTCTGGCACAGTATTGAAGCTGGTGGAATTAATACTGCTCAAATCAGAATAACCATTCAGTGTATAAGTGTCATTGTAGTCTGGAGAAGTTACATGTGTATTTCTTTAACCAAATGCTGTTTGAACTGTTATCTTCAGGTTATAGATATAAGTCATTTGGTTAAATGGAGCAGCTGACAACTCTGCACTATCATTTCAGGCTGTATGCACATTCACAAGAGAAACATTTAATGAATTTTCATTCCCGATTCATATATCAATTGTAATTTCATCTTTTTGCTATTGGTAAAATCCAAGAATAGGGAAAGACAACCCTGTGGGTAGGGGGTGGATTCGGACAGGCACTGTACCATAGAGTTTTAAAAAGACATTAATATGTTTAGCATGCTGTACCTGTTGTTTTCTCACTGTACTTCATCTTTCTCACTTTGATTGGTTTGCAATCTTGAAATCTTAATTTTCCCCCAAGCAGTTCAGCTGTAACTGAGTAGTACATCTAGAAACCATAATGTGGAACTTTCTCTTTCAGTGAAGTTCTAAGCTAACACGTTCTACAGCTCCCAAATGGGGTGCGCTGAACAGGTGTGGAAGAGTCGCTTCAGATAGCTCTGTAGTGTAAACACCTAGGAAGGCCTTTACCCATAGTCTTCTCAAGGTCTGTTTCGTAATACCTAGTTGCTGAACATCTGTGATGATAAATGGGAGATACCCATTGTAACACTTGTGCAATTTTTAGGTATTTTCAAATGGTCATCTGATAAATGAAGAATATGATGTCCCTCCACGGCTTTCACCACCTCTTCCAGCTGCCTCCATCATCCCTACCGTGAAGTAAGTCAACTTTATCTATAAAAGTAGTATGTTAATTAATGTTAGATAATAGCACTGATTCTCTGGTGCTAAAAGAAAAATGGGAAAAAGAAAGAAATAAAATGAACTAATACGGCTTGGTTATACATTTTCTGTGAACTTTAATGTAGTTTTACAAAGGAAACATAAATTGTATTGATTAAGTGAGAGCCATTCTAATGTTAATAACATACTAAATTTTTATAGGTACAGAGAATACATTGTGGCAGATGTTGCTCACAGGCATTTGGCAGTGGGAGCAGATACTGTCTGGTTTTGCTTCTACTGCTACAAAAGAAGTGTGGTCAGAGCTATTTATTGCAGGAGATGAGAGATTCCAGGAAAAGTGATAAGGGTAAAGAGCATGAGTTGTTCATGTTCTACCCCTAATCTAGTCATGCTTTCTGCACATGAAGCTTTATCCAGGGTTCACACCAGTATCTTATTTGTTGTGGCTGAAAAACAAACAAAAACCCCATTTTTTTTATAGTTTTAAATGGGGTCAACCTCCCCAAGTTCCAGAACATGGTTTGGGAAATTTTGTCATTTCAAGTTGCAGACTATTCTTAGTCTTCCAGTAACACGACTGTTTATTTGGTACCAAGGTGTTGCTGTGCATGCCAAGTATCTTTGGACTCTGAAACACACAGGATTTTCCACAGAACGAGATATTTAAAATAGAAAGCTTGGAAGTGCTATAATGTAATTTGTCAAGTTTTTGTGTTTTTGTAAGGAAATCAGAGCATATCACAATGTTTGATGTGATCCTATAGCTTCTTTCCAATGTACTCCTTTGTGATTCTTGCTGTTAAATAATTGGGCAGTCAGTACAAACTACTAAGCGTTTTCTTATTAGTGTGTAATTTTGCTATAAATTCAACACCTATTCCGTTGTTCAATTAGCAGTGACATAAAAGACAAATGTATTTCAGTGTTTCATTAATATTCTAGTTTTTCTGTTCCTGAGTACTAGAATAAAGGTGCAGTGGAACATTGACTTTTTCATTCAGAAACATGTTTTCAGGTGGAAAAATTGCTGAGTTGAAATTCTCCATGTTTACTTTCAGTTCAGAAGCAAATTTTAGAAAATTATTCAGATATTTCTGTAATTGAACATTGGAATGTAACCTGATTGAGGTAGGGTGGGTGTCATAGGAGTGCTGTTTGGATACCTCATGTAATCAATCCCGTTATAGATTGATCTCCTTGAATTTATGACTACTTCCGTGATAAAATGCAAACCCTGGGATGTTCTGCATTCTGTCAGAAAGAGAAAGGAACAACTCTGACAGACAAACTAAATAGTTCCATATTACAAAGCAAGTTCAGCTCTGAAAAGTAGAAGTTTCTTATTTTCCATAGCATTGAAAAAACAAAACATTCTGCTTCATGGAAGTTTCAATTTTACTCAGATTTTTGCAAATGTAACCTAGAATCAAAGTACAATGTATAAATACACCATACAGTGTTCATTGGAAAGTCCACAGGATATTGTAGCAATGTGTTCAGGCACAAGTCCATGTCAAGCCAAACCAAATCTAGAATGTGTGACTTCAGCTTGGTCAAAAGAAATTTATCTTCATTAACCAAAGTCTTCTGAATAGAAAACTGACATATTCCAGCCAAAAGAAAATCTTCATTTTCTAAAACCAAACTCTGTAGACTTTTGAGGAAGAAATTAACTTTTATTTTTGCTTAGGTTTTGTACTTACACTTTAAAAAAAATATACAGCGCGGTTTATATTCTGATTTTTAAAATGTAAAAAGTATCAATATGTAACCTAGGGGTAAGAAGTTCAAATTATCTAATTAATAACTACTAAAATGTCACATGGAATGGCTGTTAAAATTAAAACTTGATCATTGTATGTTGTTTCTTGAAACACTAATATGTTTATTTTAAACTGGTTCTCGAGTTTTTGTTAACACTAAAAAATACCCCAATTATCTATAATATTGTGTGGCAATATGTAGATGGAAAAAATCTTCAAAAATAACAAATTTAATAGGTTTAATATTTCCACCAACCACAGCAATTGCTTTCCAAAAGGTAACCTAAATAGTATTTAGCATGATTTAATTTGAAATGTCAGAGAGAATATTTTTACAGTGTATTTTTCCTCCTGTTAAATTGACTGCACTAAGCCCTCATAAATACATTGAACTGTACTTGATCCAAAACACTCTTGCTTTCCACAGCTGTGCTACTGCAATAAATCTGGTGCAAGTGTCTCATTTTTTCCTACTCTCCAATCTCTGCAGAGTTGTGACTTGAGAGCTAGTTTGTTTCGTACAGCTCTTAAGGCATTTTATTATTTCTATTTACTATCATAAGGCTCTAATTTCAAAGGTTTGACTGAAGGATACATTGACCATGTATGAAATGTCTTAGTTCAAATAATGAGGAGGCAAAATGACCCTTAGTTGAAACTTCACAATTTTAAAATGTCCCTACTTAACTTGTTTGATCAGTTTTTACTGAATATGCCATTACAAATATGACTTCTTTTCCTTTAGTAAGTTACATTAATAGAGAAACACTAGTGCCTTTTTTCTGGAAACAATGCTGATTTATTTTCCTTTTACTAAATTGATTATTACTAACCATACTTTAATAGTGAAATGTTGGACTCTTGTTAAACAAGCATCTGATCTTTATTTTCCACTCAGCCACTATGTTGCTGACCTTAGATGTGAAAACAGTTATTCTTTTATTTGACTTCTGTAATTAGGTCAGATTATTTTTAGCAGTTTTGATCAAATTGCTGGTTTATTCTTGAAAAAATAAATGAAACTTCTGTGTCAAAGATACAGAACCCAAGTTCTTCCGCAAAAGTGGAATTTTCAAGTTAAATAGTGTTTGTTTTATTCCTGTGACTGGGTCCCATTTTCCTACATAAATAGAAAATTGGCCTTTTTGTCTCAAAAGTACTTCATACTGCAGTGATATTTTCTGGAAGACAGCATCTATTTTTGTGTATGTAATGAGACATGCAATTCCAAGTAGCTTTTGTAGTCTATAAATATATAAGGAATATCTAGTTGCTTTGAGGTAGTTGAGGAAAAAGTAGCACCAAAAGGTATTTCTCCTCTTGCTATCCCTTCTATCTTGCTAACAAACTTTGAAGGCGAAATCATAGTTCCATTGAAGGCAGGTGTGGCTTGGAAATCCTGACTCCCTTGAAATTGGCCTTTGGCGTGGCACTTCTCCAGCAGAGTTAGAACGAGCATTGCTGACATGGAGGTTCCAGACATCTGAGAGATGATGCTCTGAAGGACATTATGTGTCCTTAGCTCAGAGTTTGACAGGCCAGTGAGTTTGGATGCATCAGCTGTTCTGTGGTAGTTCTCATTGTGTGCATGTTTACCCTGTAACAAATAGAAAATTGTGTCCTCCTCTATGAATGGAAGCTGAACGGATTTATATACTCTTTGATTTTGAGGGTAGAGCATACTGGAAGGCAGTTGTAGCTGACAAGTATTGACTTGATTATGTGGTCCATATAACTTAACACTTATTTTGCTTAAACAGAGTTTGCTTGAGGCCTTGTAACATTAAAGCTTTTGTCGGCACTGTCATGTAGTGCTCTGCATAGGACAGAAGAGTTGATAGTAAAGACCTGATGTCTGTACTGTACATGTTATGGGGCAGCAGTTCAAGTGGCCATAGTCTTGTCCCATGAATTTGAACAGCCTTTAGCAATCAGAACACAGTAGGGACACACTTGGAATGTGTTACATATTTTAGTTTAATCTGAAAGGTAGTCAAGTTGTGCACTCCTCAGTGAAAATCAAAGCCTGATAAATGGGGAGATTCAAGGGATTAATTTCAAAAGCACAGTCTTGACCCAGACTGAAATACATGGACTGCAAGTTCATTGTGTCGAAGTTCTGTGAATCAGTTTACCAGTAAGTAATGGAAAGGGACCCTTTCACTGAAATTCTTCTCAATATGTGTGAGATGTTGGTTTCCCTGGAGTTCTGCTTACAGCTAAGATGGACATGAAGTGGTTTGACAAAAATGATTTCTCACATCTTTTCCTGTTTTGCCTTTGGCCCTTGGTGCTCAGTAGGATAAGAGAGATTGACATCTAGCCTTCTGTTCAACAAACCAGAAAATACAAAGTGTTCACTTACCAGAATTTAATTCTGACTTTCAATTTCAAAATATTTCCACTTAAGGAGTAGAAAAGGGAACTATAGAATATATAAATACAGTATAGAGGTCAGTTTTGTATTCTTAGTACACAAATCTTCTGTAGATGTAAGGGCAATGAAGTATTAAAAAGTGTGATTATAGAAAATGTCACCTGCTTGATAAACAGACACCTAAGTTTTTCATGTCTTTGCTTACAATGGCAATGTTCATCTGTTTAGTTACAAAAAACTGTAAAATACTTCTCTATCTTACTAGCTGGTTTTGTGTAGAACAGTAGTTAGTCTTGGAACAAGAGAGATTTAATAAAACAATTTGATCTTGAAATGTCAATAATCATGGAGGAAATGGAATAGACATCTAGCAGAATGATGCAAAAGAGGTTTGGAGTCAAATATTGCAACTGGAGTAAATCAAAAGAATAATATGATTTTTTGAAAAAAATATGAATTCTTAAATATTAATAAAAGTAAGTATAGGACAATATTAGGACAATAATGGAGAGTATATTAGCTATATGTTAGTACTCTAATTCTTCTGTTGCTTTACAAATCAAAAGCACCTTTCCAATATTAATTACATAAAATATTTTCCAGGTTTTAAATATTTCTTACTTTAAAGGCAGGGAAAGAGAGACTTCACTAGTGTGAAGTCTAAGGCTTGTCTAATGCTACACAGCATTCAAAAGCAGGAGACTTGGAACTTATGTCTTTAATAATAGATCTAAACCAGTAACAATTTCTCAGCGGACAAAGGGGGTTTTGTTTGTTTTTTCCCAGTTACAGCTTTTGAAGAGGGCTTCGAACAATACTAGCAACCTGGTTTGGTCAGTATTGGGCATTTGGTATTGTCAGTATTGGACAATTCTGGTCTAGATACTAGTATTTCAAACATTACTATCTGCAGAAGCCAGCAATTTAATTTTAGAAACACACGCTTTATGTAACATCTCCAGAACATGCTGGATTGCCATGTAAGAATGATTGCATGTCCACGGAAATGAGAAAATTTGTTATTTGTGGGCCTTTCAACTATCTACCTGAGAATACTACAGTGTTTTCATTGTTCCTATACCTTTTTACCTTCTGTTGTTTAAATGGCTGTACAGCAGTGACACAAACCTCCTGTCCACCTAAGAAATCAAGGATGGAAAAAGCAATTTCACACTGCATTGCTGTGTGAAATTTTGCTCCCTCTACAGAAAGTGGTTGAAAACTGCAATATAGGTATGCAGTTCAGTGCTGTAAATCATCTTCCTCTGTCTTTGGCTAGTATGTCTTTGCAAAAGAAGTTGGATTCCTGTATTTTCATGAGCTTGTTTCTGAAGTCAGAAGTATATTACTGAATGAAGGAAAAAGTGTCTGAGAAGTTACAAGTAGCTAGGGAGCTCTAGACTGAATATATACAAATAAAAGCAGCACACCTGTCCCCTTCTTTCTCTGTTCTTTCTGTTTCTCCCTTTTTTTATTTATTAAATTAGTGACTAGCTAGTACTCACTGTAGTTAGTTATTAATTTTTGTTCACAGAGTACCTGGGTGTTCTGAAGTCATGTGGCATCATCTACAGTAGACAGTGAAAGACACGTGCTTTTCCTTTGTGAATAAGTGTACTGTGCAAGTCAGGTGCTGCTTGTGTTGAAAAAATAAGGAGATAAGCCTGACTTATCATTTCAGCTCTTGCCCATATGACAGAATCAAAGTAATTAGACCACAGTAAGAGAAAGTATGCCCACTCCATTCTTGTATTTCCTTATAGTCCTTAAGAACTTCACTAATTGATGTATGATGTAGATGTATCTTGTAATGTAGCCTGTAGTTCAGCTTAGGGGCCATTCATTAGCCATACTTTCAAGCCACAAATCAAAATGGTTGGATGCATTGCATCTTTATTCAAGGTGCTCCAGCTGTTGGCTTTTAGTGTGGCAAACAATAAAGGTGCTTTTCACTTGCATACTGTAATATCCAGATGATTTTTGAAGTTATACACTTACTGCTCTTCATGTTCAGCTAGTTTAAGAATCAAACTTCTGTTTGTGGTTTTCATGTATGATCAAGCTGCAGTTAATTCCTTAATGTAAGCTTTTGTATGTCGGATGTTTTGTGAGTTTCTTGCATATCTTAAGGCATTGGAGGAATTGCTGTAAATGGAGGGGCTCTACATATAAAAGAGTAGATTATGTTGATTGCTAGAACTATAACCTAGCAACGTTATATTTAATGAAGGCCAACAGATATGTTGAAGTTGTTAATATCTAACAAACGTAGTTTCCCCAGACTGCTCTCTAAAATGAAATTTTTGCTTGTCATTTTGTTTACACTCAAAGCAGAAAACCAGTCAGTAGGAATTAGTTTTTTTGTTTTAAAAGTAATCTCACATCCAGCAGCATTATCCATGACAGAACTTGTTAAATGTAAATGGAGATTATAAAGCCTACATCTTTCCTGGTCTTTCACTGCTTTGAAAAAAAAAAATATAAATCACCGTCTGGGAGGACAATTAAATGCAATTATTCACAGAATCGTCTAGGTTGGAAAAGAACTTGAAGATCATCCAGTCCAACTACTAACCTCAAACTGACAGTTCCCAACTACACCATATCCCTAAGCCCTAAGTCAACCTGACTCTTAAACCCCTCCATGGATGGGGACTCAACCACCTCCCTGGGCAGCCCATTCCAACGCCTAACAACCCCTTATGGAAAGAAATGCTTCCTAATATCCAGTCTAAACCTTCCCTGGTGCAACTTGAGGCCATTCCCTTTTGTCCTATTGTTTGAAGCAAAAATAACTTAAAATACAAGAAAATTCTGGGCATTTGTTATGGATGGAACAAGACACTTCACTGAACGGGTGAATGTCCACTGCCTCATTGAGCCCTGCTAAATAGGTTTGCCCAGAATTAACTTTTGTTTAGTTCTTCTGATAAATGCAAACAAGTTTAGCCCTGTAAGTGCCTACTTAGTACTTCTAATTAATTGCAATTATCTGCTATATTGTTCTTGCTTAAAGTAACTGTTTAACTCTTTGAAGGTCAGCTGCCTTTTTCTCTATGCATTCTTAGTGACAAAAAAGTCAGTACCATACAAGTTTTAGTTTGACATGGTGTTTTTATTACTTTACATGTAGCAAACATGTATTAAAGATGTTTAGGCTAAGGAAGAGTATTGTATTAATTATACTGAGGTGAATTATGTAACAGTTAAAGCAAAACTGATCATTTACTCATCTCCTTAGGTGCCCCGTTCCTTCAACAAATTCTCTGTCTGATAAATCAAGCGATCACACAGATGAAGATGAATACAAAGTTCCTTCTTCACACCCTGTAGTGCTCAGCTCACAACCACCTCATGGTCATAATATAAAACCTCTTGCTCGGTAAGGTCATTTAGCAGCCTTGAAAGCAACTTATTTAACAATTCTGCTTTTTCCAAAATTTAACTGGATTCAACATTTTTAGTGATGGTTAAGCTTGCCTGCCTTCTTAAATGTCTTATCTTTTCAAGCTTGGATTACTGATGCCTCTCTTTCATTTGACCACTACCACAATCATAACCTGTGAATTTCACTTTATTGTATCACTGTTGTGTCAGAACTGGGTATTTTTTGCTTTTGAATATCATCTCTGCAGTTGATCCTTTTTTCTCTTAGGTTGAGGTTTTCAGAACTGACCACGAGATTCAACCTTCACAACTCTTGCAAAATTTAATTTTAAGAATTGTGTGACTGAAATTCCTAAAGCTTTGAAAAGTCTTAAACTTTCTCATTTTATAGAATTCATCTTAAGAAGCAAATGCAGTATGAAAAATACATGAGTTGACAGCTGTATGTACATAGTTTTATTCTCTTTTTGTTCCATATGTACTATGTCTTTTTAGCTTTTTGAGCCTCTTTTCACAGCATATTTTCAGATGGAATATATTTCTCTTGCATTCAACGTGTTCTAAAGTAGTTATCTCCAAACTTTCACAGTTCTGAATTATTAATGGGTTATGGCAAGGAGATTTGGAGGCAAGGGACATGGCAGCTGAAGGCTGTGTCATTCCTGGTGAACTTCTTGGACTTTGACTCATAAAAAAAATCTGACCATCTGGAATTAAGAGAATAAGTCTTGGGAAAAAGAAGGGCCAATTGTCTGCTGGTCTTGTAGGTCAAAAGTATGATATTAAGAATCAAGTATTGATCTAAAATGTTCAGACTCTTCTGCTGTTAAAAAACTGCAGTGACATATTGACATTTTTTCCTCTTTCTGTCAGAACGTGATATCAAGGACCCACCATTGATAAAACTTGATGTGTCTCATCCCAAAATTAGCCAATTAGAACTTTTGGACCTTTTTAATCAGGATTTAGAACAGGTGGAAAAAAGGTCATAGTCTGATCACTTACATGCAGGTTAAAAATTCTGTCTTTATTAGAAATGCTGTTTATTTTGGGAAGTTTCGGATTCACATGGTCCTGTGACTGGAGTACCCTTTAGTAATTGCAGCACATTGGATGAGCTCTGGCAGAATATCTTTTGAGTCCAGAAGCAACTGTGTTGGCATGCTCTGAGGTCTCTCTGCAATGTAAACCAAAGTACTGTAAATGAGGATGACTTGTGGAGATTTGTTTCAATTCCTTTTTCTGACCTGAACTAAAATGCTAGTATCTAGATGCACTCTGAAAGATTCTTGAGAAAATAACCGCCTGGAAAACTACGAACTTCTCATTTTCCATTATCCTTCATCTGCAGAAAAAGTGTTGAGTGCTTTCAATTAGCTGGTACAGAGTTTTACCAGGCCATTAGAATTATTAATAGAAGCTGTAGATGGAAAGCTGATTCCAAAGCTTTTTCAAGTATTTAGTTCATTTTTGAGCAAGCATACTTGGTCTTGCTCTTACAGTAGAGTTTTTTGGCATTAATCCAGGACTTACTGTAGAGAAAATACCTGTTTGCCATTCAGGTTGCTCTATGATTAAGACCAACAACTCTTTCTTATATATTCTGAGAAGAATTTTAACTCAAACCAAACACTCTCCTAAGCATTTCAAAAACCCCAATCCTATTGAATATTTGCGTGTATATATATGAATATATCTATGAAGTTCCATGTACTTAAAATGTCTCCTTTTAGCTAATGCCAGTGCTTAGGTGTGAAAGCTGAGATAAGCTTTCAAAAAGAGTCTTGATTCTGGTTGATGCTGTATTCTTTTAAAGCACTTATTTTAATCTCGTGGGGAGAGGGGTGTCAAAAGCTTAGCTTTTCAGTCTTGTTTAGCAAAACTGTTACCAATTTTTTTTAAAATTGTCATAAATTTGTAGCACCTTTCATATCTGTCCCCCAGTGTCACCTTTGCTTACCTCTTCCCTAAGTGTTGCTTCTTCAGTTCTTGGATAGTACTTAAGAGTTTTCAGTAAACTGAACAGCCTACAAATTTTCTTCTGCATGTTTTGTAATTTAGGAACTATGTAATTCTTCCATCCTACCCCCAAATTTGTACTGCCTTTAAGACTTTTTGCTCTTATACCAGTAGATATGACGTTAAAAATATTACAACAGTAATACAAAAAAAAAGGATTTATAGTCTTATTTTCTGACAGATCAGTTAATTATCTGGTTTATTACACCTGATCTTCCCAGGTATGGGGCAAATTCAACAATAAGAAATGGAAGGAAAGAATTTCAGCATTACTAATCAGGCTACTATTAGAAGAATAATACGTTATCATAAAATCATAGAATGGTTTGGGTTCAAAGGGAGCTTAAAGATCATCTGCCCTTGCTGTGAGCAGAGACCCCTTCCACTAGCCCAGGTTGCTCAAAGCCCCGTCCAGCCTGGCCTGGAACACTGCCAGGGAGGGGGCAGCCACAGCTGCTCTGGGAAACCTCTGCCACTGTCTCACCACCCTCACAGGGAAGAATTTCTTCCTTATCTCTAATCTGAATCTATTCTCCATCAGTTTAAAACCATGACGCCTCATCCAATCACTTAAGATTCACTCTCTTTTCCTAATAAAGCTTTTTCCAAAATGAAAAGACAGGAGGCTTGCTTGCTAGTACTCATTTGCTGCCTTTCTTTCTGGTGTTTACTGTTGATATAAACAGGTATTTCTGCATGATTTCCAAACTAATCACTTAACTGGGCTCATTATGACCTGAATAAGTCTGAAGTTGCTGCGTATAACTGGTTAGATTACTGAAAATTCAGAATAGACTCAAAGTAGAAAATATTCTTAGTTATTTAGTGTATATGGTGAGGAGTCAAAGGAAGTGTTGCATCCAGTGCGTTTGAGAGATGAACCAATCTAATTTAAAAGATAGAAGCAACACTTCCTATACTGCTTCCCTGGGGAAATTAATTCATAACAAAATAGCTCTTACCATTAGTTTTTTTGTTTTGGTTTGGTTTTTAAGTCTTGTAATTATTCTTACATTTATTTCATTAGTCCTAGTTAGAACTCTTGGGACCACAAACACAATTTCACTTCCTCTTTCCTGTTTATATGTTTTAAATGATTCCAGACTTTTATTCATTCCTCCTTTCCATATGGCCAAAGCTGATAGATTTATTAATGTTAGTCTTATTGGTAAAAACCCAAGATCTGAAATTTTAGCTCTAGCAGATTTGCCAGTATATAGTAATAATGGTGCATGGTGGCTTGGGATTTTTATTTTTAAGCTGGAGTTGTTTAGCGTGGTGGCCTTTTTCCAAAGAAACTCTCCAGTTCTTCCTGAATATGCAGGGTCCACAGTTCCAATGACAGGAATAATTTCCCAGTTCTTTCACATTTATTTATACAATATTTAATTTTGTGAAAAGGCTTTTGTTCTGTGTTTTTCCCTGCTGTATTTGAACAGAGTTATCTTACAAAAATAATCATTATTTTTCTGACAAGATTATAGGCAACTTTGTACTGCTTCGTTTAGATGATTTTCGTATTTAATTTGATACTGTTGTTTAATTTTGAGCATCTAATATGCTTCCATTTAAAAAAATCAGTAAGCTGTGGTAGAAGTATCAGCAAGACTCAGCTTTTTGATGCAGAAATGAATCAGCGCCTACAAAACTGCTTTGGCTGGCTCTATTTATTTTTTAAAAATGTTTGGCTAAGAGTTTCATTTAAATTTGTTATTGCTAGTGGTGTGTTCTAGTGTTGTTTGGTTTGGGACTTTTTGTTGTTGTTTTGTTTTATATCGTTTAATGACTTTTCTGTGCAGTTCAGTGTGGATAATTACTGAAATCCACATTTCCCTTTGTCATATTTCTCGTATGGAAAATTCAACAGCTGGGAATGCGAAATAAGATTGAGTCTGTAACTTAACTGTGTGAATAAACCAATGACCTGAGCTCTTCAGTGAGGACTGTGTTTAATGGTAGGGCTTCCTCTATCTTGTATTGCAGCTTTGAGTAAGTTATTTAAGCCAAGTCAGTATCCCACCAAGAAAGCAGTATAATCCTTCAAAGCAGCTTTATTGACGGTTAACCAGCATCTGGTCTCATTATTAAAAAAAATCTGTAAATTTTAAAACTGGTGCCTCTTACAGTCTTTCATTCATTTCTGTATAATGAACTGCCAGCTCAGGTATTTGGTCATTCTGGAAATTAATACTTGGATAACTGGTTGATTGCTTCATGTTTAATGTCTGTCTTCAGGGTGTGTGAGAATGGTCAATGTGCTGGAGTAACGAATGGGGGACACAGCGCTACTTCTGAGATTAAGAAATCAAAACATCCAGAGTTAGGTATGTTTTTATTTTTCACTATTTAGCAAGAAAATTTACTCTGTGCTGTTCTAGGGGTACAGCAAGAAAACATTCACTTCTTGTGATTGTGTCATTCAGGAGATGGATGTGATGCACCTACTGTTCCGGTACCTTTACCACCTGCACGACCTCCCACCAGAGACAACCCAAAACACAGCTCTTTGCTCAACAGGACACCCTCCGATTATGATCTTCTGGTGCCCCCTTTAGGTTGCAGACTTTTTGCTGATCACATTTAATGGTTAACATTGCCTAGGTGAACCAAATGCCATCTTTATTGAAAAACAACCAACGTTGAGTATGTTAAGAGTACCAAACAAGTTATGGGCTAAATATTACAGACGTAAGTCAGTATTTGTGTCAGTGATCTGTACTTGGTATCTGTCTGTAAGCCCTCATGGAAGACAGACAAAAAGGCATACTAATTCTGTATTAAAGCTATGAAGGAAAGCAAAACCATTTTCCCTAAAATAAATTACAATTTTTTGTCCCTTAATATGAAGTTAGAGCATTGCAATTTAATGCAAGAGTGGAGGGTTTTTTCTATTGTAGCTTAAATAATTCCATTTCTTTTATCAAATACAAAGAAGAATGCCAAAGAGGTGACATTTAAGTCAAAGAAAACTAAATTAAATTAATGTTTATTTCCTGGTTTTTGCCACTGTTAAGGGACAGTTCAAAACTCACTGCTGCATACAGTCACCAAAACCTTTCTTTTCCAACCCTGATTTCTGTTCTGTTCTCCTATACAAGTCATTGTGCTTTGCATATACACTGGGGCTGTTTGGCCACCACCCACACCTTCATCAACAAACTCAGCTGCATGATTGTGCCTGTGTATGTGTCATCATCCAATCTTTTGGTTCCATAAAACCTTTTGAACATTTGCCATGTTCCTGCACTTATAGTCTCTCTGATCCCTGAAGTGTTCCTAAGAGAGAATGAAGACTTGAAGGCAGAATAACACATAAAAATGATGCTGCTTGGTAACCCTAGTCCTGTCTGCACCACCTTTGTCTAAGGGGTACCTTCTTTTGCCAAGCTCTAGAAAATTCAGTTTATATCTGGGGTCGGAGCTTTAGAACAACAAGTAAAGATAATATACTGTATAAATGTAGCAGTTTCAATGTAGTCAGCATAGGTGTTTGAATGTAAATATATTTGCTTAGCCACAGAAACATCGCTGTTATTATACAATGATATTCAGTGAAGCTTTCATTATAATACACTCTTTCCAACTGAACCACTAGAAGAAATCTCTCCCCCCATCCAAGAAAAGAAACTGAACCCTGCACAAGGTCATTCAGAGCATATTTTAGAAGAGGATTGTGCACAGTAAGAGTCAAGTTTACAATTTCATTACTGGAGTCACTGAACTGTTAGATGAACCCTAGGAGTAAAGGCCTCAGCAGCCAGAGAAAAATGAATTTTAAGCCTTACTCTTTACTCCATACTTCTTAAGGATGTTTTGCTCATCTAATAATTCTTTTCTAAAATGCAGGTGAAGATGCATTTGATAACTCACCCCCTTCACTACCACCACCACCACCACCTGCTCGGCACAGCATGATTGAGCACACAAAACCTGCTGGGTCAGGAAGCCGACCTCCTTCAGGACATGAACTGTTCCTTCATTCTGGTAAGAATACAAATGAAACAACATACTTTATTTCATTTTCCTTTACTTCAGAAGCTTATCTATGATCTGTGATAAAGTTCTATGATAAAGTTGTCATGAGGCTTCAGAATTCTGTTTTGTCTATACTTCATTATACAAAATGTTTGAAAATAGGGTTTTTTAATAGTGAAGATGACATGACTCAGAATATAAAAAGACTTAACTTTTATCACAAAATGATGAAATAAGGTCAATATTTCTATACCAGGCTAGATATTTTGGTAAATTGTACTTTTCCAGTAAGAGTTGTTACTTGTGAAGTCACGGGTTTTCTTTTGTAATCTGTGATACTAGTCTGTATCCTGTTGTTGACTCCATTGTTTTCTATAGTAAAACATAATTCATGGGACTTATTTCCAAGTCAGAACTTGGGGGAAAACTAGAAAATAAGGGAAAATAGTATCCTGCTTTGTTAGAACTGTTGTAAACTTTTGCTGCAAAACTATATCAAATGTGAACACAGTTGCAGGCACCTGTGATTCATAACCTTTTTGATAAGTCAAGTTTTCACCTCTCTCTCCCCATGAATCACTGTGACTCTTTCTCAGTATGGTATTTTGCTTGTAAAAGGTATATAAGCTATGGTCATAATTTACGAATTTTGTCTTTGAGTTGAAAACTGTTTGTCAGGTTAATTAAGTTGAATATATTTACTGATGATGATACAGATGACAACAGGATTTTTGTGGGTAATAGGGCATACCTCCAAAGTGACTTTTTTTTCTCTGTGGACACTTCCAGAGGTTATTGGTGTCTTAAGCTTATCTGTCCTAGGAGTATTGTCAGTGATTATCTACCTTGTGGTGTGGTTAGATGCCTTCCACCCTCCTATCTGTTTTTCTTTGAAGCTGTATGGAGAGGGGCAAATAGAAATGTGTTGGCGACAGTATCAAAGGAAGGCCAGAATGACAAGCAGTCATGTGCAACTCCATAACAGCCTGACAGGTTGTCGGGTGTTTGTCTGACCTTTGTGAATGATACTAGCTGTGGGATGAGAGTGAGCTAGTTTAGGTTGAACTGGAGTGATCTTTTATGGAATGTTTTTATTATATATTTTTTGCCACCAGTCAAGGCCTGACATTGAGTAATTTGCCAAAACTGTGTATATTTTTATAATGCAAATTCAGCTCAGTGTATTTTCTCATATAAGCCTCTGAACGTATCCAGGTAAAAAGACTTGCACGTTACAGGATATAAAGGTTGATCTTCATAAATACAGGGCCAGGAATTAATTTATTTTCTACACTTCAAAATAAAAACAACGCCATCTTCAATAGTCCAGTCTGACTGAGTGCCTCAAATTGTGTCATCTGATGTAGAAACACACACTGCACCGTACAGTTCTAATGGGAATAGAGAGGAAAAATAGAAGCCCTCACACAGAGACACACAAGCTCTGTCGATCTGTGTGCAGTTCCCAGAAACATGCAGAGTTTTAAATTATTATTTCCAAGTAATCTAGGAAACATCACTAATGGCATTAAAAAACATTTAATAACTTTTAATTAAAAATCTAGAAAATATATATACGGCCATGTGGTGGTGTTCTTATTTGCATAGCAAATAACAATTTTAAAGCAGCAGTTTTCATTAATCTTAGAAGTGTATACATCTACTTCGGTGTACATGGTTGTGTGGATTGGTCTTTTTTTATTCATATGGTATTTCTAAAACGGTATTACTCACTTTGCATCTTGTCAAATAAATTACTGTAGGTGATTTATGATGAGTTTTTGATGATTGGTTTCCATACAAGTCTTGGGGGTGATTTCTCAGCTATCCATCAGAGCCTGTCAGATTAGAATAATAATCTCATCATCAACAACAGAAAAAAGTTGCACTCACATACAAACATTCTTAGGAGTCCAGAGCAGAAGCCAGGGCCAAGATGATGTTAAACACTTGCTCAGCTTCATCCTCAGTAGCCAAAAAAACCAAAGAAAAGGACACAATGTTCCAGGACTATCTATTTCTCTCATTTTAAAAGTTCTGTGTTTGTAATCAGCAGAGAGAATTTAAAAGCCTAGTCACAGCATTTACCAGTCTCCGTAGTATTTACCGGTGGCTGGGACTGTATGAATAGGGACTGCCCTGAAGTCTTTGTGAACTGCAAAGCATGGAAGTGTTAGGAAGTTCTAGCCTAACTGAATAGCTAGGATATTTCTAATTGTGCTGCTTCAGGCTTTGCAACCTTTTCCATGCTTTACCAGCCACAATCCTCACAGTGTCAGGGTTGAATCATTGATAGGTACCTCATGGATGTAAACAGAGGAGCCATGGTCAGTGCCTTTGACCTGTGCTCTCAGTTTTGTCATTTCAAGTCATAGTTACCTATCTACTATGCAAGTGTTGAATTTAGATGTATAAAGCACATGCATGTGCTGTGGGGTAACACCTTTGTTTGGATTCATGAATCCTCTATCTGAAGGGAGGCTATTTTAAGCCTCGCTTCTATGCATCAGCCCCCTCCTCTCCACCATATAATAATTCTCATTATTCTAAGACACATTTTTTTTCTGTTATTATAGATCCCCATTTTGATCCAATAACTGGTCATGTTCCTTTGCCACCTGCTCGTAGAGTAACTGGAGAAAATGTCAAAACAAATAGGACATCTCAAGACTATGATCAACTTCCTCCCTCTTCAGGTAAGGTAGAAAACTGTTCTTGGAGAAAATTCCAACTTCATGAAGCAAATAACTTTCATCCGTAAAGTCCAATGAGGTCTTTGTCATTTTGAACAACAAATGTTAATGATAATACTGCTTTACAAAAATACGAATTCATGAAAGGATAACAGAGATTAAAGTTCTGCAATAAAGGTAGAAGTGGCTACCTGTTGTCTTGTAGGTATAGATAATTATGGCATCAATTTCACTAGCTGCCAAATGGAATGCTTACATGAGTTCTAGTGTTCCTTATCTTTGAGAAGGCAGAGATTTTTCTGCCACCTTTAAAGATCACGAGAGATCAGAAGTCCTGCAGGGACCACATGCATCTCACTTCATCTTATTATTTTCTGGTCTTTTTTCCTAATATGCATGAAGAAAAATTTTTGAATGTTTTTTAATGAAACAAGAAGAACCAAAACCAATTAAAATTCAGCCTTCCGTTTGCAACAGAACAGGTACAGTAGAAGCAATTCCTCTGCCATGGAAATTTTTAGTATGGTTTTCAGGCAATTCTATTAGTATTTAAAGGAAAGCTACTCAAATTATTTAAAATAATAACAGTATTACCTGTATTTCAATTTTTGGACAAATTTTCTTTCTTTTATATGTGCATGGTATATGGGGAAGGGGGAGGATTGTCACATTTGCATCATTTGGCTGTGTGGAGAGACTACACAAAGAGCAAGCCAGGTGATGCTTTGAACCATTATTCATTCTCCAGATGAGAGAGAATTGTGCATGAAAACTTTTCTAATGCATAAAATAAGGAAGGGACTTAGTTCTCTAGTCTTTTGGTTGTAATGATCATCAGTGTTTAATTGCAACAATCACAAATGGAAAAATACACATTTTTTTGAATAGTAGTTATATCTCTCCTTCTCAGGAATATGTAGTTCCACTCTGTGGTATAACAGAGAAAGAATATATTTTTCCAGCTTAAAGTACAGGGGAAATTAAGTAAGCCTGAAGAGTGCTACAGAATTTCTGATGAATAGCACATTTGAGAATTAGTGTGATGCCTTTGGTAAATAATAGCACTTTTGGGAGGATACCTCTACTTATATAACAGTGTGGGTTTTTTTTTTCTCTCTATTGCTAGAACAAAAAAAGTGTTTTAAAAAGAATGTTTTATGTGTGACACTGTGAGGAATCTATTTGTCTTACAGTGTTAACCTGATTTATTTAGGGCACTTTAAATCTTTTATAATACAAATTATGACAATGATATAGCTACTGTTTAAAGCTATGGAGTTTTCCTGCAATTCTTTTCAATTCTGTGGTAGAATAATTTCTAATTTTTCTAAACTACTGCTTGCCACTTAAGATCTTGGACCTTTCTGATGTCACTTAATAAATACTTTTCTATCTGTATGTTTCCTAAGTCATCTTCTAAAACACCCATATGCATCGACCTTTGCTATAAGTATAATTCTAAATCAGTATGATGTACAGCAAGATATTCAATTTCATTTCAATTAAGTGAAAACTATGTGATTGATCATGTCATAGTCATAATTGGAAAGTTGTTTTTACAGTGGCAGTAATTCCATAGAACAGAACTGATGAGCTTCAGGATGAACTGATTCACCTTCATCTATGATTTAAAAAGACAATGTAGAGAGCATAGCTCTATTCAGAACTTTTGTTTTTGCATTTATCCTGAACTAATCAGTTCACTTAGGAAATTCTTCATTTCAGCCCTTTTGTATGTTGAATCTTTGAACTAGCTGGAAAAGAAATGTAGTTCACTCTCAAATCCAATTACAATTTAGCCACTGGCTTCCTAGAGTAGCATGGGGAGTCCTTTAAGTTTGTGCTTTGGTTTGACTATTTTTAAGATTGCTGTCATGATGTTTAACTGAATTGTTAACATGTAATGGGAAATTTGTTCTAATTCAGCATCGAACACTTAAGAAATAGTTCTCAGCTATGCACCTATCCCCAAGGCATGGTTTTTCAAACTTAAACTTATTACCACAAAACAAGAGGAGATAATTGCTAATAGTATATTTTGCCTAAGCACAACCAGTGATACGTGGGAAAGGTATAAGAAAATCAGGCCTCTAACATAGTTTTCAGCTGTATTTTACTGAATTTAGCTGTTCTTTAAGAAATGGATTCAAATGGCTAGTTAAGTGCGTTTGTCTGCTGCCTATTCACTCACCTGGCCTTATTAAAGCACTTGCATGCAAATTTGAATTCCTTTACACATAAATGTTAGGGGAAGAGTGTTCCATATTGATTCAGGGTGGATTTGAACTAACCCTAGAGGTAGTAATGTGCCACTGTAATGCAGAATATGAAGATCATACCTAACAGCTTACAGACCAATATTTGCGTTGCTCCCCTCTCACTTTCTCCTTGCTCTCTCAGTTCCTTAGTATAGGTGTCCCCTGGGTATGCTCTGTTTCTGTACCCCTGTTCGATTAGATGTAGCTGCTTGCCACTGCTCCTCAGAGGGCCTTGCACAACAGGCCTTCATCACCTGGTTCTCTGATGCTTCTCAGTCTGTCAGTGAAAGACTGTGGAACATACAGGAGAAGCAGCAAGGGAAGAAAAGAGGGCCATTTCACAGCAGAGAGGAACAAACAGTTGGCATAGTTACAAATATCCTCTTCCCACTGTGCCACAGAGCTCTTGCCTTACAACTTCTTTTGTGCTTTTTGAACAATTATTAAATGGGCCTGTGTCTGCCTTTCTACTAAGGGTTAAATCTAGTGCTGAATTACAGAAATGTGAGTGATAGAAGCAGTTCCTTGCTGCAGAAACTGTTAATTGAATTATGCAATTAGAAAATCTATTTGAGTTTTCAGTTAGGCATCCACAGTGGCTGAAACAGCAGAGAGGATGGGAGGTTGGGAAGGAAAGTCCTGCTTAAATAGCTCTATCTCAGTGTCCAGATGCACATGCATTTTAGGCTTAGTATCTTTAAGCTCAGGATCCAGTGTGATACCCAGCTTCAGCTAATATGTTATATGGATGTGAAGATACTGAAAGAGATGTCAGCACTTAAAATAATAATAGGAATGGAGTTAAAGAGAGGGCTGGAGATCTTAAAGTATCTGTGCTATAGAGAGATGTCACTGTAGTGAGAATAAAATGCCTATGCTGCAAATCTACTGACAGAATTAAAAATTACCTTTCTAAATGATGTGATTGCTTAATAAAGTTTTTTTGGAGGCTTCAGCAAAGTGAAGATTTTATCCAAGAAATAACTTTTTAAGCCTGTATTAGGGTAGAGCAAAAAATGTCTCATGTAACACAGACACGGAAGGATTTGATCTATGAGTAAGGAATTTCCTTCTATACTTCAAGTCCGAGGGAAAAAGTAAATTTTGCAAATTAATTTTGTTTAATCCTCTATAGAAATGAAGTCCGTAACAAAATGTGCATATTAAAACAGTTTGAAATGTTCATGAAACAAAAATTACCAGGTTTAACATGATACACCATTGTTTTAAATATAAAGACTATTCTTCTCTTACAGTCTTGAGTTTTCTAAAATAACTGAAATGAGAAATTTGAACTTGGTTTTGATTTGGTTTTTAGTGATTAACCACATTTCCTAAGCTACAGTTAATTTCTCAAACCAGAGTGTTTCATGGATCTTCCACACCTTCATAGCAGGTTTGGATCTGCTTCAGGTAGAAAGTTTAGCTTTTATGTAATTCCTTGCATCTTCAGAGAGAAAAAATCATAACCCACATGAAATAGCCCTTACTATTTATAGGTTGTGTCATAACTACTTGCAAGGAAAAAAGCAATGAAATTAGAACAAAATTTAATCTTGGGCCCTTACTGTACATTTTTAATCAAATTACTCTCATCCATTTGTTACATGAATCTCACCATCTTGCTAAAAGTACTATTTGCTTATCTTCTCTGAATTAAGAAATGAAGTTAAAATTTATAGCAACACTTTCATTGTGAATGCATGGTAACTTAAGTTGAGAGAAAAAATACACCTTGGTTATGCATGCACTAATGTGCATTATTTTTTCATTCGTCTGAAATGTTTGATGCACTCAGCTGAATTACAGTTCTCTCTATCCAGTATTATGATAAGGTAACATGTTGTAACTGCAATACTAGAAATACAGCATTCTTTCATCACTAAAAAACTGTCTCTGAAGTACTTAACATTGCAAAATGCCACTGCTGTCAGTATAAGTAAACAGGAAGCATCACAGGCAGAAATTCCTCTAATTTATCTATCAAAGTCACTGTTGATGGAACTTTTTAGAACCTTTTTTGAAAGATTAAAGACTTTTTTTTTTAAAATACTTTGCTCTTGAAAGTGTTTCCTCTATGGCTCTATGCCTGCTTGTATTTAAGCTTCTTATTGTGGAATCAGTGAGGATAAAGAGGTTTCAGTAAAGTACCAAGTTTACTTGAATACGAAACTCTTGACTCTGAGAAGATTAGCAAGTCTGAATATTAGCTTTTTTCATCAGCATATCATGATTCTTAGCACCACTATTAACTGTGAAGGTAACCTTTCCACTGAAGAGAAGGAAAGGGGAGATATTTCCAAATGGGCACTGGAGAGGAAGGATTGTGTTCTGTTCTCACCATTGAAAATAATTGGACTAGATGTTTAGAGAAACCAGTTATTTCTGTACTTATGCATAGCTGCTATGCATGAAATGAACTGCAATTGACTGAACAGAATCTGCAAGATGTACCAATAAGTGAAGGATTTTTCTTCCTTGGGCATATTTGGCTGGATTCCAATTCTGTGGAATTTACGGTCCTAAATAAAATTGTGATCAAATTGTTTTGGTTTTTTTTAAACAGACTAAGTAAAAGTTATCAAACTGGGTTGAGAGTGGAGAGCCTTTAAAATTTTGACTGGCTATTTTCACCATCTTTGCTGTTTCATCATAATTTCTTCCAACTTTGAATAATTCAGATTGTAACTTGCATGTTCCTATCATATTATTAAAATAGTACTTCACTACAGTATTTCTATGTTAGATGTTCTTGAGGAATTCAACTTCTGTCCAAATTTTAAAATGAGATATATCAGTGAATTAAAATCTCTCTTCATGTTGCTTTAGAATTTTACTTCTAAACTGCTTCATAAGGGTTGACCTACCTATTACACAATTTTAAGCCAATTTATAATGATTTCTGTCTCCTTTATTTGAAACAGATGGTTCACAAGCACCAGCCAGGCCCCCTAAACCACTTCCTCGGAGGACTGCACCAGAAATACACCACAGGAAAGCATATAGCTCTGACAGTTCCACGGAAAATGTGGATGCAAAAATTGCAAAACTTATGGGAGAGGGCTATTCCTTTGAAGAAGTCAAGAGGGCACTTGAAATTGCCCAGAATAATGTTGACGTGGCCCGTAGTATTTTAAGAGAGTTTGTCTGTTTTCCTCCACCAGTTTCCCCACGTCTCAATCTATAGCAGCGTCAAGATTTTCTTGGAGCATGTGAATTCTACATATACCCGTGTGGACTGGGGAATGAGAGAAAGAAGAGAATGGAATATTTTTCTTTCATCCTTAGTAGAAGGGTGTTTGTTTCCAGCCGTTTATCAAAGGCTCATGGCTGCTCTGATCAAGACTTATAAATATGCTGAGGCTTATGTATTTTTGCTAGCCATACTTTTTTAAATCAGGGTTGAACTGACAAAATAATTTAAAGTTTACTTCCCTAGAACTTTTAATCTGTGAAATGCTTTTTCTTGTTTACAAGTTGGCAAGTTACAGTTTTCTAGTTGATGCCTGTACTATGTTCCTGTTCATATTCCCTTGTACTTGTGGTCAGTTCTGCTGTAGCATTCCCAACAGTTTCCATGCTGACCACCCCATTGACTAAATCATCACTTTCTAGAACTTGTGTTTGGTTTTGTTTTTTCCTCTTACAAGATGCTTTAATTGTTTTTTGCATTTCAGCTCATCAAATGCAAAAAGTATGTGGCCTTCACTACTGATTTTTTTTCTTCTGAGATTCCTTTGCTTTTGAGAGAGGAAATATCTGAATGTAAAATGCATTTTTCTGTTATGAACTGCCTTTTTAAAGGTATTTTGACAGTAATGTTGGGCAGCTTTCTGTTTAACATGAATTCCATGACCTGTAGTCCTCAAGGTCTTTTATACAGTTTCCACAAAATAATCCTAACCAACAAATAAAAAAAAAACCACTTCGTGCAGCAGTGATGCTCTTTCAGATTTGAGTGATTGCAAATGTTCAAAAAAGCCAAATGCACATGGTAATACTGTTTTGATTACACACTAATGACACCAGTTCTCTGACCTTTGTACACTGAGGCATGCCAGACTAGAAGGAATCTTTTTGAATCATATTAATGTTATTCAGGTAAATTCCAGTCTAGCTTCTGTAAAGTAGAATGCGGTTAATTTTTTGTTTGAGTGATTATCCTGTGGTTCATTGTGGCTTGGATCAGTTTGTATTAACACGGAAACTTTAAATCTTTGATGCACTGTTAATTCCTAATGCTACTGTAGCAATATTTTTTGCAAAGTTCTTGAGTAACCTCCTCCTCTGTACACTTTATTATTCTTAAGTATGTGTTTAATACCCAAATTCATTCACTCGCTTTCCAGCTGTTTAGTTGGAAATACATTTCTGCTTTATGTGGTTAGTGATACTTCAGGCTTTGACATTTTATGTTTGAGCCCAAATTAATGCAAGCCAAATTAAAAATCTTCCCAATTTTAGAAGAGAGACAAGACACCTCTGTTCTTAGTACACTAGAAGTTAAAAGTCCAGATATTTCCAGAATAATTCTTAAGATTGCTGCTTTCTTGGTTTTTTTGGGAAACTTTGAAATCTTATTTTGTTACTATTGAAAAGATAAAACCATGTGATAGTTAGAATATTTTTCACATTTTGAAATGTGACCAGTATATGAGAATTTTCACAGTGTGCTAAGGTGCATGTGAGGTATATATTTGTTTTTCCCTTTCAGCATTTCTCCTTCACTCAGAGCAAGCAGTAAAAGTTACATCCCTTACAGGATCAGATCTCGGCAGCCAATGCATTTCTTTTAAAGATTTAAAAAAACAAAACAAAGCCAAAACCAAAAATAAAACCCCAAACCAGCAAATGGCTGAATTGCAGGATTCAAAATAACTGGGAACACCCTGTGGAAATTGCTGTAATATCTCAAAGTCTATTGTTTCATCTGAAAACTAATTAAATTATTTCATAGCATCACAAAGCGTAGTATGGATATCATTAATTTGCTTCAGTGCTAAAAGATGGACAGGGGAATTCAGGGTATAGGGAAGAGCTTCTGTTTCATTTTGATTTAAGCAAATGATTCTGAGTTTATGTTCTAGAAAAGGGCATTTGCAACTTTCTTTAAATGTTCATTCCTTGAGTAAAGCTTATGAAAAGTTTGAGTTGAAGTTATATTCTGTGCTTTTAGTTCAAGTAATATCTTTCCTCTGTTTTGGGGGAAAGTTTTATGTAGTCTTGAACCCTCTTGTTCATTTGGTTCGTTTACAACATCAGTCTAGCGTTTTAGCTAACTATAAATTCAGAATGATTCAGGCTGTTAAATTAAACACTCTGGTTGTACTGGAATTACTTAAATGAGGTTCTAGCTTGACTGCCAGCATAGCAATGACAGTGAAAAAAGAACACTTTACAAGGATGAGCAAATAATCTGCAGATTGAGTTTTGAAAGTTTGGATTGTAATGGAGAACTCATTTTCTGATTTTTATGCAGCAGCTTAGTATAAATTACAGCCTTATATTTCAGTTAGAGGAGGAACTTCTGCCTGATGGATTAAGGTTTGTAAATTTTTCCTTCTCCTTCTAGTTGTGACCACCAGTGACACATTTTTTTAGAAGTGTTAAAAAAAGCTTGATGAGCAATATTCTGAGTGGTAACTTGAAAAGATTTCCATTAATCTTTAAATGAGTGTGCTAATAACACTTCTAAATAGTGGAACATGAAGACTATTTCAAACCTGTTTTGGTTAATAGTTTTAAAGTCAAACAGAGCGAAATTGCTTTGCTAGTGTTGATGTTTACTCTTCAGGAATTAATAGGCTTAAAATAAATTAATCTGGCTACAGTCTAGTTCTCTAAACATATTTTAACCTTTGAAAGACTTAAGGGTTTGAGCCTGGCAGTGTGTTATGCACATATATAACTTTAAGGAAGACTGATGTCAGTGAGAATGCTTGAATGAACAAAGTTGGTTAAACTCAGAAACACATGCTATCATATTGTTCCAGTTAAATGTCACTGGAGGCTTTAGACCGTCATTCTGATGTCTGTTGGCCTCTTCTTTTATCTCCTTTTAGCTAAATTATTGCATTTTAAGCAAATTGGCTAAATCAGAAGTTGAGCAAAGTAAGTGGACATCAGCAGCATGGATCTTTTCCAAAGACTACGAGTAGGAAAAAAAATTAAAATGTGATAAAATAAATGAATTTAATATGATTAGCCATGTTAATGGCTTGGCTGGATCTCTAAACGGCCACTGTTAAAATTTGTTAATGTTCAGTATCTCAAGAGTGCATCTGGCACAGTTTTTTTTTCATAATGTGAATTTAGGAAGTTTCGTACCGGGATCATTTCTTCTGTTATATTTTTCTCATTTTCAGCTTGAAGCTTTACTTTGCACTGATGACTCTGACCTGAAAGCATTTAAATTTGTGTCTTAAAGCTTGACAAATTTTGAAGCAAATGAACATCGTATTCTAAGCAAATTCAGGTACTACCTGTTGACCTGGAATTTAGCGCTTTTAGGAATGACTTCTTGAAAAAGGACTTCAGTATTTTTCATTTTGAAGGATGTTCTTTCAAATAACTATTTTATCTCAAAACGCCTTTTATAAACTGTCTAACATGTGGCAAACTTAGTGATGTGTTCAATTAATTTATATTTTATTCAACATTCTTTTTAAATTTTGGTTATTATGTAAGCTCAAGTTCTTTATCTGTTCATGTAAGGTATTTTATAAAATTAATGTAAACAGAATGTTGGGTTGGTCCGTGATTTTTCAAGACTCTGTCTCTGTTATTTAATATTATCACTGTTCATATGCTGCTTTGGAAACACAGCCTATCCTGTGTAGGGGTCTTAGAAACAGTTGTTTTGTAAGGCACAAAAATAAGGCCTTGCCCTAAAATAAGTTGAATCATTGCATTGAGGCATTCACTTTATATCCCCATACATTATTTAATTTCTAAATTTCAGTAGTAAAACTTTATAAATTGGCAGCAACTTCGGGATGTGCATGTAGTAGTTGCAGAAAGATGATAATCGTTAAATATTTAGAATCCAAAGTGGTGAACATGTAGTCTGACTGTCCATTAATTTACAGGATTTTTTCCTGAAGAATATTACAATAAGCTCACACTGATATTTCTACAACATCCCATGCATTTACTTTCAAGTATTGTACTCTTAATGTAAAAAAATATTTTAGGAGTGTAAAACATTTTTTCTGTTACAGTATTCCAGCATTCTGAAAAAAGTTTAGAAAAATCTAACCCCCCTATGCCTGACAATATTTAAAGCTCAACACCATTCCCTGCAGGTTGGATCAGACTTTCAGTGATGGGATTTTCATGGTACTTTCTTCAGTCTGTGTTAAATCCCTGTCCATTATATAGGTCACTAGTCATATTACTAAGTAGGGAGATTAACTGTTGGGAATACTTGCCTGTAGTACTATAGCTGCCTGTTATTTTTACTCTTCCAATGTGAAAGTCAGCTGTCACCTTATTGTGTTATAATCAAATTTTAGCAGCTGGGTGCTCTAGGAATATTTTAGGAACTGTTGTTTGATAGATGCAGTCATTCATTCAGTACAAGATATCTGCCTCTGTTTATTGTTTGCAATGAGTTTCCATCAGGAAGATGATAAATTTAGATTTTAAAAATATTGTATGTTACTTTGGCACCTAAACATTCCATTTGTCCTTAGATGATCTTATGTCTAGTAGGGAAGGCTCTTAATCAAAATAAATCTTAAATTCAGATATTTAAAATCAGAAAATAAATTTCTGAAGCTTAATCCCATAACCTTCTTGAACATTGTAAGGAATTTAAAGGCCTCAGAATAAAGAACCATGGGAAGATTCTTGCTTTCTAGACCCGCCAGAAACAAAAGCACAAGCCCATTGAATACTGATCTTTGACTGTGAAGCTGCTTGCATTTGTCTTGATCTGTGAAGGGATCAGCCAGTCTTAACTACAATAATACTGGTTTGAAAAAAGTCAACTTTTTCTAATTGCAGTAACTGCCACAGTAGCCAGCAAGATGGGAGAGGAGCAGAGAACTACACAGAATATAATTCTGTCCTAACAATCCAAGCCTCTCTCTCCTGTTGGCATACAAGATTTAGTTGTTTTGAACTGCCGGGGTGTCTAGTGCAAACGAAAGAGTATTTGTTAAGATTACTCCAGTCTTCAATTACTGTGTCCTTCTCTAAGAAGTTCTTAAAAAGCCTTTCTCTTTTGGAACAGGATGCCAGGATCCTAGCAGCAGAAGTAAGTATGAAGTAGCACTCCGCTCAATGTTTTTTGATGCTAGCAAAACAACCAAAAGATTTATAAGGATTTAAGTGGAAACACCTCTGTTTTAAAGCTCATCTGGGTTTTTGAAGGCTGTGTGTATCTACTTGCATTTGTACATGCTAGTCCAGTGAAGCACAGAGTACTCCAACTGATGCCAGCCTGCAGAGTTCAGAACTACACTGTGGTGCCAGAATAATCAAGCTACTGTAGTCATCCGTGCTTTAAAAGGCAAGTTTTTCTCCCTAGGTGGCTGGGGAGGTGCATATATTTACTCCAAAATAGATAACTTGCTTGCCGTAATAATAGTAATAAAATAACAAATGCTCCCTGGTTTTCATTAGACCACAATGCAGTAAGTGCCCTAAGGACAACTTGTCTTTAAATAATTTGCTAATTGAATATCACCGAATTTCAAATGCTTACTTAAAAAGGTAAGTCTCCATAATCAGCCATTCAGAGATACCTCAAGGTAGTGGCTGGCATAGTTTTCTGTAGCTGTTATCTTGCTTGAACCTGTGACTTTCAGGTGCTTCCTCTTGAAGTTTACATCTTCATTACCAAGTCAGTATGGTCCATACAAAATTCTTGGACCATTATTTCAGAATTTTTATTCTCTCTACTTTTCTCTATGGCTGTTATCAGTAATAACTTTATTATGTAGGCTTATACACTGAAATTCAAATTCTCCTGCTCTTACGCATCCCAGCTTGGGCCAAGTTCAGCCCTGCCTTTGTCCCAGAGCAGATGCATCATTTTGTTTGCATTGTCATTTGCTTTCTCCAAGACTGTTTCTCCTCTCTCCCTCCTACCCCAAATCTCTTCACAGTGAACCACCAGTACATCCTTCATCTCAGTAATGACAGACACTTGACAGTTTCCCATCTCATCTTCCAATCACATCTGTATTTTTTTCTGTAATCCCTCATAAGCATTCTGCTAGTCTTGTCTGTCTCAATCATTATACAGATTTTTCCATGCCATATCCAAATCACCCCTGTCAGCACAGTTGTCCAAAATGGATTCAGAATTCTGTGAGAAAGCTATTTTCGTTGTTAGTATCACAGGCATGTTTCCCAGCTCCCTTCTCATCCTGGAAATATGCTTTTGTATTTCATGATTTGTTTGTCAGGGACAGAGATGAAATCCACTGCTTATTTCAGCAGATCTCTGTTCTGTTTCCAAGATGTAAAAAGAAACCAATAAAGATATCCTTTCCTAATAACAGTCCTTGTGTTTGAGATGGCTTCTATCTCCATATGAGAGTCAAGAAGTTTGTCCAACAAATGTGGTTTGTACCTTGGAAAGTCACAATTATATTTGATTACTTCTAGTACTGGGTGAGGTGCAGGTTGAAGGGATGAATTTTATAAGACGTGTCCATGATGTTGCAAAGTCGCTTGCATATAAAGATAACCGATTGCCATGAGTGGCCAGGATAAAATATTGGCTCTGTACCTTTTGGTAAGTATCGTGTAGCTTGAAAACTCTTGCACAGAAAAGGTGAAACCACAACATCTGAATGATTCCACCAATGGCCCCCAAAAGACCTTTATTCTCCATTTGCCAAGTAACCTTGCCCACAGGTTGGTTGTGGTGATGATCATTTTGTAGCTTTTTAGATGAAGTCATATTTGTTAGCATGACTGTAAATAGAGCGTTCCTGGTTTTACATGCTGCTTCCGGGAAGGCACACATTATAGTTTTCCCAAAATCTAACAGAAATGGATGGTTTACATCAGGTCTTATAGAAATGCAGCCTATCCACCCGGAAAGAATCCTTCAAAGACAAGACAGCTGGATAGTGAGGGAAGGGTTGAGAATGTTCAAGCTGAGTGACCAAGGGGGTGGTAGTGTGTTGAAACCATGATTTCTCTTGTGGGGGCAGGAATAGTGTAATAGAAGGAGGAGGGAGCGAATAGGGGTGAAGGGGAAATGTGAGAGTAAAATGTGGAGTGAATCAGGTGAGAGAAGACAGGTAGAATGCTGTTTGGACCAAACAGCAGAAAGCAGAAGGAAAAAAAGTGACATCTTAGAAAAAAGTGTAAGTGCTTCAGAGTGTGGGTGGTGGAGGGAATTTGGGTTGTAGTGTGCAAAGGTTCACTGAAGTGGGGGAAATCTTACTGTTTGGGGCACAGCATAGTCACTTATAAAAGGGCATTATGTGCCTGCATGTATCATTCCTAGGTCACCTGCACCATAGTTAATACCCTTATTTTAGTGTTTACCCTCACTACCACTCTTCACCCCCACCTTGCTGCAGTCTCTGGCACAGCTCTGAAATTCTGTGTGTCAAACAGTTTGGTCAGTCCTCACAGCAACATTTTTTTGCCAGTGGTTTAACATGTGGTGGTTTCCTAGGCCCTTTAAGCTTTTCTGTATGTTTTGAGGTTTAGTTCTGACAAAATTACTATGAGCAATAAACGAAGCTGGCTTGGAGTTAAGCAGATTTGTTCAGGCATTGGCATCCCTTCCTTTGATGTGTTGGTGTTGCTGAGTAAATGGTCTCCAAGATTATTAGGAGAGGCTGAGTCTTAATTGTATCTGTGCTTTGGTTTTGATATGTTAGATGCTGACTGACCAGGGCACTGCTGCAGGCTGTGAACCTGTCATCAGACTGGCTCTTGATTCCCTTTTTAGCCACATCCTCTTAACAATTCCTGCAGGCCTGAGACCAAATCAAAGTTGTCTGTGACATCGTTCAAAGATGTGGGTATGCTTTTCACTTCTTGTGGCTGTGTAACTTACTGTATTCACATGTGGTACCATGAGCATAATGCTGTAAAATTCAACCTATCCTGAAACCCATGTAATTTCCGTGCTTATTTGGTGGTTGATATAACTTG
Organism: Athene noctua; assembly: GCF_965140245.1. Taxonomy (NCBI): domain Eukaryota; kingdom Metazoa; phylum Chordata; class Aves; order Strigiformes; family Strigidae; genus Athene; species Athene noctua. The sequence continues at coordinate 142,116,969 of NC_134037.1, read as the reverse complement.
CCTTGTGAAGTACACAAGGTTCCTGTGATGGGGTGTGCAGGACAAAGGTTAATTTCTTGCTAGTGATGAGCAACAGCAGTGTGGACTAACAGCTAATATGCAGAGGCTCCTGTTGTACAACTATCTTAGCAATGTGGATTGATTTTTCTTGGTTGGTTGAACTGAAAGTTATTTTTCAGTGATCTGCCCTTCTAGGACCCTGTATAACTGTATCATCATTGTATTTAAGCTCTCCCCATTACAGTAATATCCATGCCTCTTGAGACTGCCTGGTCTTCTCCCTTTCAAGACTGCAGCAACTCTGTCGAGATAGCTGTATGAGATGTGTGTGGGGATACTGGTTGGCTTATTTGTTAGTAGCATGTGCTTGTGGGATAAAAGGGATTTCAGGAGAAGCCTTTGTGGTTTTTTGGTTTGTTGTTTTTTTTTTTTTTTTAAGAGAATAGTTTTTAAGGTGGAGAAGCTTTTATTTTCAGTTTTTGGAAGCTATCACACATGCCTTTAAAGAAAGGAAGTTGCTGATACTCTTTTTCCTTGTTTTTCAAGGTATATATTGAACAGTGGCTTTGAGGGAGCCACATATTCTCCAACTATTTTTTTTTCTCTCTTGGTTAATCAATAACTAAGAAAACTTCTGCTCCTTATATAGTTTCTGAAATGATACCAACCTACTGATGCTTGTTCAACAGTTACACTGTTTGAACAATACATTGTTATATATCTCTTGGTGGCAAGTCAGTGATAACAAGGTAGAAAAGGTTTATCAGAGGAAACGGGAAGGAGGGATGTGACAGAGGTACCTTGCAAAGGAAGAAAATGGAAACAGATGAAGAAAATACTTTTTAAGAAAAAAGGAAGAAAGAAAATGGTTCATTTTGTGAACATTCTTTCACCAGAAGTGAGAAATGTAAATAGCATCATTAGCTAAAACATAAATGGTGGTAGATAATACGACTTAATAATTCTATTTAATGCTGTTTTAAATTAACAGCAAATCTCAGACAGAAGGGGCTTTTCATTTTTTTTTATATCATACCAAAAATATGTTTAGTTAACATCTTTTAAGATTAGACAATACTTGTAAAAGTAAGTGGGTTTGAAATTGGTAGTGAGAAAGTTCACCATATCTTACAAATGAGTGAGTAAGCAAAGAAAACCTCATTTGTTGTTTGGCAGTTTTGTATCAGAGGCCAGTTTGGAGAACCTGTTAAATCTAGAAAATGATGAGACCTTACTACAGCAGAGGACCTCTTAAGCCTTGGGAAGGCTTACAATACGTCTAAGTAACAAGGTGTATTTAGTTTGGTGCTGGAGTTGTGTGTTACAGGAATGTCAGTTTAAGCCTTACCCAGCCATATAATTCTCACAATATTAAGGGTTATACCTTACTGAGTGCCAGCAGCCTGCAGTCCAGTTTACACATTCGTTCTTCCTCCATGTAGAACTTGCAACAGGCTATTCTTTGAAATGGAAGGTGGGGTTTTTTTCCCTCAGCATTGCAATCTAGGTTTCACTTTTCAATGCGGTGGTGGAATTAATTTTCTGACTACAGAGCAGTCATGCTGTCATTATGCTCTATGGTCATCTTTGGCATTAAATCATAGAGCCATCAGGCATGCTGAAAATTGTTATTGCACAAATACAACAAAATTATTTCGGAGGCAATAGGGATACCTCAGTTTCAGGTGTTCCACTTTTAAAAACGACTTCCTGATCATCCAGTGTATTTTAAGATTCCTAAAATGGCACACTTAAAATTACCCGTGCACCTAAAATCTGTACCTGCTTTTGGTATCGCAAATTAAATATATTTATCCAGAGAAACTCTGTAATGTGCCCTTGGTAGGTGTTCCAGTGTGTAGAAGGCAGAAGTGGGGGAGAGAGGGGATGGAGATACCCTCTTTCTAGTTCTATGTCTGTCTGTAATATTTGATGTCTATAAATTGTAGAGGTTTAGAGGTATCTCTCAAACTGTAGACTTTTAATTTTCTGTGGTACTGGTAAAGCTTGTGTAAGTTTTGTTGCTCAAGAAATATAATTTATATGTATTTCACTCAGTTCAAATACAGAAACACATCCAGAGACTGCAGAAAGTTGTGAGCCAGGCTTGTAGGCTAGTTTAGGAATGCACAAAGGAGAGCACTGCTGCTGCGTTTGTGTAAGGAACTCGGGAACAAAGTGAACAATGCTTCATTTGCATGGCCACTGAATAACATGTAGAGAGATGGAGACTCCTGGAAAAAACAGCCTGTAATAAGCTTAGAAATGCTTGCCTAATCTCTGGGCTGCATGTCAGCTAATTTGAAGTTGCAATGACAGTGGGCATTCTTGGATTAAAGAATTGGAAAGAAGGGGAAAGTCCTTAAGACTTTGACACTTTTTTGCATTCTGTGTTTGCGTCAGTGAATTGGGCCTTATTTCACCCAGGAGATCTGTTTCACAAAGCAGTATCCTGACTGGAGGAAACGTTGCTAGGACTTGCCTTTGAGTTTAGAGAGAAATTGGGGTTTGAGACTGAAACTAAGCAGGTGTGAGTGGCGGGTTTGCAGGTTTGAGTGGCGGGTTGACAATTATTTTCAATCCTTTACCTTGAAGTTCTTCGAACTCTGTTTTTACATGGAGTAAAATCCATGGTTTCTCAGGTGTTTGACTGTTGACTGTATCCCCATTGGGAAGGGGGGACCTGGTTTATTTATGAAAGTTCTATCAGATTAATTTGGTGTGGAGACAGGTTCCACAACATTCGGGACATGTGGCTTTCAAAATGCTTTGAAAGCTGTTTTAGGAATGGTGATACCAGAACTCACATATATAGAGGGAGGCATCCTTTGAGTGTAAAGCAGTGTCCCTATGGCAAGCAGAGAGAAGTATATGAGAATGGTTTATGTCTCTAAGAAACAATCTCAGTAATTTTGCTGATCTTTTGTTTATGCTGTAAGAGCATATTATTTCTTGAGAAGTAGAGTTGTAGCTTAATTGTGTGATAATTGGAAATTAAATGCACATCATTATTGTAGCTCATTTATTTTCACTTCAGAAAGTGGAGGCTGGCATTGTACACAATGCTGGAGAAGGCAAAAGAGAAGCTGCAAAACACCTATTCCTTGTTCTGTTTAAAGAATAAGAAATTTGCCCTTGCTATAGTTGTACTGGGATCAGTGGGAGATAGGCCAGACTATAAATGATGGAACCAAGCATTACAGGGACAGTTTTATTGTTTCTCCAGGCTCTCTTGTTGGTGATTTTGGGTCATTTTGCAAAGACAAAAATTTAATTAGTTCAGTTTAAAGGAAGAGTTAAACCATCATGGGTTCAGCAGGAGATGTCATGAGAAGTTCAAAGGGTAGGTGAAAATAATGGCCTCCCTATGCTGGGAAAACAAAATTCAGGTGGGCCAAGGGACAGGACATCTTATCATGGGGCTGTCTACAGCTTGTTTCCTTTCCCCCTTAACTATTCCCTTGCTTTTTTTTTTTTTTTTTTAAATAGGTTCTCTTCCTCTTTATCCAGTCTTTCTGTTTGTGATGCAAATAGCAATGTTGTCTACATTCCCACTGTGCTGGAATATAGAGCCTCAGAAATTCATGAACCACTTGCTGTGGTGTAAGGAGAAACAGGAGGCTAGAGCTGAGTGGCACAAGGATGGCGTTCTGCATGTTAATGGTGGGGAAATAAAAGGAGAAAGAGAAACTGCTTAGAGAGAAGGGAGGTAAAAAACTCACTGCTTGATAAAGTGTTAAATTGAAGCAGAGCAAAAACAGGAAAAAATTGCCGGTATGTGGCCAGGGCAGGAACATGGTTTTGCAGATGTATCGGGGGCAAGTGTTGCTTCCTAGAAACTGCTGGAATAGCATATGTTAAAAGGAAGAAAAACGGGTTTTGGTATCTGCCCTCCTGTTCAGTTATAAGTTGAACATCTTTGTCTTAGCACTTATACCTGTCAATATATAGTTTTTATTAGAGACCAAAATCCGTTCTTCTCTAACTGTAGTATTTATCCCCATGGCCTGATATGTTGATTGTCACTTTATCACCATGTGGATTGTGCAAATTTTGATGTCTATATGTTTATATATATATATATCTGTTGGTGCCAGTTTGTTTATTCACTTTCAAACACCAGGACTGTGAGACTTCATAATGCTTAAAGTATATAAAGTACTTGTGGCCTTTTGGTACTTAAGGGGGTCTTATAAGAAAGATGGGGGCAGAGTTTTTAGCAGGGCCTGTTATGGTAGGACAAGGGCTAATGGTTTTAAACTAAAAGAGGGTAGATTTAGACTAGATATAAGAAATAAATCTTTCATGATGAGGGTGATGAAACACTGGAACAAGTTGCCAAGAGAGGTGGTGGATGACCTGTGCCTGGAAACATTCAGGTCAGGCTGGATGGGGCTCTGAGCAACCTGATCTAGTTGAAGAGGTCCCTGCTCATTGCAGAGGGGTTGGGCTAAATGACCTTAAATGGTCCAACCCAAACTATTCTATGATAAAGGCCATATAAGGCAGGAAAGTTTAATGTAAAAGCAGATCCAAACAAATTTGTCTTATGATTAAGGGATCTCAGTATTTCTAAATATACCTTATTCAAGCACTTAGGACTCCAACTCTTGCTCTAAGCTTCTGTTTCTTAGGCTTCTATCAAAAAACTTAAGTCAGTGAAAGCTGACTTCTGTGTGACTCACTTCTATTGATTTAAAAATCAAATAGATAGAAATAAGGTACATATGCCAAAGACCTCATGATTTGAAATGAAAGACAAGTAAGAGCTGATGATCTGGACTAAAGCCATTAGAAGGGATTTACACTCTAATTAATCTACTTACCTTGTTTCTATTAAGCTTTTTCTTAACATAATGGAATAAACTTTTGATTCTTATTCCACTCAGACTTTTCCTCAACCAAACTTCTGCCTCAAAGTCAGGAGTCTACCTGCTGAGATTTTGGGTTTTTTTCCCCCTGCCCCACAAGACATGGAGCTCCATGAGGAAGAAACTATCAGGATGTTGACACTTAAATGCAATAGGCTTGGCTTGCTTATTTTCTCATCTTTGAGAGATTAGAGAAAACACAGAAATGAAAGATATGTTACCATCAGTCTTGTTGTTTATCTAATCCTGGACAAAGATTCTTACAGTGCTGAGACATGACCCCATTGAACTACATGCTGGGCAGATGAAGAACACAGAATAAAAAGCCAGGTAGTCTACCAATAGTTCTGTCCCTAAGGTAAGGCAGAAACATATATTAATACTCTGTTGCAGTATAAAATAGGAGTTAGACAAGGGGAAATTTGATGGGCACTATTTCTTCTATATCAACAATTGTGAAAGGTAGCATGTGAATTTCAATAAAGAAAAATTTTCTATGCTGTTGAGATACCTTCACAGATATTTGTGAAGTGCAGTTAATTTGCAGACACCTGAAATATGGCAGTGCAGGAACTCTTTGTACCTTTATAAACCTTTAGTATCTTTTTTAGAAACATTCTCAGTAAAAGCAGATGCGTATTTTTGAATTATACTCTTACAGCTCTCTTCTCATAGTGTTCAGCTAGTTTTCTCCCCTCAACTTCTTCACATGCTTCACATGTTTCTCTTGGTTCATCTTATATATTCTTAGATATTCTCTAAGTTTCCCTCATCTCTTTGCTTATTATGAAACTATTCCTCTGTTATTAAGACTTCACTCAGTACGTTTTGAAACTGTGTGTTCCCACCCTTGTTGGCTATTGCAGCCTAAGTACCACAGCTGATGAGACCTTGTGCCCTTCTTTTCAAGATCTGGACATGTCATACTGTGATCTTCTTCCTTCTTTATAATTTTCATTGCCTAGGAACATTCAGTGACAATAATGCTTTGCTTCTTTCATGCCCCTTCTGTATTCCACAGTGAGTAACTGTCATCTCATTAGAAGGTGTTCATTAGCTGTTCTCAACTGTTTGTGTCATCTTGAAGTACCTGTCTTTAGCTGCCTGGCCAGCTCTGTAAGTGTTGCTTTAAGCGCAGTTGTTTCTTGTCTGGACAGTCAAATACCAATGCAGTGTTGAGAACCTTAAGCTTTTGATTGTGTCTTTGTCTCTTTTTTTAGTATTTGTCAGTCTGTATATTTCTATCTGTCATCTTTTCAGTGTTCTCCGTGATGCTGAATGGTAATTCCTAATATACAGGTGAAGCGCTTGATCGCGGGAGTCTCAGGTTGTGAGCATGCGGGATGTCTCCAATTAAGTTAAATAGACTCTTCGGGGAGTCTCAGGAAGAAGGCATACTGTGGTCTGCGGTAAGATATGAGCAGTGCTATAGCTGCTGAGGGTGCGGGCTGCGCATCTGCAACGGGTCAGGCTGCCACTGCTCCGTGTTGACTCCAGACGAAGGCTGCTGGTTTTAAGGCAAAACCAGTGTGACTGCTTGTAGCAGCCTGAGACATTCCGTTTCCCTTTTACTTGAAGGGGGGCTACAAAGTTGAGGGAAGTGCAATTGATGGCTGAGCAAGAATTCCCATGTCTTTCCTTGCATCAGAACCTGTGCTTACCTTACTCTTACCCGGTACGAACCAGGAAAGCTCACAGGAAAACAGGTAGGGGGGCACTGTGGTGTGACATCTCTGGGAGCAGGTTTAAGCTGGTAATCTTGGCCACTTGTTATTAAAGGAGAGGGGTTCATTTTTTTGGTTTTGTTTTTTTGTTGGTTTTTTTTTTTTTTAGATGCAAATGCAGATATTAACATGTCCTATGGTTTGTAGTAAAATGTGATAGCCAGGAAGGCTATGGTGCTAGCTTTTTTCCTGAGGCGAGTCAGAAGATACAAATGATAGAAACTCATCTACTTGGCTTGGGGATTTTCTTCACAGTCGCTATTAATAACATGTAGTTTCACTTTAAACAGGAGCCCACTGAACTAGACATATGAAAACCAGCTCAGATGTGTAAGAGCGGGTTGCAGTAGTGCAGATAAGTGACATTAAAGAGAAGGGACTGCGTTCATAGACTGAGAAAGTAGTGGAATTTTTTCTAGGTGCCTTTTTTTCTACATTTTTTTAATCCAGTTTTTAGCAAATCTTAAGTTTTGTAATGAAATGGTATGTTTGCGTGCTTTGAAATGATCCAATTCCTACCTTGTAACAACTTCTTTGTTAGTCAGCAGGGGAGGATTCCAGCTGGTCACTGCTGTTAGAAAAGATTGTTTAATGGTATTCCACCTCTTTCATGGGATATCTGCACTTTTAAAATTTACTTTTTTAAAAATATTCTTGTGCATTGTTGGGCTGCAAGGGGTTCATATCTTGACGTTGACCCAGAAATGAAGAATTTGCCTTAAATGCACTTTGATGGAAGATCAACTCTGCAGCTGCAGTGGTTTCTGTCTGTCTGCTGCAGAAGGTGCTGTATGCACCTGGAGTGCTCTCATTCCTGACAACACAATGTTCGTATTGCCTGCACCCCCAGTAACTGGGATCATTTTTTGAGAGCCTGTGGGTCAAGCAAGAACTCGAATACTTTCCTCCTCCTTTTGTCTAATTACCTGTGCCAATCATATGCTTAAGGAAGACTGAAAATCGGATCACTACCCAAATCTATATCCAGGAGACCAAAACCAAATGGGAGACAACAATCAAATAGAGCAAAGTTGAAGATGGAAAGGAAGTAGAATTGAAGAAGCAGTGAAGATAAAGGATAAAACTATGGCAAATATAAAGCTGGCGGGAGAGATTTACAGCCATTGAGATGCTTTGAAGGGAATTTAATGACAGGCAAAAAAAAAAAAAAAAAAAAAGGCTTTTGCTGGAAGACTGATTCCTTTTGCTTCACTTTCTATCAAGAGGAAAACAAGCTGGAGAGAGGCTTACCAGGATGAAAGAAACAGGTAGGAGGCAGGAAGGCAGAAAGAGTGTTCCTGCTTATGGTTGGTTTTGTTAAGAAAATAAACAAGCAAAAAATAGTCAAGGAAATGGTTGATAGATGGATGCACAGCTCTTCTGAAGATGGTTTAGTACCAAAGCATGGATGTCTAGTGCACTTAACCTTATCCAAAGGCATGCTCTTCCCAAACCTTGACTGACTGCCTCAGTTGCTGACACAATACTGATGCAGTATCCACAGTACTCACCTGTATCCATGTGGTCTCTCACTTCAGCACCGGTTCCCTTCTGTTCTTTCAGCTTTCTGTGAAGACTTTGCCATCAGAGTTCAGAATTAGTTGAATATATGGATAGTAATTTTTCCCCCTTGACTTTAGAACTGTTTGACCAAAGTCTTACTAAAAGCCTATGTCCCATAAACCTGTGTCCTTCTCTGAAGGGACCTTCCTGATAAGCTGAGTTGAACACACCAGCACAGGCCAAGCTCCGTATGTATACACAGCCCTGTCCAGAGCTTTTCTGAAAAATCCAGTCCCCTGCACGTTCAGTCCACTGTTCTGTGCATGTGCACAGGAGGATGTGAAGGACACATCTTCCCAAGTGTAGAGGATTTACTGCATATGTATAGTAAACCCTGAAATAAAACCATTCCTGAAATACAAGGCTGGCTCTGCATGCGTTCTTCAAACATGTAGCAAACAAGAAAAATGGACTTTCTGCAGGGTTGCTTGGATGCACAAGGCATCAACTCCATGCCTGTGCCAGGGCAGGCAGCAGAGGGAAGAGGAGCTGTGGGGGTTCTCGAGAGAGAACACAGCTACAGGAGAGGCTCCTTAGAGCAGTGTTGCAGGGTGAATATTAGTTGTCCCTGCACGCTGCATGTAGGCTTGCGGCTCATGTTCGGACCACCTGTGTTCTATCTGTTCAATAACAAAAAACTCTGGCCAAGTGGGAATGATCCCCCACAAGATTTTAATCTGTGATACTCCAGGCTTGGCTTTCAGAGATGCCAACCTCTTCTGTCTCCTCTTTTCTTGAGCTTGAGTTGCGGTGTCACATGCTCATTTATAATAGGGTCTCAAATTACGGAAGAAAGTTTGATTTCTCATAAATGGTAGCCATGCATTTCAGCAGATATTTTCTGAGTCTAGTGAGCCTAAATCAAGGCAGTGTGGATTAAACTGTCCCTATAATTTTCCAGCTCACTATTGGAGGATGTTTGTCAATCTAAAACTCTTTTCCAGCCTGCAAAATATTGTCTTTTATTAAAATTCCTTTTAAATCCTTATCCATTATCTTGGCGTTTTACAGAGGGTATGATTATGTCCCAAAGTATGGTTGAACAAGCTCCATTAAATGGATGACAACCTCCAATCCTCTTCAGTAAGTAATCATTCAGTTTCTCTGAGTTTTTTTTTTCCCCTTTCCATTTGATATCTCAGGCCAGAGAGCAGTATACACTCCTACCAGTCTGAATTTAAATGAAGCAGACAGCTAACTTTGATTTGCTTCTGTTCCTTCCCATCTACACAAACTGACTTGCATTAATCATATTAATAAAAATGGCATTAAAATTACCAGGTTTTAAAAAGGCACGACAGTGATATTACCCACCAAGTTACAAGTCATTGTGCATGCATATTAATTACAAGTTGTCTAAGATTTCAGTAAAAGCTCAAAGGAATGGAATTTTTCCCTGTACGTTGTTTTTAATTTGGAAAGCTTCCTTGTAATGCAAGATATATCCTGTCCTAATGCGGTTCTCTAATTGCAGCATACTTTAATTTTGATAGATGACCCCCAAATGCTTTAAATCCACTAAGATTTGCAGCAATTAGAATAGGTTTTTTTAATACTTTGTTTCCTGAACTACCCATAGTGACATCCATCTATCATCAGATGGATTTGTTTACTCATCCCCCTTCCAAAAAAATGAAAAATCAAGTAATTTGTATTGAGAGCTTATCTTTGTCGGTACGTGGTGGAAGGAGCATGTTATAATTTATCTCACTCTAGTCACTGCTCCCTTTTTTTGAGGGACTGTGCTCTGAAGAAGTGCACATTTTTCAGAAATGTTCAAAACTCTTCCCCTCCCTCCCCCCAATCTCCAAGTAGTAGCATTGCCCCAGAAGGAGTGCAGAAAAGTCACCTCACCCATTCTGAGTGCCTGACAATGGAAATTTGAAGCACAAGGTAGAATTCACTAGGCAATTTTTTTCTCTGTTCTGTGTTTCCCTCTCCATTTTTCTTTTCATTGTAATGCCTCCTTACACATGCAAATCTAGTGTATGCTTCCAGTGCAGAAAATTTATTAAGGATTGTACAAAACAAGAAAGTGTTGAGGATGTTAATCTCCTATCATCTCCCCAAAACCTGTCCTTTTCTGTCCTTCTTGTGTTATTCCTTGTCTGTCCTTTGCAGAGCAGCATAGCCTTTCTCAGTAGTGTTTCACTAGCTTGCTGATGATCACTACTGTTTACTCAGCTGCTTTCCCTGCCCTGTGTTGTTTTCTCTTTCACTAGCCTTCCTTTTCTTTCTAGTCTGAATTTGGATGTTTAGTCTGCTCTTTCAGATCTCTGCTCTCACCTCTCCTTTCCTGATCCTCAGCTTTTCTGTAGGTTTTAGATCTCTCCCTTATTTTCTGGAACGCATTTCCCCCCAGCTTTGCTCCCTGATGTGTCTGTTGTTGCTCTTCAGCATTTCCTCCCATCTGCCCTTCAGAGCCAGATGAGTACCAAAGGGTAGGATGCTCTCATGCTGCTCTGCAGAGCAACAGGCCTCTTGCCCTCAAATGCACCGCAGCTCTATCAATGCTTTAGTGCAGGGAGAGGCAGGAAAAGAAAGAGAGGTGCAGCTGGGGTTAAATAATAGCTGCCAGCCGCTGAGGAAGCAGCAACAACCTTGCCTTATCAAGGGAGGGTGGCCAGAGGAGCAGGCTGTTACCTCACACATGCCTCTTTCTGGCAGAGACATGTGAGGGAGACCTGGAGCTCCATCAGGCAGTGGAACTGATACAGGAGATGCTAAGTGTAGCCCTGAGTGCCATCTATGGAAGTGCCCTTGACTTTCCACAAACACAGTCTTTGCTGGGCTTTTGCTCATTCATGGCTGCTTTTACCCATTATGGAAGAGGTGACAAAACCACATCCCAGCAAAACAAGATGGCAGGTCTGTACCACCACTTGCTAGTGTCTGGATTTTAGGCAGTGAGCCCAGGAGGGTCCTGACTTTAATAACTGGGGAAAATAATGTTTCCTTCCTGGGCAAGTTAATAATCAGATCATATTAACAAGTAAGATTTGATTAGGCTTCTGATTAGGAAAGAGTAAGCCAGGAGTTTGAAGCTTGTTGTGTCAACAGAATAAATTAGCTTCAGTCTGACATTTAGCTTTCAGTAAGAAACTGGTAATAAAATTATAGTGTCTGACTTCCCTGTGAGGTTCTGAACATTACACGGGGCTTTGAGACAATTGCTAAATATTGTAGGATACGCACTGGGACTTGGTCAACAACCAGACTGAAGAGGATCAAATCATTTAATTGCAATAAAAAAATAAGGCAGAGGAAAATCTTTGCCTTTAATGAAAGAGGTAAAACTGGTATGGTTGGAAAAATCTGGTAGGTTGCCGTCATTTGCCTGAGGTGACCACTCAGGAGGGCAAATGTCCCAGCTGAAGGGCTCTGAGCTCACTGTTGTACAAGGCTTTATTTTGCAGAAGAGAGGAACATAAAAAATGGCTAAGTCATCACAGATTGCAGCCTGGTTCAATGCTGAAAAATTCTGAACAGTTCTGAAAGTTGAATCTTTTTATTGGAAAGTGTCAAAGTAAGCAATGTCACCTGCACCTTGTGCACAGGCTAATTACATGCAAGAAGCAGCTGCCAACATAATGTTACCTGGAACGGTAATGGAGTTTGGGTTTTTACTGAGAACAGATTTGAAAAGAAAAAGAGAAAATAATTCTTGTAATTTTTTTGTTGAGCCTGGTACTTTCAGCCAGGACTTAGAAATGGCTAGCAGATCTCGACATACTAAACCGTGGAAACCAGTGTGACAGGAATTCAGTGTATTAACTGTTAAAACCATATTGTAAATGCCTAACATATCTAGAAATATAAATAATGCTTAGATTACTTTTCTCATCAGAATAGATTCTGGTGACAGTGTGACTGATCATAGGCTGCTCAGCATCAGTAGGAAAAGAAACCTATTAATGCTGCCTTGCTCTCCAGGTGCTGAGACTGTACTAGAAGGAAATGATCTCGGATGTGAGGGAAGATGAACTGCTAATTCAAAAAACAAAATTCCATCTGCTCTTAAGAATGATTAGGGATCAGAAGGGTACATTTGTGATGATTGCTTGATCTTTGTGGCTGATAAAGCTAATTGTCTACAGTCAAACCCCCATTAATGTTAACTGTGGTATTGTACACTGTACCTAAAACTTTCCCCTGCTTCAGATATGTTCACGTGGGACAATTTCTCCCTCAGAGGATGCTCACTCATGCTAGCTCAGGCACCAGAAGTGTGAGAGGGTGAGCACTGTGCTCTGCTGAAAGCAGTAAGCTCTGCTTCTGCTGGTTACTTCAGGCACTGGTGCTTTGGGTGCTCCCTCTACACAGAGCTGTGCTTTGCTGCATACATGGCAGAGCTCTCAACTCTACTTGGGAGGCAAGGGGATGGGAGTAAAACAACGTTTCTGCTACCTCTTTGAGTTTCAGTGTTGTGGATTTAAATCAACTCCTTTTGTGTGCTACATTACAACTAGGCTACCTCTGTCTATTGCACAAATGATTCATTTGGCCGTGACCTCTATAGATTTTGTCCTCCCGCAGATCACTTTGAGTTAACCTGTGGGAGAGATCAAGATGTCCTGCGAGGATACCAAGTCTTGTATTCTCAAGTTTCTGTAGGAAACTTGCAGATTGTCTGAAGCATGTGTCAAGGGCAAGGTTTTGTAATTCATCAACTAAGAGAAAGCAGGATGGTCTATGCGAATGGAAATAATCTGGAAAAACAAGTTGCTGTCATGTGCACACTCTTCATGCAAAAGAGAGGGAAGTTGGAAACCAGGAAAAACTGGAACCAGGTAGTGGTATCAAGGCTCAAGTAGAGTGATTTGTCTTAAAGGGCATGTAAGCTATAGCTGTAGGGGAGATTGTCTTGCAAGGCCACCTTCAGTTAGGAAACTGTATCAGTAATACCAGATAAAGCTGAGATTGCTTCAGTACCGATATCAAAAGCACTGAATTTGGGTACATATGTATCAGAATTGGGACCAGCGGAGAAGTAGTAATTAGAAGCAGGTTGCTCATTTAGGAGGAGACTGGCTGGACAAAAGGAGGTACGAGGGGAGCAAAACCATGGGTTCAGAAATGAAAAAATGGAAAGTAAGGTAAAGGTCAGGTAAAGAACGAAGGAGAGCAGATTTTCCAGCAGCAAGAGTATGAACTTTTACAGATGGTAGTGTACCTGTCCCACCAGTCCAAGGCCACCAGGATGCCAGAGGGAAAACCCTTGGGGCAACTCACTGGACTACCCATCAGGGCTGCTTTGGAAAGGCCTGGTGTAGGAGGGTAGAGCCAAGAGGGATAACTTGCACCTTAATGTTAAATGTTGTGGAGAAAGGAGGGTGACAGGTTTGTATTTCAGTAGCAGTCGTGTGTAGTTAATAGGATTTAACAGTCACAAATGGTAGCTTTGTAGCTGTATGTAACAGCAAGCTGAATAATGCAAATTGATAAGTTGTTTATTAGATTGATTTATAAATTATTAGTCATATGTAGATTAATCAATAAACATTATAGTCCTATCAGTTATGTCTCAAGCCTGCAACGTAAAAGAGGAGAGTCAGACCCTGAGGCAACAAGCTAGTAGGTAGTTCTTCTGAAATTGGACATGGCATGACTGTGCCTCTGTAGAACATGAGAGAGTAAGGAAGTGCTGTAAACTTATCTTAAATACCAGTCTGATTCCTTCTCCGCTTAGTCTGTCTTCCATACTAGTCAGCAGTCTTTTGAATTCATCCTTAAAGGTGATGTATTTAATTTAAAAGCTCTTTTATTCCCAGCTGTAGCTAATCAGTTCCTACATGGTCATAATTGTTTTGGTCTCTCACGTCCTGGTAAATATTTTGGTTCCAGTTAGTTTCAGATTATGGTGCCTGTTTTGGAGCAGGGGTGTGTGTGTGCAAATTTGTACTTGGAACTTTATAATCAGCTTTCCAAATCTGTCTGGATATTTTATAGCTGCCATTGCAGACAGGGGTTTTTTTGTTGTTGTGGTTTTTTTGGGTTTTTGTTTGTTTTTTTTTTTTTCTGGGTAGCCTGTTATTTTTTCTTCCTGTGTAATTTACAGATGTCGTTTTAGTTTCTTTTTGAGAAAATTCTCATTCCTGATTTAATTTCCTTTGAATCTTTTCTAGTGATTCCCGGTCAGCTTTAATATCTTATGAATCATTTCATTATTTGTTCCATCTCGATTCCCGACAGTTTCTCTCTTACCAGCTCTGTCCTGGTGTTTTTTCATTAGCCAGATTTTAGTGTTTTTTCCCATGTGGATGAGCATCAGTAATACATAATGGGTGTGCTGTTTGTCATATCTTCACACCAGAATTTTCTTCAGGGTGGTGGAGACAGAGAGGCTGTTCTACCACTAGAAATTCTCTCACCTTTGCAGTTTACTATGGCCACATTCACTGTTCCTTTGGCTGTGTCTCTTCTATATGCCCAGTCAGCAACAAATGACCATGCCTCATATTTCAAGTGGATTTATTAGGGATGGTAATGCATTTTTATGCCAAACTACTTATTATACACGTCTCATGTCAAGATCTAGTTGGATGAAAGAACTGAGAAGGGTTATTAGTTAATAATACCTTGAAATGCCCTTGTATACTTTTCCTCATATAAATTTATGTAAATGTTTTTGCATTGAAAGTTGAATTATTATAATAAAGGCAGTACTATACATAAGTGAGGAAGTTGAACTTTTGAGTTTGGTCACCATACGTCTTACAGTTGAAGAGGCTCATCCTGTCCAGCCTGATTATTTTCACAGATAACAAGAAAGAATTTTTTTCTTCTCAGTTTATCCCTGAACAGAGAGTTGAATAGTACTGATTGGAGAAAAGCAAACGTTTAGAAAATTCTCATGGTACCTACTGCTATGTTGAGGCTGGATCAGTGCTTCAACAAGTTCCGCTCCAGGTGCTTCTGCTGGTTCAGCCATTAGACCTTCCTTAAAACTTGGGAAGCAAATATATCCTGCTTAATGCCAACTCTCTGCATGCTTTCTGTAATGGTTAAAGTTACTTTCAGCATTTAAATCTCTGTCCTACTGCAACTGGAACTAGATTTGTTAATTTGTTGAATTTATTTCTGCCCTGTATTATAGATTGCTCCCTCTCTGGAGCTATATAAAGAGATCTGATGGCTTCTTCCTTTGGAGCTAAAGATGGCCACTAAGGGTAGCAGCTTTATAAAGGATAGTTCTGATTGCCTTGGGATCCAGATCCGATCTTGGTGATAGCTAATAGCGCCTTTTAGCCTAGTGTAAATGTAGCAAAGCATATACATAATGAGGAGAGAGTAAATGTTTGAATAAGCACTCTAGAGAGAGCAGTAGAGACAGCATTAGGATGGAGCACTGCACCTGTCCAAGGACTACACACAACCTTGGAGGGGGCTGACCACAGCAGCATTCCTATCTCACCTGTTTTTTTTACTTTCTTGAAGGACCAAATGATTGATTTTTCAGGCAGAGGCAGTGTGAAAGGAGGTGGTGCACCAGTGTTGCTTTCCCAAGAGCTTCTAACCACTGCTGGTTTTTGCTGACAAACTTGTACTTCTTACTCCTGCCTATAGTACGTGTAAAAATTTCAGTGAAAAAACTCTGCTTTTCCCCTGTTGTTCCTATTTTGGATTAGGAAAATCTTGGACCCAGCACTGTGCAGAAGACATGTGGGAAACCCAGAATGCACTGCAAAATGGATTACTTCAAGGTACAGCAAGTGGGGGTTGTACGTTGTACATAGAATGGAAACCACCTTATTCCACACATGGGTAATCTTGCTAACCCTGATTTTATCAGAAAGGCTGTCTGATCTGATTTCCATATCCTGTTTATTTCTGTTAGTGTGTGCAGTTACTTTGGCCAGCTGTGTTTGTTGTGTGTTTTCTTTTTTAAATTCATGGAAATGAGTGTGATCTTTATTTGGAGTAATAAAACCAGAGAGGTCTTCTATATCAACAGCACTGAAATTGAATTTGTGGAAATATTTTGTCTACATGAGGTTTTATTTGATTTTTTAATTCATTTCATTTCCTGAATTTAGATTCAATTATGTGCTTCCTTTTAAATGTATTCTGTTGTCCATGCTAGACTAGCTCTTCTTGTGACGGATGCAAATATTAATGAAATCTTGGATCTGGTGTGTAGGCATTACTGAACACTTGCAACACAACCTGAATTTATTTTTGCTTTCTAGCTCTGGAGTAAACAAATTGTCATCAGTAATGTACCTAAGCAGGTGATTACTTGACTGCTCTGGTGACAATTTCAAGGGAAGAAGGATTAGGATGAGGTGAGTTTGAGTTGAGGGAAGCATTGCTCCTGTTCTGGATTTGTAGTTGCCATCTTGTAATATAAGCTTTGTTATGTAGAGAGTTTTTATGAGTGTTGTTGAATGTAAGTTTGTAATGAAAGAGGGACTGCTTTTTTCTAGAAGTAGTAAATGGGTGAAAATTACTATATTTAAATAGAATTTAATCTGTCACTTCTTAGAGCAATAGGATGTTTCTTTCCTCTGCTCTCTTAAGTTCAGGGCTGGGTAGTATTCAATAAATCCTTGAATCAGAGTTATATGGACTGAAATTATGAAAAAAGATCACATTCTTAAACATAATACTTGTGCTGACATTCCCATACAAAGATTCCCCCCTGTTATTTATTTAACATTCTTTCTAGTTATATGAGTGACAGGAAAAGGGTTAGCCAAATTAAAAAAAAAAAAAAAGTAAAAGGCTAAGGCACACTGGTGGTATAGGTATATGTTACGCTATTACAGTTGAGCCTTTGTAGTGTGGATTAAATTTTGTGCAACTTTTCCAAAATGGGGAGACTCCAGAGGACTCCAGAATGATGGATACGAACATGTAGAAGCCCAAGGAATTTGGGTATGTTTTGATTTTCTGTGTGTGTGTTTCACAGCCCATTTTATGTTTATAGTTGTATTAAACTGCTGGTATTTATCTCAAAGTGGCATTTCTGAACTAAATCATAGAATCACAGAACGGTTTGGGTTGGAAGGGACCTTAAAGACCATCTGGTTCCACCCCCTGCCATGGGCAGGGACACCTTCCACTAGCCCAGGTTGCTCAAAGCCCCGTCCAGCCTGGCCTGGAACACTGCCAGGGAGGGGGCAGCCACAGCTGCTCTGGGAAACCTCTGCCACTGTCTCACCACCCTCACGGGAAAGAATTTCTTCCTTATCTCTAATCTAAATCTACCCTCTGTCAGTTTAAAACTGTTACACCTCATCCTATCCCTACACCCCTGATCAGGAGTCCCTCCCCACCTTTCCTGTAGCCCCTTTCAGTACTGGGAGGCCGCTATAAGGTCTCCCCAGAGCCTTCTCTTCTCCAGCTGAACCCCCCAACTCTCTCAGCCTGTTTTCGCAGGGGGGTGCTCCAGCCCCCCCAGCATCTTCGTGGCCTCCTCTGGACTTGCTCAAGCAGGTCCATGTCCTTCTGCTGTTGGTGCCCCCAGCGCTGGACACAACACTGCAGGTGGGATCTTGCAAGAGGGGAGCAGAGGGGGAGAATCCCCTCCCTCGACCTGCTGCCCACACTGCTCTGGATGCAGCCCAGGACACGGTTGGCTTTCTGGTCTGTGGGCACACATTGCTGGCTCATGGTCAGTTTTCCATCCACCAACACCCCCAAGTCCTTCTCCTCAGGGCTGCTCTCAATCCACTCATTGCCCAGCCTGTATTTGTAGGCCCAACCCCCTATACAGGACCTTACACTTGGCCTTGTTGAACTTCATGTCCTACAAATAAACAAACGATGGCGAGGGCAGCAGGCAATCAATTCTAGAGAACAGGACATGCGAAAATCAGCACTAGTACAGGGAACAGAGAACTATGGAAGCCTTAGCTATATCATCAGGTGGAACATGAGAACAGGAAAAACATTTGGGGGTGGGAATGATGAGAGGTATATTACTGCTTTCTTACTAAGGAACAAAATTTTCTAATAATTTGTCAGGGTCTATCTTTTCAAGCTGAAATTCATTACTACATCAAAGTGAATGCCTTGATGCTAACAGAATAAATGTCTCTATTTAGAATGTAAATGAGAAAAATGTAGGAATTACAGAACATTTAAGAAATTGTGAGTGGCTGGGTGGATAGAGTTAGTTTTATTTTTAAAATTGACTTTGACATAATTTGATAATAAGTAATAATCTTGGTTTCTGATTGTCCAATAATTTGAAATGTGGCAAATCATTACTAAAAGTGTGTGCTGCATTACTCATGAAGCGTACACGTTTAAGGGGTGTGTGATGTGTTGGTCTGTTTGCAACCTACTTCCCTTCCTACCCTTCTGCTATAATACGGTGTGTGCTCATTCCCTGGCAGACCATCAGGAGGGAAGGCTGAAGTCAGCCTCGTGCAGCGTGGAATTATGCCATTATGCCAGCTTGAGCATGCTACCCTTTTCCAGAAGTGTGGGAGCCCTTCAGGGGCTAGGAGATGCACATAACTAGGAGAAGTTATGTACCTCCCATGTTCTGTCCATCATCTTCTGCCTGGAGGAGAAATCTGTTTGAAAAAAACCTGTATTGGGCAATTCTTGGAAACAGACACCTGGTTGGAGATGCATTCTTGTCAGAAGAAAACCCAGAAAACTTTCACAGATGTGGTTGACACAGGAGGTCATGATCACATTTCATATGTCACTGCTTAATCTTAGCTGAGATAATTACATACGTATGGCTGTCTAAACATGAAGTCAACAGGAAGGTATCCAGCTCCACATGGTGCTACAAGTAAATCAGATTTAACTGCAACAGCCAGCAGCTGAGGATATTAGGTGACTATCAGACGCTCCCCGAAGAAAAAAAAAAAAAAAACAACAAACTTACATTTATTCTTGTCTGTTGCTATGGGCTCCTACCAATATGGATAAAACTCACATTAAGATCTTGTAATGTTCGAGAAATAATCGATACAGACTTTAGAACTACTCTAAATACATGACAGAATGAAAACTCTGTCCAGGAGAAGGTGTAACATATTGCCTAAGCCATCTGTAGTGCCGGGTTGATGTTGGCAAGTCATGGACACTCTACAGCCCATTGGGTGTGGATCACTTCTTGTACTGGTAAGCAGTCTGGTAAGCATTTAACACTAGTTAAGGCTCTGAGCAGCTGCTAGCCCAGCAGGGCAGGAGCTGTAGGTGTGGTAAAGCCCTAGAATGGAGGCTGTTCCACAGCACTCAGAACCAGGGCAAGATGTCCTTGATGCTTTGCTTTTTGCTGTGTTTGACCCCAAGAATATTTTTCAGAAGGCCTCACCTTCTGGCCGCACCATTATTGCATTTCTCTGTGAGTGCTTTAATAGTGGCTCATATCCACTGCAGTACAGCAAGTTTTAGTATTATTTTAGTATTATTGCTGCTGGGGACTTAAGAGTTGCCTGGGAAGGCCATGGGGTATTTTGCATGCTGCTGCCTTTGCAGCATGCAGATAAACCTGTCAGTTTGTTGCAGGCTCAGTGGCAGTTTCCTGAGCAGACACCACAAACTGTCCAAATTTCCCACCCTTAAAGCAAGAGGATCATCTCTCTCCCACTCCCCCTTGCTGTGCTTTTAAACCGTTTGTGAGCAGGGATTTTTTTTTTTTTTTTTCTTCTGCCGTGTGTAGTAAACTGAAGTTGAACTCTGGAGTGGTGTACAAACCCAGGTTTGTAAGATTCATTGCTTGGATTTTTTTTTTTTTTAACCAGGCCACAAGGAGACTTGTGTGATCAACCTTCAGAAGGTTTTCTCTGAGTGCTTGTGCTCTCTAGGTCCTGACCCTTGGGTCTGCAAGAAGGCCCAGTCACCCACACTGAGCCCCCCTGGGTGTTCTGGGACTTTTCAACCCAGGCAGACACTACGGAGGTGTGTCTGCAGGATCAGAGTCAGCACGAGCTCTAGGCAAGTGCATGCCCTCCCTCATGTTCAGACGTGTTCTTGTAAACTGAGATTTCAGACAAGCGAGTGAGGACATACTTCAGTTTTATTGTTGTTTAGGCATGGATAGAAACATTAATTCTTTTGCGCTCTTGGTTCTTGAAACGTGCCTACAGTGAACTCGGAGCAGTGAAAAACTCAGCTCCTAGGACTGACAATTTAAAGTGCATAGGAGATCTAGCAGAATCCCAAAAGGCGAGGAGTAGTTGTTATTCCTTTTACATAGCTGTGGAAGTTGAAAGACTTTTTGTCTTCTCCTCTCCCATGTATTTCCCAGACAGTGATATGAAAATTTTCAGCCCTTCCCTATGCTTCCCCTTAAGATCTTTGGAGGCTTCTCTGTATTTAAGTACTATTTGTAGTGTTATAAAGACAGACAGGTGATGTTTGCACACTCCTTCACAGGACTCTGTTACAACTTTTCCTGTTTAGAGTCATGCCCATTGCATTTTTTGTTGGTTGGTTTTTGTTTTTTTTTTTTTTTTTATGTTTATCACTTGGCAGTGTTTTCGCACCAAAAGAAAAAGATATATTTGTATATAAAGTAACTTTTTTGTGTGTTCACGTTTTATTTTGGAAAAACAGGTGTTTAAAAATTTTAGAATTTTTTTAACAAAATTCTAAAAAGAAAAAAATCACAATATTTACAGAGATAACAGAATGGCTTAGCCATGCAAAACAAATTACTTTGGTTTTTCCCCCATTTTACTTTGGTTTAAATATTGACCAAGATTATAATTTTTTTTTTCCTTTTGCCAAATAAAACAATAACAAATCAAACTTTAGAGGCATATAACAGGATTTCCCTCTAATATTTTATACAGCATAGAGTTTATAGGACATCTTATGTATTTAATCCATGCCAATGCACTACAGGAAGCTTTTATTAAGACATCAGTCACTACTGCCCAGACATTTAACATTTTACAAATTTACAAGTAACAGTGTTTTCTTCCCCCTAAATAATGCAAAAGTGGCAAAATACATTTCCTAACGTCCATCTTTTTCTTTTATTTATTTATTTATTTATGCCTACCAGTCTATAAAAACTTACTTTTTCCCTGGATATTTGTAAATGGAAACCTGATGTTCTGCTTACTCTGCTGTTCCTCTCTATCAAAACTACCCGTTGCTTTCTTCCAGACACTAACCTTCCGCATAAGATGACACTTCCGTCCCTTAAATACAACTTTCTATCGGCCCTTTACCCTAAAATGTTTCCTTATTACTGCCATTCTAAAAATTCCCTCAAGCATCAAACATGTTTATAAAGTTACAAACTTGAATGTAACTAAAGATACATAGACGTTTCATTGTTACAATTATATGTACTGTTTGATAAATTAGGTACCAGTTAAAAACACTAAAATTATCTCAAGGTGCATTCAATATCTGTAGCATAGTTAACAAAAACACACAAAAAATATATATATATATTCTATTTTTGTGGGGAAAAAAATGCAGCTTTGATATGACCACTTTTTAAAAAAAGTTTACAATTCTGACTGGTATCTTTCTGAAATGAAGAAAAGGTACAGTACTTTAAGGCAGCAGATAACATAAAGGAATCAAAATGAACCCAGAATTCCAGTCCCTTATCCTAATTCTAATATGAAAGACGACTGATAACGTATCAATAAAATGTGTGTCTTGCTCGAGAAGAAGATGATTATTAGCCACCATCTGTACATAGGCTAGGAATTTTTCACTGTGTTCCTTGCTCAATACACAAACTTCTTTGTGGAAACTCTTTGTTCCCTTTCTGGCTGTTTAGCTTTGCATGTTTTTTTAAATGTTCACTTTTATTAACAATTTATTTTATTCTTGTCACAGCTGTCACCCTTCCTCTTCACTGTGATTTCAACTGTGGTTTTTTACTGTGATTTCAAAGAAAGGGGTTTGACATTTTCCTTTAAGACAATCTTACATACTAGGTACTTGCTACAAAGCAGAGGCTTCACTGATAACAATCAGAATTAGACATGTACCTGCTCAAAGGGTGTCATAAAAACAATTGAAATAAAACCATTACACTATACATCAGATTAACAGCAACTCCCAGAACAAAGCCTTACAGTGTATAAAAATAGCTACGTAAAAAATTTACATAAAGGCAAACAAAAAGAAATCTTCAGTGCAGACATTTACAAAAAAAATATTTCAAACAGAACACAACATGGTGACCTATTATCATGGCTGTTGCCAAAATTAGTTTGTGGTTTTTGTTTTTTGTTGTTTGGTTTTTTTTTTAGCTTGAGATAATTGTGTCTAAAATCCTTTGAAAACTTGGTAGTATGATCTGTTTAATACTTGAACCATGAATAGCTGTCACTTCTTTGTATATGTTTAAATACAATCCATGTTCATGCTTCAATTGGTCTATATGTATTCTCTGAAAATATGAAAGATAAAGCCAGTTAAACATTTCAAAATATGTGAACCGACAAAACTACTCAGTATTTAACCTTCAAATAGACAGCTACACGAATAGTACTTTCTTCTGCCATTCAATGATAAGAATACTTTCACAGTAAGAATAGTTGTTGCAATATGTTCCTGCTAAATCCAGTAAGTCTACGTGGTAAGTAATGGATTTATGTCTATATCATTTATGTAGATCTACTGATCTGAAGAAATAATTAGAGTAAAAGATTGCACCAAAGGCACGTGATGTTATTGAACTTCTATGTTCAATAAATACACCCAGCTGACTTTAGCTCCATCTAATCACCTCAATATTGCAATGTCGCAGAAGGTACCAGGGTCCAGAAAAAAACCAAAACAAAACAAGCCCTAACTGAAAAAGATTACAGAATTGCAGTAGAAATGCTGGGTATTTACACTGCAACTTTTTCAAGATTCAAATTTATTTTCCACTTTTAAACCATTCATAGCGCATAATTTTGGGATTTCCAATTCCCTCTCTCAAAATAGTACAACAGTGATATTGCTAGCAAAGTGCACACACCAATGCTCCATCTTTTTATGTACTACATAATCATTCTACCAGTGAATTCTGCATATTTAGTACAAAAATAGTGCCCTGTACTTTAGAATTTCAGACAATACTAACATATTGAAATTATTAATAAGGACAGCTCTTTTTAAATAAAAAAAGTTTAATATTTAAGTATGAAATGTGGTAATTCCACTTGTAAACACACCACCACCAAACAGTTGATGATTAAGCAAAGAACCCTACGGTTAGCTGGTTTCCACACTGTTGTGCCACCACAGTGTTAATTTAAATGGGCTCAGTTGGTCAGAAAAATGGTCTAATACCCTACTCTGGGTGCTTAGGGGAGAGATGCAGCAATGGCACATCCATGTGCAGCGGTGGTGTATATATATGTGAACACCGGGTGGTGCTGTTGGTGCTTTGTAATGCTGCTGTAATTCCTGACAGAACTTCAGCATCTACCTAATTATTTGTGTGGAGTTTATTTTATAAGGATCCTGGCTGGGGAAACTTTTGTACCTGTTTCATTGCTACTAACTTAATATACAGTGTCTCTTTCCAGAATAAAATCGATAATAGCATGAGTATGTGAAATCTTGTGTAAAGGAATTACTTGGTTCTAGGGAAAGTTTCATGCCTTTTGCAGTGATGATGAATAAAGAATGACCAAAGACTTATAAACTATTGCTTTCAGTAAGGGAAGAAGGTTCCTGTAAATATTTGAAGTTGTAACTCAAAACGTTGTAAACTATACCTGAACACTCTTCATATTCATCACATGCACACACACATACAGGTGATACATTATACAAATGTGTATTTTCATTTCCCCAAGTATGTGGTTTAAAATAAAGCCACGTACTAAGCTATGTCTAAGTGTCAGGCTTTTTTAATAAGCGCGTATGCAGGTATGAATTCTTAACCAGCCAGGGGCTGAGCCTGTCTGTCCTAATAGAGCACCAGTCAAAATTGCTCCGCTGCCAATCCTCTGCAAGGGGAGCAACAGACTCCAAGCTACCACTGTGGTCGCTAGACACAGACCGCTAGGAGAAATGGTGGACAAAGATATGTGAAACACTGCGGTATGAAATGCTTACCTGGAATGATGACTGACGTGTTTTGTCTCTTAAGTTTCAGATTTATGATTGTTTTCTTCTAGTTTTTTGTTTTCTTCTATATTTCCAAGATCTTTGTCTACATGTTTTGATGCTGTCCTGTAATGAAAAAATAAGGTCACTTTTGCATGCCTACAGCATTTTGTTCCTTCCTCACATTAACGACAGTGTCTCCTCCCCTCTCAGTAATACATAAAACTCTTACGAGTTCTATTCTGAGTGGAGCAATAGGCTTGCATATGTCTGTACTCCAACCAACAGCACCAGTCCCCCCACAGGCATTAGTACTGTAGGAAGTACTGCAGTCTGGCTGTGTATGTGTGTTTTACTTCTTGAGGAATTCAGAATTATTCGTTTAGTAAGGTTAAACCAGTTGTGCAGATCCATGTTTCTTGACAATTTAATTGTGTAGCTTGTTTCAATAAACAAGAGTTTGCTTTAAGGCGTACTAAAACCTTGCAAGTGTGGCTAAGATATCTTGATCAACATAGCAATCTTTTCTGTACTTGTAGTAATTGACTTTCAGAGTATGTGCCGAATAGAAACTCTTTAAATGAGAAGAAATTAACAAAAATTCTGGCAACACCGAAAAAAACCCACTCTGGCTTCTAGATCTCTGCTATCTATGACTGATGAGCTTTGGGTAAAGAAGAGATTGTGCAAATGTTCGAGGGGGAAAAAAAAAGAGGTATGCTTCATCTAAAATAGCAGGTCTTCCTTAATGCAAGTAGTGGAGATGAATTAATGAGTTAAGTGCTTAGTTTAATTTAGCACAATAAAACCACTACGGCATTCATTTAACGAGTGAGAAGCCTCACTGTCTGCCAAGGTGAAAGATTCCTGCATTGCTGCGATAACATTTCGAAGGCCACAATTTTTAAAATGTAAATGGGCAAATGTGTTTGAGTGGGACAAAGTAAATCCCTTGTGTCAAAGCAGATTATCGTTATACGCGTTTTTCTCTATGGATAATTTGTTTCCCCTACAGGAAAGTAACGTCTGTTGTGACAGATTCATGCATATGCTCACCCTTGCTTCAGGGTAAAGACCTGTAGTGACACTGACTTGCAAAATACAACGAAGACACAGGTTAGCAAGATCGTGTGACATGTCACGCTGACACCATGCAGGTATGCACCTTCCAAAACCACTGATCTGAGTTTTTGCTAGTGGAGTGTTTCTGTGCACATCCTCCATCTGAGCAAAGGCCGATAGCAGTGGCTAAGCACTACGTAGCCTTGAACAGTACTGTTAAGACAGCAGAGTTTAGTTCGTGTCTCAGAAGAGCTTCTGATGGGGTGCAAACCCACCTAACCCTCAACACCTCCGGGAGCGCTGCGGAAATGCTGCTCTCTGGGCTGGGGAGCGGTGTTTGAGGTGAAGTGCCAGGGGGTACGGGATTCTGGGCCCTGAATCTCCTCAGTTACACTGAATGGGACCACTCCAAAATCTTTTTGGTTTAGAGTAGCTTCTTTCCTGAGTGGGTTTAAATTTTAGTGCTTCAAAGCCGCATTTACCTTTTACTGCTGGTTTTAGAGTGCCTGTTATGTTTGTGTGGCTGATGGAAGGTGCCTGTGCTGAAAATACACTTACTGCAAAGATGTGAACTCCTGCTTATCATGGCAAATTTAGTTTAAAAAACGCTGAGACTGTATCACAGAGCAACTTGTTCTACAATAGTAAATTTCTGTTGTGCAGTAACTTCCTACTTTCTTCTGGTATTCAAAACCTGAAACATGTAATGTGCATAGAAGGAAAGGATGTGAGATGCAGTGAAGAAGAAAATTCAGTGCTTTGGTAGAGATTGACCTCCAACCTTAATAACCCTTCACAAATCTCTTTAATCCTAGTAAAAAAACACCCACACAACCCACACCCCCCCAGTAAAGAAATCCCTTAAAAATTAAAAAAAATTTTTTAAATTAAATGTTTAGTCTAGGTAGAGCACAGGATTTGGCTTGTCATGTGGCTGATGAGTCTTTTCCATAAACAAGTCTTACAAAATTGGAGACAGTGGGGAAAGAGATGAAAAGCTGAGAGAATATGGACTCAGGCAATTACCTGAGCTGAAATGAGTTGGAGGCAAGAAAGCAGGATCATGCACGTCTGCCCTCACGTAGCTGTGTATGTCTGCTCTTGGAGACAAGACAGTGGACTGGATAGACTATTGGCATGGCTCAGTGTGATCCTTTTTTTTGGCCTCTTATCAAGAGTTTTACAGTGCCCAAAGCAGACTGAATCTCACATGACCTGACACTTAACAGCAGAGGGAACTGTAATGAGCATTACTAGTCTTTGATTAGGTTTAAATTATTCAGTGACTAAACCTGGGGAAATTCTGCAATGTGATCAAGGTTTTGATTTTTAAAGTGCTCTATTTTAGTTCTGCATTCAATGAAACTGTTCCCCTCACCAAATGTCACCTCTATTTTCCTAAAGCCAAAATGGGTAGAAATGGGAGATATAAAAGGCAGCACTGTGACTTTGAAAGAGGCAGGTGATCCAGAACTCTTCTGGAGGATGGTATATACTGCTTGCTTGAAATGAGAGCAGCAGCAGTTTTTCATGTCTGACAATCAGATGGATTTAGATTCTCAGTGCTTGAGACTGAACTACAGCAGTTTAATTCTGGTGGTTCAGTGATCTTGCTTTTTTTCTTTATTTTTTTTCTTTGTTCCCCAAATAAACACCGGTATCGAGGCAGACTGACCACCTCAGCACAAGCAATACTGCTGCCTCTTTCAGTGCTATCTAAACAGTGTTATTAAGAGACAGAAGAGCAATTTTGCATTGAGTTGCAGCAGTGTGATCCATTGGCAGTGCTCTGCCAACAGCAGAGGAATAGGCGACCCTGGCACGGCACCAATCCTCAGGGCTCGACAGACGTGGCCTGGGTTTCTAACAGAGAAATAGCTCAAAACGTGGTTTCCATTGCATCCTGAGGCGACTTGAGGCACAGGACAAATGGTCCTTTGCCAGCTAAACATTCAACAACAGTTGTTCCTTAGGTTTTTTTTGTGCATTAACTCCTGTCAGCTTTGCTACATTTGCACCTCAGGAGTGACTTCCCGATGATATCTGAGCAACTGCGCAACACTGTCCAAATGGACAGAAATATTCATAAGGATCTGCCAAAAAGGGCAAGACAGCCCACTTTGCCCAGACCATCTCACACACTTTAACATTATCTACCGCCCCACAAACAAAGCCCACACCTTAGCATGCTCCGGCCATGTTTTTCTGAAGAGTGAGAAGTTGGTTGTATGTTTACTTATGCCTCTCAACTGTTTGGGTTTTTTTAAAAATTCATTTGTAAAACATGGATCATTCCGAGCTCTTGCTAAAATTATGACTCATATTTTACATTTATCTATGCTTGCTCTTCGGGAAAATAATTATCCTCAGGGAATCCTAATCAAAATCTCTCTGTAAGTAGCACCAAAGTGCGACTTAGTTTTTTTGAGAGTGTGTGTGTGTGCGCTGATGGGCCGTTATTTTCAGGGATTTTGTTTAGATACAGTTCATAGCATTGTTCTTAGTATAAAGAACATTTTCCATCTCAATTGTCTTGCCTGCTGTAAATACAGACTGCATACAGATGACCCAGAAAGTACTGGGTTTTAATTCCTGATTTCTTTTAATCTCCTCACAACTCTAGGCCTCACCCTCAACACTCTTCAAGAAAGAAAATCTGCAATGCTCTTGTCCTTGTTACCCAAGCTTGTGATACTGACGTTTAAGAGAATACATATCAGTGTAGTTCTGGGTGCTGAAGCAAGAGCCACACATTTTATTAAAGCTTGCCTTACTTTTGAAAGGCATGTTAGACATTCAACTGCACTGTTGCAAAATATTTTCTAGGAGCTAACAGTCTCATACATGCAAATCTGGAGTATCTGCAAGCTCTCTTAATACCCCAATCTCCCCTTCTACTTCCTCCTATTATTTTCAAATGTCCATCAGTAGGAAAAAAGGCAGAGATCTTACAAAAATATTTCAGTCATCGAGAAATGAGCGACCATTTTTTTAATTCGTGCCTCTTTTGTGACATGAACTGACACTTTCAGTGATGTTTGTAACTTTTGTCTTTTCTCTGGAAGGGAATCTGCACAAAAAAACCCGCAAATGCTGAGTCTTGTTCAAAACATACAGCAAGTTTCCTACCTGGCCTGCCACATTTAGATTCATATGCTTATTTTCTGTAAAGTATTTGAACAGCAGAATTGTTACGCTTCAAATGTTCAGTTTCAGAGAAACTAGTAACATTCTTGATTACTGTGACCTAAGAAGAATTTCAAGAGTCTGGTGTGCTCTGAGTATGAACAATCTTAAGACTGCTGTTGTGCTTCAATTTGCCCAGCTGAATTTTCCTTCACTGCATTTTAAACCACTTTAACCTTGATCTAGCCTCATGTGACTTGAGATTTGTGCACCACCATACCCAAGGAGCAAAAATGGGACAAAGGCCCAATCTACATGTAAAACTTCTGTGCCTGCAAAACAGAGATACAGGACAGGGTACTGGATGAATTAATTTCTTTCTAAATCTTTAATTTCTGCTGTACTCTCAGCTGTTTCTGCCAAGGTGAAAATTTCATATATGAAGGATTTACTGAAGATGGGTGTCCTAAAATCACTCAACTGAGGTCTGACACAAACATTTTGGAAAGATTCTGAAGTGCTAATTTATATTCTGTTTGGTGCAAATTAGTTTAAGATATCCTTTTTAGAAAAAAGGAGAAATCTGAGGAACAAGTACTTGGCCTTCTGCTCAGATGAAGGAGAAACATGGCATGCTGGGGTAGGTAGCCTCACCTCTTTATACCTGAGGGAGTTGGTTGCAGGATGTGGAATACAGATAAGTCCGTGATTTATGGGATAATATTCATAGTGAAAAGAATATGTGGCAATAATCAGCTTTTGCATCAAGTGGAGCTGAGGCAGTGAATAACTATATGAGTGATTTATTGTGAATATATTCCAAGGCTACAAGTATAATTCCTACTTAGTGTGGATGACAAGACAATAGAAGATTATACAAACCACAACACCAATAATGAAAAAAAGTAATGTTTTTCTTGCCTCGGCAGACTTGGAAAGTTCTGTGCTGCTGCCTTCTCAGACTTTCCTTTGGCGTCACTTTGGGGATAGAGATTAGGTGAGTTACTGTTCACGGGTGGGTTCAAAAAATAACTACTAACTGTTGGCCTGTATGGAGATGGTGGGATTGTGATTAGACACAGATTGTGTCTAAAAGGTGTAAGGTGCTTTTTGCAAGGTCTACTTGGATTTCTACATTATAGTTCTTAATG
Source organism: Athene noctua (assembly GCF_965140245.1). NCBI lineage: Eukaryota > Metazoa > Chordata > Aves > Strigiformes > Strigidae > Athene > Athene noctua. The sequence continues at coordinate 142,087,485 of NC_134037.1, read as the reverse complement.
AAAACTGTCAGTACCTATTCTGACAGTCTGCTTGCTCTTGCAAGTATGGCATGCAGAAAGCAGGGAGGATAACAACAGATCAAACAAATAAATGCTGAGAACAGGAGATTGTCAGTGATGATGCATCAATTAAGGGTTTCAGAGGCCAGCAACCATGTATCAAATGTGGAGACTATTACTTAACTATAAAGGGATTTTTATCTGGTTCCCAGTGAACCTGTCTAATCAATACTAGCTCTAATTTTTACTCAGAGATTGTAGAAGAGAAGTTGAACATGAAGCGTTGTCCATTTTAGAATATGCTGTATCCTATCTTTGAAGCTGAAAGAGTTATCTTAAGTCATAAACTTAGCAAAGGACATGCTATACTCTACAATTCTTATCTCTCCCCACGTTACATAATGGCACAAGATACTTTACCTTCTCTGCCCTCCTTATACCCAAACCACCTCTTCCAAAAAAACCCCAAACCAGTGAACCAGTTTCATGATTCCACATTCTCATATTCAAAAGCAAAAAAGAGAATTATTCTAGACATTGTTACACTAGTAGCATAGTGTGGGAGGAGAAGCTCAACCCTATTATTACTTTTTAATTTCTACCAAAAGAAGCATAAGCTTTGCAAAACAATTTTTTTCTCTTGTTCTCTATGAACGTGGTTCTGCACTTGGGTAATTTATTGCAATTGATTATTTGAAAAACTACCAAAACCTGCTTTGTTATGGCTGGTGTAAAATCCTCACATTTTATCAAAAAAAGAGAGTTTTTTCAAGGAGATCGAAAACTCCTTGTTGTATTTTCCTATCAATGCTAACACATTTATTATAATAGAATACCACTGATATATTTTAAATCTCATCTGATCTAATTTTAATGAAAGGTCATAGAAAGAACGACTGAATTTTTAGATTGTTTCTATACCTGTACTGATTTGTGCATGTTATGCATAACTACCCTAATCTTCCCTGTTAAGAAGCAGCTGTAAGGAACCCTTCACAGAGCAAGCCTGCCCTCAGTTCTCCCTGGAGACAAATGGGGATAAGGTCAAATGGCATACAGTCATAGTCATCTTTAAAAGGACGAAGAAACATGGTTACTTTCTGAGATCATCCTGCTTAAAGCAAGCCGCCTGTATGATAATAAAAAAATTTGAAAGCAAGCAGGCTTCCCTGGCGAATCCTGTTCTATGACTGGGATGGCTAAAACGTACAGATTTTGATGATAGCTTCTGGACTTTCAGCAACACAAGATCTATCTTTACCAATTTTACTTCAGAGCTCTCAAAGTATATATAAACAAATGCATTCAGGACCTCTCTGCTCCCTGAGATGGTTTAGACTTATTCTGTAATTCATTCCCTTTTTAAAGCACATGAGCTACCCAACTTCTAAATGAAGACAGTTGCTAGTACACACAGAGATAACATCCCAAGTTAAGTAGTAGGTACAGCATTTAAGTGGAAGAATCAGCACAGACTTGGCTGTCAGGAAAGATAACCTCATTACAGGTGATCTATGAAAAGTCTTGGAACCCCACCTCCAGGAGGTGAGTCCTGTAAAGCATTAGGACAAGTCGCTCAGAGGTACCAAATTTCCTTTCTCTATTAAATGCACCCACTGTAACAACTTTTCCCCACTCGGACGACTGGAATGCTGCAGGAGGGAAAAAAGGTAAACATACATTTCTGCTTATCATTATTCTTTTTTCAATTCAGTATCAAATTTTCCATAAATTCTTACTTTGATTTCTTCACATAGAGCCAGTAGACAACACCTGCAACCAGAGCAGCCAGCAGAAGACCGACTACAATCCCCACTATTAGCTTTGCCTGGTCATTAACCTTTTCGCTATTGTCATCTGAAGCAAAGAAGAAAAGTTAATGAATGAAGTGACCTATGATAAAGTAAACCATTACACCATTTCTAAAGAATTTTCATCAGAAACAAAAAAAAGGGGTCAAAGTCAAAATTTTTTAAAAAAGTAGGCATTGTTCTTAAAACACATTTAAAGATTCAGAAAGTCATGTTCTTAGCCAATCATGGCACCAGCTATTTCAAATCAAGTCCAGCTTTGAGGGACTGTGGAAGTTGTTCAGTGATGCTACACAGGTCTTGAACTGAGACAATCAACAGAAAGGTTTATGGAGATAGAAAACCATACATACCATTTCTATCCTCTGGCTCATCGTATTCTGGAATACTTACTGAAATGAAAAATGTTAAAATTAAAGACAAAGTGTTTTGTACCTGAACATCACCTTTAATTACCTGTTTACAATAACAACAGAAACACTGAAACTTAATGCAGTGTTTGCCAAACAACATGGTAATTAATCTTATCTTTAAGTAGAAGTCTCTCCTTTGTAACTATAATATGTCCAACTGAAAATCTTATTCAAAACCTGTAATACTAATCTACCCTTCCACAAACTGTAGTTTCTCAGCACCTTTCATCACTGAAAAGTGACATTTGATTAAAGCCCCATAGGGCTGATTTCTGTTCTGAGTCAAGTCATACCAGTAACAGTAAACTGGAATTTGGGGACTAAAAGATGATGCTAATTTAGTAACAAATAAAGACTTTTGTCTCATAAATAATGTATTATTTGGCAATATTTTTGTAGTATTATGATTATTTTGTAAGATTATTTTAAAAAGTAAAGAATATATTGCATACATGAGATAGCTAGCCAAAAAAGCCATGAAGACTGAGTGACTTCATCCCGAAAGCTATCAATAAATTTTATGTATTACTGATCCAGAGTGGATTTACAATTGCTTGACTTAAGACAAAAAGGTTAAATATCTTGGTATCAACATTACTATGCAGACCTACTCTTCATACAAGTGTGAAGTGTGGGTACTTTACGTGACTGCTATAACTTTAAAGTCTTTAGAAGATACTCACTAGCGGAGACATTCAGGGAGGTCACAGTCCTTTCTAGCTGGTTTTCTGCAATGCAAGTTAAAGTCACATTTTCCTCAGGAGCAATTACAATTTTACTGGAAAATTTTCCATTAACGTATTTGGTCTCCTCTGTCTGAAAGGGTAAAAAAATGAAGATTAGTATCCTTGAAAAAGGCATTACCTATATTACACACTGAAAATGTTCAGAGGGAAATTACTTTCAACTATATTTCAGTGTTCCAATCAACAGCAATAGAAATAATGCATTATTTTATTAAATGGTAAAGTGAATATTTGCAAGAAATCACTTTGGCCACGACATCCAGTTAGAGCCACATTTGGTAGTGTGCACTGTAAGACTACTGATAAAGATGCATTTTTGAGAAAGTCAAGCACATTCTATACTTGCTTTTGCTTCTTTTGACTATTTAAAAAATATTCCAAGTGAAAAAATTCTTAAAGAAAAACCCAAAATCTAATTCATAAGGTCTCATTTCTTTCCCTCTTACTGTTTTTAATTTATGTCTTTATAAGAAAAATAATCACTGTAAGTTTTCCATTTTCTAGCTTTCCAAGTTGTTTCCACACTAAACATTATTTTGCGAAGATACATATATTTAGTAGTACTTGCAGTAGCTATGCCATAATAGTGATGTGAAGTCGTTTCATAATTTTGATGTATGTCATTCCTAGGTTAATACAATGTCCAGAGAAGATTATTTTCAATCATTTATATAGTTTCAAGACAATACCTGCCATAGAGCTTCAAGTAAATGGACAAATTTTGACAGCTATACATAGTTTCTACAGGATTAAAACAAAGCCTAATGGAGTAATGAAATCTACAGGAGCAATTCCAGTTTCTGACTGCTTGTATAGATGTCTCATTTATTTTTCCAGCTAAGGCAAAATGTGGCAATGCCTTGTATGTGATTTGGTAATCAATCTGAAAATACTTCAGTTTGCTTATTTTCCAGGTACTTTTCCTGCTCTATATGAGTACTTCTTATTTCTCCCCCAGGATGACTGCATTATAGTTTTATTTCCAGTGAGAAACAACAGGTATAACCATACAAAACCAACTATAAAAATCAGGATAAAAACTGCAAAGCCCGTAAGGAACTATACTGACTGTATTTTCTGACTTGTACTCATCACATTTCATTACATTCCACCCAGTTAATGTCTATGTCAAGTACCCATTTGCTTTCTAATGTAAGTTCCATAATTCCATCATTATTTGTAAATTCTTTATTTAATGGCAAAATCACCACATTACCCAGATAAAATGACTAAGTACCCTCACTTAAAAACGTGTATGTCATTTGTAACCTCTTATTTTTCCTTCCAGGTTAGGCTTGTAGCCAGTGGATCTTCTGTGCCTTCACCTGCTCTATTCAATAGACCTTTATCATCAGAAATCATCCATGTAAGTACCATGTAGCTACAGCTATCACTTAACCTTTCTCTTAGATAAATGAAACAGACCTAGTTTCTTCAATCTCACTACCTGGAAAATGTTCCTTGATTTTAAATTGCACCCCCTATGCACTATCTTTTGGTGAATACAGTAATAAGAAAGATACTTGCTTTATTTATGATGCTTCCACTTCCAGTAACTGTCCATTGCACTGCTGGTTTGGGGAAACCTTCCACATGGCAGACAATTGTTTTAGACATTTTATTTGTGTTGGTTTTCTTTGTCATTTTGATTTGAGGTTTTCCTGTAAGAACAGTATTACAATTAAACATTTTGCTTGAAAAGGAGAATTAATAATGATAGCTATCTGCTCCCTTACCTTCCACAATAAGTTTAAGTGTCTTTCTTTTCTTTAACCCTTCAACCTCCTGTAGAGTAGTTTCACAGATGTAGTTTCCAGCATCTTGATATTGAAGACTTGAAAATGATGGACTTGTTTGCATTCTGATATTGTCCTGATAAAGTAAGAAGTTAATCTCTGTGAATTCTAGCTCAGAATACATTAACCTCTAAATTACAAATGTGACTGCTATCAACAGAATTTTTCACATGCCGCAGTAAATTAGAGCCTTACTCTTAAAATGTGTGTGTGTGTGTCCCTTAATAACTACATTTGAATAGCTGATGGCAACATAACAGCATGAAAAATGGAAATTACTGGAGATTTATAAAAGCTACCTCCCTCCTTCTCAAACGACTTCGCTTTCAAATCAAGGGCATAGATGGGATCAATTAATAGTTCGGAGCTTTTCTAGTAGGCTGGCCAAAACCACTAGTGGTATAAACTGTCTGAAACACAGACAACTCTCCTTTAGGCCAGGCTTATGAGATCAACCTATACTACTAAACCATCAGGTATCATTGTTTTTAGTTCCAGCAGTTTAATTTAAACCCACCATCAGTGACAGCTACCTTTTTCACCAGCAACTGAACACCAGTTGCTAACATACGATCTCTCAACATGCCTCGGTTTTTTACTATGTTTATCAGAACCAAGACCAAATTTGCCTCTGAGAAAACAATCAATGACTCTGAATTCCTCCAAACGGGCTTTCCTTCTTAGAGGGACCTGATTCTCAAAGGGCCTTATATAGAACATTTAAAAAAAGTTGTATTTTTTATAGTAGGCATTACTTTTCTCCATTTGAAAACTGAGCCAATAATTACAGTAACTGATTTTTAGTCATCAACTTGAGTCAGTGGCTCTCATTTTAGCCATATGTGTAAGACCCACTTTAACAATATTCTTTAAAAAGCCCAGTGAACAACTTCCTTCCTTCCTTCCAAAACACTGAAGTAGCAGCAGTAATATGAAGAGGCGAACACTCAGATGAAGTGTGAAGTAGATGAATTACTGACCTTTATCCAAAACACAGTTGCATTTCTACTAGATGAAATCGTGCATGACACAGGCAGGGCCTCTCCAATCTGTTTTGTGACTTCTCCACTAGGAGTAAGCTGCAAATCCAAATCTGGAATAGAAAGAACATTTGTCAAAAGTTAATCTCGGAAAGCCTGGCCCATTTCAAAGGCTTACCAGGGAAAGAAAATGTGACTAATTGCACTCATTAAATTCAAGATTTCATTTCTTCAATAAAATCTAAGTCAATTTTACAAGTAAGGGAGAAGAGAGAATTATTCTAAAATAGTCACTGCAGAACGTTCACGTTTTTGCTGCAATTATAGGCTAAAAGGAAAAGCAAAACTCACTAATCACTAGACGGATAAATTTTTTTCACCTTGTACTGCTGAATGAGTGACAGAGGAGGTACAAGAAGCTGAAGGAGTACTTCACATAGCAGTATGTGCCTCCTGAAAGGGGAAGCACAGACTGCTGTGAGGGTAGCTTGCTATGGGCCAGGTAGAAAAGTATCTTCAGGGTAGGACTCGTGGAGATGGGGATTAACCTAAACAGTAGGTGTGTAGAAGAGGATAGGAGGACAAAGGATAACTTTCTGGAATCTGATAAAACAAGTTGGTTTTTATCCTCAGGATCTGGAGAGGATGAGGATGGTCAGTACAGGGTGTGCAAAACACAATATTGATGAAGGGGTGAAGAGTCTGAATTATAGTCTCGGGAAGCCACACAAGACCCTTTCATTTATTTGTTTTCATTTGTAACTTAAAAAGCCATTTTTGTGTAACTCAGAGCCCAGTCTTTGCCTGACCTGTTTGGGCTCCAGGGAAATTGCAGTCAGTGACAGCTGTGTTTGACACAAGGCAGGGTGAGAGCCAGCAACAGAAAGATCAGGAAAGACTGCTCTAGATTTTTCTTCGTATATGGATTTGGCAGGCTAGTGATTTCTTTTTTTTTTTTTAAAAAAAATCCTACACTGAAAGAAAAGCAGAGTTTGCCAAGCTAAACCTCTATTTTGCTTCCCCTCTCACAGTGGCTTGTTTGTAAGCCAAGTTGTCTGGTTGAACGACTATCACAGATGCACACACACTCACTCTCAAATAGCAAGCACACATGATTTCATCACGAATACAGTACTTGCTGGAAAAGGACTGCAAAACATCCTTTTGGCTTTTAAGCAGAGTTTAAAAAATCTTGAGGCAAAATCACAGTTGGTAGAGGAAAGGGAAAACAGTGAGTTCTCTTTAACAAAACAGTGAACTTAGCTACTGGCTTCATTCAATGGTTGCCCTGGGAACACCACTCTAACTAAAGGCAGAACTTCAGGGAACAACTAGGGTCCATTCTGTACTGTTAAGTCTGCATTATTATCTGTGTTATTAGTCTAATGCCTAGTTCAAGAGGTCACAAGAAATGTACTTTCATCTGTGCATGAGTAAAGCAAAGATCTCACCAAAGAGATAAAATGGCATCTTGTTTCTGTATTTCTATGGGGATTTCTCCCCCTGCCTCCCCAAACTAGTAAACGCAACCAACTAATGAGATTCTCAAGATCTTACCATTGCTTCGACGAGAAAAAACAAAAGAAATTAAAATAAAGACAAGTCTCAGGCAGTGAGCATTTGTATATGGATTCAGATGGTGTATGGGATGTGCTTATTCTTGCTGTTACCCTCGAGCACCAAGGAAGAGGGGTGGCTGAAGAAAAAGCCAAGTTGTTTTATTTTTTTCCCCTCAGGGTGGCTCTCCTGCAACATGCACTTAAACCTTTTGTTCTTTGAAGCAAGACAGCACCTCAAACCCAAGAGATCACCAACGACCATACAGGAGGGATTCCTCTCCCCTATGCCACAGGAAGCAGAAAATAAATAAATTTTTGGCCTTCACCTCAGGCAAGACTGACACAGCCCAGAGCAATCTTTCAACCCCGTCTTCCTCCAGGGTAGCATCCTCCCCAGCCCTGCTTTTTGTGTTACGAGACTACACTCCCTCTCACACAGTGGTCTTGGTTGCTACAAAAGTTCAGGACAATTTACAGTGTGTGAGATGAACTGCATAGCCCAGAGCAATATTTGTAAGGTGATTTATGAGGCCAGTACAGAATTAAGCTATTGTTTAACATAGGACCTCCTCTAGGAGCTCTACATAGAGAAATTTGATTTGGATGAATGTTCAGCCAGTTATATGTAGAGTCCACAAAGAAATGTGATGTATTAGATACTTTTACCTCTCCAACTTACATGCTCCATTAGTAAATAATCTCCTCTTGGTACAGAAGGATGAGGAGAAATTATTTCCTGCATACAGAAGACTGTCAAAATTAATTTTCCTTGCCATTGAAATAAAAACTTTGTTGCAAGAGTTTTCCATACATTTCCCATTTGGCTTTGAAATGTTCTTCATGAACAAACTTCTCATCAGGCACCATTTTCAATATATGCTAGCTCTTAATGTGGTCTCACTTGAAGTCTTGCATTGATTTCAGTGCTGTCTTTGCATACCAAGTAGCACAGAGAAGAGACAAAGAGTGCATTCTGCATGTATTACCACATCATGTAAGAGAGATATGGAATTAATGTCGGGAAGACTGGAGCAAACATTTCTGTTCTGAAACTCTACTTCACATATAGGACAGGCTGCCAGCATTTAAAGGAGGTCTCTGATGGAATACTGTGCTATGACTGGGAAAACTACGCTCAGCACTTGCTTGTAGTCTGAACTCCCCACACACATAAGCAGACAACCAGAAACTCCTCCTAGTATACTGAGAATAGATACAACAACATTCAAAAGGTGATTCCCCTGTATTTTCAATGAGTCTGCAGCACAAGAGAAGACTATAAAAAATACCTATGGAGAAAGACAAATGGCAAATTTCTCAAACCTTTAATTTATTGGAAGGTTTGCAAACCTATTTCCCCAGAAACACATTTTAGCAGAACAGAAAGCATCACCAAGATGTTGTTCCACAGCCATGCTCCATACCAGGTTTTATGTACAGAAACAATTATAGCAAGGATAAAGAAAAGGGACTGTGGGTTGAAACAGTCACCTGCTTCTTCATAGTGGGGAAGGTACACCTGTCCTCTACTGCTAGGTGCTTTCCTTGCCTCGCACAGGGTCTACTTCTGTAGCAGGTTAAGTGACTTTAAACAGGTTTTGACCTGACCCCCTACCTCTTCTGCTCATCTGATCCTAGGCAAACTCACTCAAGGAACAGAGCTGGCAGAAAATTAACAATTTAGGGTAAAAAAACCACCAAACCTACAACATAAATCCTGTTCTGTTGCTCCCTCTGTTGAGGAACAAATCAGGCCAAGTACAAGCAGACAGTTCTGCCAGACTTTAAACTGGGACTTTGCTGCACAGATCCTGCACCCACTCTGAGGGGCAAGAGCTCAGTTTGTCCCTTATGTCCTCTGGGTAAGGAAGGGAGACCATTTCTTCCCTCCTCAGTTTGCTTTATAAATAAATTATTTCCCTAAGCATTATGGGTAACTCAGATGCTTTATTGTCTATTTTCATCTTTCTGTGAATCTCACAGTTTACGTTCATCTTGGAAAAAAAGAGCTTGGTATTGAGCCAGAATATTTTGCTACAAAAATATTTAAGGGCTATAATGTGCTAATGTATTTTCATATCAGCAAGCAGCTCTCCCTCCCTAGACACTGAAAGGAACCAGAGTAATTATAATACTCAATAAAATCTGTTTGGGAAAAAGCACTACAGTTGAAATGTAACAGATTACTATAAATAGTTTCACAGATTTAAACTAAAATTATTATATTGTCTGGGTTTGGTTTGGTTTGGTTTTTTGTGGTTTTCTTTTTTTTTTTTTTTACATGAAAATAAAAAAATCTAAAGTGCCAAGATTGGATGTGAGGAAATGAAAAGCCCTGACTCAGAATGAAGGCTTTTTCAGTGTAACAGCATAGACAGGAATATTCATCCATATGTGAAAAGGTAAGCAATAAAGCAAAAGAGAGATAAAAAGTAGGATTTGATAGGCATTCATAAATATTATTTGAAGGACAAAAACCATCATGGAAGCATAAAAAAAATCTGAAGATCTAACACCAAAATTATGTAAGTACATTAGAAAGAGAAAGCACTAAAAACTACTTAGTTATGCTGGAAAATTAATATAAAGTAAGCAACTGCAAGATGAAGAAGGATATTATAAAGCATCTCTAAGTTCTATGACTTTTTCGGAGGAGTCCTCCTTACAAGAAAACATGCTGCAAAAATGCGTTAGACCAGCATAAGGCAAGACACTGAAGTAGCTTAAAAATAGGGCATGGTCCGGGCATTCAGGAAATACAGAACTATTCCAAGGCCACTGTGCCTCACTTAAGCAAAATGAGGTATTTAAGAAAAACAAAACGAACACTAAGTAAAGCAGTAGGGTACTAGACTGAACCTATGAGCTCTGAGTAGCTGCACTAGCTACCAACACTGGAAAGACTTCTGTCAAGAAAATACATGCTTCTCTCGTGTAGTAAAGCTCTTCTGACACGCAGACAAAATAGCAGAGAAAGGAAAATTGGCTTGTTATAAATAACTTGGAGCTGAGGAAGCCATTCTTTAGAGTAACTATTTATGGAAGTACAAGTAGACATGCAATTCACTTGGAGTAAATAAAAGGGTCAGTTATTCCACAGAAAACTACCAGCAAGCCACCTTTGATAGTAGTACAGAGCTCTCTTTAGATCTTACATACCCTGACTCTTGGCAAAGAGAAGGGACAGGTAGGAAAACAGCAGATGACCTTATTAAATGCAAAATAATCCATGAAATGGAATAGTGTAATTATTCATGTACAGATATATTCTGCATGCATTGTACCTCTTCCAAGAGAAAAAAATATCAAAACCAAGTACACAAACATGAAGTTTCTTTTTATGTAAAGTATAACTACTGTGGAAGCCTTTGAACTTCATTATCCACTATGTTCCTCTGAAGCTGTAATCTATTAAAGGTATTTATGCTACTGGGAAGACTACAGATCATCAATGTTTTTAGGGGAAACCTAGTACCATTGTCTTTAGTCTCATTTCGCAGACTGTGATAGTACAGCAAATTTTGAAAGAGTTCCTCTCTTGTTTTCTCACATAAGGAGATTAAAAGCAACCACTGAAAAGCAACCCTTGCTTCAATGGTTCAACCAGTTCGATGGCTGCTTTTAAAGTGTTGCCGATAACAGCATGAGTAAATACTCTAGTATCCAGCTAAAGAAACTTTACTGAGCTCTGGAGCTCTCATGATTCTGGGAAAAGTGAAAAAAGCAGCTTGTCCAATGTGAACATAATCAATTCCTATCTCTTCTCTAGACTCCTTACACATTAACATCAACTGGATGAAAGGACATCAGACTAATGTGAATTTGACCTTCAGTGATACTACTGTGGGACAGCTTGTGTGTTTGAGTACATTCTAAGGAACAGCTGGAGCAGAATAATTTGCCATATATATGTTCACATTGAGTGAAACATAAAATAACAGAATTGGCACTGTATGTGATAGTGCATATACTATATAAAGGTTACATAAAGTGAGTCTATATCTAAGCCAATGAATTGAGAAAGTTAAGGTTTTGAAACAGAAATACATTAGAAAAAATAAAAATGACCTGACACTACTTCAGACCAACCACATCATTCAATTCTCCCAAAGGTTAACTGGAAGGTCCAAGATAGGTTTGTATCCTAACCAGGAGTACAAAATACAATGACTTACAGTGTACAGTGATGATGGTCGAGTCCATCATGCTTTTGTCAGTCAGAGAGCATTTGTATTCTCCTGTTGCATTTCGTCTCACATCTGTCATTACATACATATCTGAGCTTCTTATACCTTCTGTTTCTCCCTGTGGATGGGAAAGAAAATACTTATTGTATATGGACTAAACTATATGCTAAAAGCATTACTTTTTATTGAGGATTTTCTTTTATTATAAGGATGGTGAAATACTCCAAAATATGTATTGACACAGCATCATTGAAGTGTAGCTACCTATTAATAATACTAAGGTTTATTTCCTGTATAACACCATATTCTAAAAAACACCTACAATTAAGAGCTTACTCTTTTAACTGAGCGACTAACTTATTTTAAGAGGACATTAAAATACAAAATTTGAAAGTTTAGCAGGAAAAAAAAAAAGAAAACAAAAGACTGAAACAGTTTACAAATAAGAGCCTTGCAGAAATCACAACAGTGAAACAAACTGTGTTTCTAAATCTGTATCTGAAATGATGTATTCATTTTAGGAAAAATCATGAAATGAAGTGTACTGCATTACACATGCTTAAACGGCACAAGCAAACCTCGCTCTATCCACATCATGGTATGGAGACTACACTACATGCAGTTATTGACAGTTAGGATATACACCTTACATGCAGTTATCGACAGAAACTGATGTTTTGAATTATCTGCAAGTGCTGCTTTCTGGCTGTCCAGTTCCCCAGCTTCCCCCTGATTACAACTGACTGACTTAGACCAGCTTTGAAACAAGCACAGAGTGAAACCCTAATGCATATCTCTGAATCCAGAAAGAGATTTACGATACCTGTGTACCTTGCAAAGAAACCACCAATTCCATCTCTCCTTGAGAGAAAGGACTAGTATCAGGCAGCAGGAAGACTGAAGATAAGACAACCTTGGGTGTTTAGCTATCTCATTGTGATAGTGGAGCAAAGAGAGATACCATACACTTTTTTCCCTGCCATATAGGGAGTTCCTAGGATGACTCACTGAATCTAAACGGCTGTCCTGAGATAAAAGGACTTCAGCTCCTAGTTTCCCTTGCTGCTCTTCAGCAATTCAAACATGCCAGGAGTCCAAAGTAGGTGAGGATTATGTTCAAAGGGCGACCTGCGTTTTTTTGAGTACCTGAAAGCATGCCACTGCTTTTGGCCTCTCCAGCTCTGCTCACTACTACAACAGGAACAAAAAAAGTTATATAAAATAGGAGAGAAGCAGGATATGGAAGCAGGACTAGGAATCTTAGAATGTAAGGCCACATCTCTCTGTGGATTTCACCAATACTAAGAAGATTAATGGTACCAAAGCCTTTTATTTTTCTCAATTTGTGTTTTATGCATTTGACAGATTTGTACTACACTTTCTCCTGTGCTGTCACACATTATTTTCTGTGTTGTTATGCCAGCAAACAATTAATTAATTAACTAAAGAAAAGAAATTGCACAAAGATTCATCTGTGAAAGTTCAAAAAATGGCTGAATTAATTTCCTGTACTTTCACTGCCAGATCTTTGTCTGTTATAACAACAGATGAGATGGTTTTATTCAAGATGCTAAACTGCTTTAGCCAAAACTGTTTCTTATCAAAACATCTGATGATGGGAAATGAAGCCTAGCAATTTTCAGCAGGTCCAAACCCCAAAACTTTCAGGTGGGGTGGGGTGAAGGAGAAGTTTTTTCAAAATATTTTGCCAACTCAGGTGAGGTGTTCTCAGAGTCTGATGTAACGACCAATGCCTATCTGCAGCTATAGTCGCATCGAATTCCTTCCTTCATTTGTTATAAAAATCACGTATACGCTGACATGTAGCAATGTCTGTAGAAAGGATGATACAGAGTATTTCACCATGCAGTGACAGTGAGGCAGGACTTACTGGAATGTAAAACAAGAACTCCTGTGGAGGAGGGTTGCCATTTCCTGAGCACTTCAGAGTGATGTTATCGCCTTCTTTAATGATACTACTTTGTGTCAGCACTTGAATAGTCACCTTCTCTGTTGGATCTGTGAAAATAATGTATACATTTAATAGCTTCTGAAAAAAACCACACAGTAACACTATGAATAGGATATTCATGGCCAAAGAGTACGTGATTTTATCATCAAGCAGGTGAAGTTATTTGCACGTGCAGATCTTTCTATGAAAGAACTGAATTTAATCACACTTCTTAAATTTTTGCCGATGAGGTAAGTGCAAAGAAGCCGTATGATGTAAAATTCATTTTTCTTCACCAAAATACCTGTAACTGAAACAGCAGTGATTACAACCACGTTGTGTGCTTAAAAGAAAAAAACCCTGATCAGTATGAACAGTTCCATGGTGTGATTTCATTATGAGGGATTAACTTGTCCTCTGTGAAGCTCACTGTTTGGAGGACTGCAGCAATCAGAAAAACAACTGAAGCTCTCAACGCCTTGCATTAGTACTAGATAATAGCCTTCTTGCATTAAAAAGAAAGAAATATGAACTAAGAGACTATGTTCAGCCTATTCTATATGCTGATCACTACAGGCTTTCAGAAAGATGAATTTGGTGAATATAATAGGACCCTTAACATAGTCAACAGAACTGTAAATGTAACATACTTCTGTCATGTTCAGTGAAGTTGAACTATAACTTACATTTTACTTTGGTAATTTTTTTTAAGGCAAAGAGTATACTTTAATAGATGCTATTCTTTCTAAGTAAAAGCCTAAATATAATTTTTCAAAGACAAAGTAAAATGAACAAAATTAAAGGAAATAATATGGGCAGATTACTCTCACTGTTTTAATTTCAATGAATAAATAAAATTTCACCAAAGATGCCAGTCTTGCATTAAGACACAGTACAGTGCATCTTATTAGACACTAAAAAAATCTACACAGCAGAGAAACCCTTGCCTGACAGTTGATTTTGTGTGTTTAGTGAAGCGTGTGCTCTACAGCCCTTCCGACCCTTAAGGCATTCATCATGTCTGTCTTCTGCTATGGGATTTCTCAATAACAGGAGCCGCATTCTGCTATGGCCTCTCGACCGACTGAGAGCCCTAACACAGCATCTCACTCTCCTCACTGGAGGAGAGGTAAGAGGTACTGGGCTTCAACAAGCCACATCCTCCCTCCTTCAGATGCAATAGCCTCAATTCCCTTCGACGTCCAAACAGCTTCTACCTCAGCACCTTCAGAGCTGAAGCACAACTTTGCCTGCTTAGGAAAGGGAAGTCCAGCATCACTGCTGGTGTAGAACACAACAGATGCGATGAAAAAGCTTGCCAGGAATCACATGCACACCTCTTGGTGGCTGCTGGCCCAAAAAAAACCATTTCAGGGGCTGTCTGGGGAGCAAAACTGCTTCAGAAACTTGTCTCTTCTTATGCCAAGTTTATGTGAAGGTGATCAAATGTGAAAAAGTTATCATAAAGGATGTCTAGATATACCCTGGAATCGCTTCAGCTTTGTCTCAAGACTGAAAAGGGATGAATTATAATAAGGAAGACTTTAGGACTTTAATTTGGAACAGGTTTTCCCACAGAGATGAAAAGAACTGGATTAAAAATGGACACAGTTTAACAAGAATGACATTCTTGCAAACCATCAGTCTTTCCTGTAGGAATATCTTGCCCTTTTATCTACTGCAATCAACCAGGAACAAATTTTTAATTTCATTCTCTAAACTGGAAGAAAAAGAAAATCTACAGAAGTAAATAACAAGACTAATTAAATTGTTCTGTAAGGTGAAAAGGTCAACCTTCTGAGAAAGACTCAACCCGATGACAGAAAGATACAGTGTTCAGTGCAATGCTGAGTGCTGCTTAGCATGAGTAATGTGCTCCCCTGCTTTCACTAACAAACAGGAGCAGCCTGGTGAAGGTGTATCTTGCCTCTCAGTGGCACATATCTCTGGCTTAGCCCACCTTACCTTATGCTTCTGTAAACCTGAGATTCTGCTTTCTGCAGGAGCAAAATTCTGTGAGCCATCACCAAAAGGCAGTTATTTTGTAAATGAATGCTGCTATCCCAGACCTGCCAGGGCCACAACTGTGTGACTTCAAGGAAAACAGCAGCACTGGAAGCAACATGAGTATAAAGCGTTTTTGACTCTAATCTGTTATGTAAAGAGCTTTATCCATAACAAGACAGATACTTAACAACAGGGCATTACTGGAAAGTCTGCCCGACAAACATTATCTTTTTACACTGATTAATACTGAGCAGAACCCAACATAACTGGAGTCTAGATAATTTAGATATCTGAGATACTATCTGACTGACCAGCTCCAAGAGTTCTCTTGTATTACTCACGTTATTTTCAGTAGTTTGCTTGCTACAGCTGCAAACCAGAGCTGATAATTACTGCTACCTGAGCTAAGTTATCCAACTTCAACTAGCACCCACTCCACGGGAGCTAATACATTCTTCTTCTTATACTAGGTTACAGTGGCTGGCTGCTTCCAGGATGTCAACTAGCTATTAAACGCTTGAGTACTAGAGGCTGCACTAACCCAAAGCTAAAAAACCCCAACAAACAGTAAAACATTTCTTAGATGCTGACTGAATAGGTATAGCTTTAAAAAAAAAATCTTGTGTAGGCATGGTTTTAAGCATGCTCTCTCCGTTTCATTAGGATAAATGGGTAAATTGCAAGGAATGAACAGCAGGTCTTTATGAGTCTTTTTCTGCTTGCTTCAGAGCTGCAAAACACGATAGTTACAGTCAATCTGAAAAAAAAGGGTGAAAGACTTCCATTTTTTGCAGTTGCAGTCAGGATTTTTTTTTTTCATCTGCATTACATTTGACTCATTAAAAGTCACATTTATTGAGAAAGAAACTAATTAGGATCACTGAACTAAATTAAAAAAAAATCAGACATGTCATTATTATTAACTAACATCAGTCACAAAATTAATCTGTTGAAGCTTTGGACATCTATTAATAAAGAGTTTCACATATTTATTTAGAGATGCATTTGAGCAGAGTAAGGAACTGGAAGTTACAGTAACGAAAAATACTCAGAAAGGAAATTGCACAACCCCACATTCTGAAGTCAAATTTCATACTCAGGGCCTCTTCAGTACTAAAGGGTGTGCCCGCCTCCCACTGTTGGCTAATTAGCAGCACAATGATACTGCCCATCTTTGGAGGAAAATCTTAATTAAACTGTTACTAGACCAAGATTAAAAGAGCTAGTCTAACAAACATTAAATCTTTAATACGGAGAGCACATGATATCGGGTGCAGTGACTGTTCTGCCGTGCTGTGCAGCCTTCTTTTTCCTTCCCATTGGTTAAGTCCTTAATTGCAAGCACATGTAGTACACACATCACACAAATTTGCAAGAGACACATCCTCAACAGGTGAAGTAGCCTAATGCATGAAAGTGGTGGGAAATGAGGACAGTAAAGCATCTCTTGGCAAGTAATAGCAACAAGTGCTTTCTGGTCATTATACTCCTTCCCTGTGAACATCTGCCATACACAGCAAGAATTGTTCACAGACATGGGGCTCCACACATACAGAAAAAAAAAACCCACCAGCAAAATTTGGTACCCAACTTAAAAGCAAAACCAAAAAATAAAACCCCCTCTCTCCAGCTTTAAAGTGATAAGATAGGTGTCTGCAGGCTTGAAAATCTCCGTGTTATTTCCAAGGATAATGGTTGCTGTCCCAGAGGTTTTCTTCCCCATTAGTTCTGCCAGTTGTCATTCTGGAGAAACAGCTGGTGAAAATAAAGCTTTAATGTACTCTGGCTTCTCCAGGTGAAACCAAGGAGCAACCGCTCCGAGGTTTGATTTGATCTGACCAAGGTCAAAACTAATCCCCTACTCTGCAGCTCAACAAACTACCTGTGAAGGAGAAGTCCTCTAGGTAGAGCACACCCTGCCACTTCAAGCCCGTGGCTTCATTTTCAGGGCAACAGAGCACACATGCTAGATGGAGAAATCCACTGCCTTACTGATTTTCTTTGCATTCAACTGGATGAGAGTTGTTACACAATGTATACTAAGACTCTATTAGATGCAGGACTGTATACTTAGACACTATCACTCCCACAACAGAGACTTCTTTTATAAGCTGAGGTATAACCTGAAATGTGCAGAAAGGTAACACTTGATTGGACATACTGGGTATCTCCTGTTCTTCAACATTCTACTATGACCTGTTGCCTTCTGCAGCCCCTCAGAAGTGAAATTTTACCAAATTTTGAAATGGCTCTTCCGCCCTCTCTAACCGCTACCACCCCCTCCGACCCTTCCTCACCAACTGCCTGTTTTGTTTACTCAAAGGAGAATTATGACTTCCATAACAGTAACACAGTAAGGAAGTTGCTTTAGGACTCAGGCCAGCTGGAAGTAATTATTTACACAAATTCTCTACTTAAAAGTCTACCAATATTCAAATTATAAATTTTAAGTGTAAAATCAGCATCTTACAACTGTAGATGAGCTACTGTGTTTTCTGCAAGGTAGTCTGCCAGCATTAGCTGTTTGGTGCTGACTCTGAAAAAATGAAAAATGAGTATACTAAAAAAATGCTTTGTGTATTTAGTGCGTATTTCAGGGGACACAGAGAGTCTCTCTAATCAAGCTCGCTAACTTTTGTTCAAGTTCTGAAAAGTCCATTTCACTGTAACTTTTTCTGGTTATCACTTTCCTCTTGTCAACGCAACTTTGATATTCAGTATTCTACTGTTAACAAAGAAATAAATCACAGTTAAATCTGAAGATAAGTAAAAATTACACAGACAACATACCTGTACCTTCTTGCTGCAAATCAGCTTTGAAGAATCATCCTGACAGCCAAGTAGAAATATCTCTGTAGTTTTGTAAACTGTCTGATTTTGCTCCCCCCCTCCCTGCCGAGGTAGACTTCATACAGCAGTATATAGTATAGTATAGTAACTTACAGTGAACGTCGAAGACAACAGGTTCAGATTGTATTGTTTTCTGGCCAGATGGTCCATAATATGTCACAATGCAAGAAAACTTGGCATTTGCATCTTCCTTTGTTGGCATGTACTGAAGAGATGATGTCATGGTGAAGAGTCCAGTAGATTTGTCCACAATCTTTTGCAAATTTATGACCACAACTGAAAAGGAAATACTGTTTCAGTGTCACACAGACAGAATTTGCAAGCTTTTTCCTACATTTTATTGCCCGCTCTGCATTTGTTATCAGGCTGTAAATATGCAAGCAACATGACAAATTACCCAAGAGACTGTATAGTTTTCCTCTAGTATTGCCACTGACATCCACCAGAAACATTTTATCAACAACATACTCCTAATGTACTATACATTTTAAATCAAATCAAAACAAAAAAACTAATTGCAAACTGATGGGGTTTTTAATACAACTCTCAGCTTAATTTGTAAGACAGACAGAAGGCCTCAAAAATGCTGGCAAAAACAATTTTTAGGATCATATTTATAACTTGATTTTAAAAGCATTCTCTATTTTATGGAAGGTAAAATACTGTGGTCTGATTAGCCTGTCAAAAACAAAGTTAAAAGGGAGGGAAAAAAAATATTGTTCTTAAATATCCTGGAAGATAAATACCTGTATAAGGAGATGATGATCTACACAGTCCAAAATACTGGACAGGTGTGAAATTAAGATAGTTAATACCTTATAAGAAGTTGGAAATTAGATACAGGTTTCTACTAACTACACAGGCTCAAGAATAGCCTTGCAGTAACATTAACAAAGGCAACCCCTCCTCTCCATGACATGGTTTTAAAAGCTAGAACTGAGAGATGGAGATTATATGGCATAGGTTGGGTGCTCCTAAAAGGCCTAGAATTTTTCTTCCAGTTTCATCTTTCCATATGAGTAGTTTTTCTCAAAGGAACAATACAATAGACTAAAGCAGAACAACTCTTACAAACACAGTTCTTCACACATATACCTGTCTGTGGATTCAGGGACATTGGCTATTATTGAAACGTACCTTCTTCCACAGGCTGCAAAACTCTCCCGTTTCTGTACCACGTAACATTGCCTTCGGGATAGCTATCTCTTGCAACGCACTCTCCGAGCTGCAAACCACATAGGAATTAGCCACTGTTTTTGTCCACTATGTTTTAATATAATTCTATTTTTGCTTATGTTGCTTCGGGTAAAAATTTCTAGATAGGTCAAATGCTTAACCCCAACCATTTTTCTTAAATAGGACAAATCCCATCAGTGAGGCTTAGGTATGGTTTGGAAGAGGGTTTGGTTGTGGGTCTAAGATCAGGATGATCCCTTTTTGCAGAATCTGGCAGGGCTAATACAGTAGTGGCAAAGGAAGTGTTCTGTGCTCAACCTGGCTGTAGACGAGGATCTCTCACAGGCAGGTGTGCACGCGCACATATTCAACTCTCTTGAGCCTCAGTCCATCACCTCTCTCCGTCCTGACCTGTAAAGGGACTTCAGGCAGCTGTCAGGCACATAACTTTGAGGGAGAATGCTGCTCTTACCATTTGTAGCTTCTCTGTTTCTAAGAAGTCTGCTTGATGTAAGATTTCTGGTTGAGAGGGTTGTTCTAAAACATAAATAGGATAAAAGTACTGGTGAAAGGAGCACAAATAGCTCTTTGAAAAACAAAAAGTTGCTAAAAGATATATGGACTTTGAGACTAAATAGAACAATCTGGCC
Source organism: Athene noctua (assembly GCF_965140245.1). Classification (NCBI taxonomy): domain Eukaryota; kingdom Metazoa; phylum Chordata; class Aves; order Strigiformes; family Strigidae; genus Athene; species Athene noctua. The sequence goes on along the minus strand of NC_134037.1, from coordinate 142,067,359 downwards.
TAGTATAGTCTTACCTATGCTTCACCATTAAATGAAGAAAAATAGAGATACTTCTACCTCAATACCAGCAAATGGATTGAAAAGGAAAAAACATCACTTTAAAAAGTGTCATACTTTCCATAATGGATTCCATGCATTCTGACAATATATATTTTAGCCAGGCAGACTAGTTCGGCACCTGTGAACTCCGATATATCTGATTTATAGGATACACATACTGGAGAAGGAACCAGTGGTACAGAAACTATAGCAACAGAAAAGCAGCTTTACTCTGGATATTACTGTAGCTGAGCTGTCACATTATAAAGGAACAAATTCAACGCAGTCATTCTTCTAATGTTTATTTTTCTTAACTGGGATTCTTACATTTAAGAAATTCAGATGACAGAGATAAGTGTAATTACTTTAAATGATTCTGAGTTAGTTATGACTCTCTTAAAAAAAACACTTTTTCTTCAGTGCCAGTATGTCTTCTTATTTACTTTTATTATGGTAGATGGACCTCTTAGCTTGCCAAAGTGGAGGATCTATCAGTGTTTCCATCATAAAAGACTACTTTCTAGAGACTACATAACTTGTCTGTTAAAATAGTTTGGCCTGAAGCCCGGAATGCAAATTTTTATCTCCAAAAGAGACAGTTTTCCCCACAATTTTAAAAGAAGGGAAGAGTGAGGGGAAAAAAATAAATCAGTGTTTACACAGTCAAAGAAAGTCTCTACACCCTAAGCTATACTGCTTAAATAAGCATACATATTACATACTTTTATAGACTGAAACATCCTTAACCATGCCAGCTTACAGAACCTTTTTCCCAAATCAAGCTCCCTATGAAATAGTGTATGTATGTTGGTAATCCCAACTCAAAGTGAACTTCACACTATCTTGCCAAAATCTCTGCACAATGATGGAGTTACTAATGTGCAGGTGTATTGCTCCTGCTCTCAATAGCAAGACTATGTATTTCCACAACAATCCATTTGCTCTGTGTGCATGTATGTGTATGTGTTCATGTGCACACAAATGCACAGATGTTCTCCACTTGGAAGACTACGCCAGGATGAAACAGGAACAGCTCAAAAGGGAAATGAAAGCCAATAAAAGAAGCTATTCATTGGACATTTTCAAACAACTTTGCTTGTGGCAAAACCCAAAAACAAACAAACGAAACAGTCAAGGCCATACACCAAAACCATCACAATTTTTTCAAAGGTCTAATAAAGATTTTATTTTTTTCAGATACGTGCATGTTTTATTGTTAGTTTTAAAGGAAAAAGGCTAACCTATTTTCTGTAATAACCTGTCAAAGACAAAACATTTTCATGTCAATTCAAGCAAATGTGGTTTTACAAGACCATTAACAGGCCTTCTGGTTCAGATTTTCGGGTCCCATAAACAGGCATAGTTGGCTGCCTGTTAGAGTCACCAGCAGATCAAACCACAAACCACACCACCTTCCCCCCCCCTCAGCTTTGCTCCCTTTCAACTCTCATCTCCTGTAAGACTGGTTTGAGAAGACCTACTTTTTGGTGCTTTTGATGCCCTACCCTGCAATGCTCCAGTTGAGGGAAGGGGAGGACCTCCTGCTCCCTGGGCCCTGAGCGGCTCTCCCTACTTTAAGCGCTCTGGTGACTCTGAGCAGATGCTCCAGTTGAGAGGCCACCACCTGCTCTCTCTCCGCAGTCTCTGACAGGAAACACCTGCTGCCAAATCCCCACAGCCACACCACGTGCCCCAAGGTAATTCGCTAGAAAGAGACTTATTTGGCATTTACTAGCTCAGCGTCTGAAGTGAGAAGAAATTTTAAATTTGGCAGCAGTAGAGTCCACTTTGGTGGGTTTGCAACTTCAGCATGCTGCTTATCTCTCAGTTTAAGAGCTTGCCAGAGTAGTTTGCAACTCTATATAGGTCCTATCACAGTGGGGGAAAAGAGCTCTCTGTCTGCAAAAGCCAAGCGCTGGTGTAGCAGGACAGCAACTGACGTCCGCCGGGCTGCTCTGCCTTGGAAACTCTGGCCATTTAATTCCAGAAAATAAAAGACGCTGACGGGATCCATCTGGAAAGCTGGTAGAGCTTGTTTGCGTAGTCCAGCAAGTGAGACTAGCAGGTGGTACCTGAGCAATGAGCCATTTCAGCTCGTTAGTTTTGAGTTAATCAGGTAGCACAGCTGAGGACGTGACAAGCTCCACTGTAACCCAGAGTCAGTCATGACTTCTGGGATCCAGCTGAGTTTCAGGTGCACAAGATTTTGGTTTATGAGAGTTGGCAGCTTACCTCTGTTTATCTGTGGTTCAAGGAGTTAGAAACTCCACTGGTTAAATAAATGAAGCCTGCAGGCTACCCTTAACTCTTTCATAATTAAACCAAAAAAGCAAGCAAGCAACAATAAAAATTAAACCCCCAAAACCAGACTCAAGGAAGTTAAATGTTAAGAGAACCCTAAAGTTGCGAACTCAAAATGAAAAACGGCAAAGGTAATTTTTTTCTTGCAGTGCTAAGTCAGCCACATTACATATGTGGCATCCTCTATTCTTATCTTCCTTAGTAAATAGAAGCTTTCTCTATTAGTATTAATGCATACAATAAAACATACAAGCTGTGCTCCATGGCTGAGTTAGCATTGTGTTAATATTTAGTACAGTACACAGTAATTCAAGCAGTTAGCATTTCGTTTCACCATATACCACTGTCTCATCTACATATTTACTGCTGTGCAATAAGTAAACACAATAATTCTTTATCATTTCTTTTGAAGCATTGTGTTTACTATGCATGCTCTGAGCACACTCCTCCCTGTTGTCATTAATTCGATTGCTCTTGCAGTTGAATTGAAAGCGAAACGAGGAAGAGGAATTACTGTTGACTCTAATCTAGCTTCAGTCTCATTTACGCCATTGATAAACTTCTGCCTAGACACCACCGAGGACTCCCGAACACCTCCTCTCTGAGAGAAGAGTAAGGGTGCCCTTCCAAAACATGAATTCACATTTTCAAGCAGAAGTGTTATCTGTTTAAAATTGCCCATTCCCACAAGCAATGCACAGAGACTGACTTTGACTGTGTAAGTCTGCATCTGAAGAGCAGCAAAGGCCAACAAAAAAGCCAAACAGAAGCATGAAGCTGAGGAAGATATCCACAGCTGTCACAGGGCAGCATTTACAAATGCTAACCTTAGTCTCAGCAGACCTGTGCCCGTAAAAAGGAGTAACAGACACCTCCACAAGATGACTTGGGGTTTGAAGGATTACACGTCTACTCTGAATCAGCACCAGGAAGAGGCCAGGTTTGCCCACACTCTTGTGCAAGCTCAGAGTAGGACTGTGCCTCAAAGTGCTGGGCCTCCCACTGTGGGTCAGCTTTGCAATCCATCCATAGCAATACTGAACACTAATTAACTTTTCTGTGCTCTACAGCAGAACGGCAGACCGGTCCTCCTCCTGATAGTTCATCAGGGGACAAAATAAGCATTTGGGGCTAGCAACTCGTTTTCTAGCCTCTTGCTCAGAGCTCATACCCACTGCATACTAGCTGCTCAGAGCTAGTTTAAACCTCTCCGTTGATCTAATCCTGCAGACTGCACACAGTTAATGCTTCCCTCTTGCAGAAAAATTTGCTCAGAGAACAAATGGAAAATAATCAGTGCTAATTTTACATTTTTCATTTCCAAGGCCAAATGACATCACACAAGTGAGTCATTATCAAAGACTAAAATTCTCTTTGAGCCAGCACTTATCATGAATAAACTGCAAGTGCAGGCAGTCCTGTTACGTAAATGCCACCAGTAGATTACATTTTTGAAAGCTGCAGAAATTTGCTAGTCCTAGTAATTTACTCAGCCAAACTTACTCTCTTGGCTTTAATCTTTCCCTTAAACAAAAGTTTCTGTAATTTATGATTCAGATGCTGATGAATGTTAACAGTAGTAACAACTAGATTTACTTACTGAAGACTTTGACTATCGTTGGCTCTTCGGATACATCATCTTCTGTAACTAGCATACATACAAATCTCTTTTCATCACTGATTCTTGCATTCTTGATGGATAATGTATAGTTTTCTGAGAGACTCAACCTGTCTTTGTAGTCTGGTACATCATCATACTGTACATTTTTTTTTGTTGATGATCTGAAGGCAATAAATACTGGAGATCCATTGGGCATTTCCTATAATAAAAGGATAAACACCTCTATTTTGCATAAACACTCACTTAGAGGTTCCTGAAGATCTGTGATCGGTAAACCCGCAATTAAAAAAAAAAAAAAATCTAAAAACTGCATCAGATGGCTTTTTTCCTGATTAATTTCTGCTGTACAAACAAGAAATTCAGTGTAATACAAGAGCTAGTTTAAGACTGCTGTGGTACACACTGAGAATAACATCAGTAGTAATAATTTCAATCCTTTGGCTCAATCTCGGCATAGCATAGGGGTTTCTCTGATGAAGGATGGTGGTTCTGGCACCACCTGCCTCTGTATGAAAAAGTATTTGAAATAGAAGCATTCGTGGGCTGGTCTCAAAAGCTTCAGTCTCCTTTTTGTTCATGATTGTTTTACATATTCATATTGTTTGTCTGGGATATTCAGACTTCATTTCAAATGCAGGATTTAATCAGGCATAACTGCCTATTTTATTCTAAATTAGTTTTTAGCTTTTTTCCCCTTTGTTTTCAAAAGACCCGAGTGTGTAGCATGGGAATATACATACAATCAAATATTGTTGTTTATGCATCTCAGGATAATCTGCAAAATATTATTTTCTAGACATCTTCCTTACATTAATAAGTATGCAGTTGCCATCCTAAGAAGGAATACAAAGTTTACAGCCTTGCACAAACTTACCAAATAAAAAATTTATTTTTACGAGAGACAAAGTTACAGGCTGAGTTCTGCAGGACTTCGTTCCCTGCTCCCCCTACACACACACACAGAGCAGGGACAGACACTGTCTGCCTTTAAATAAAGTGAGGTGAAAGGTTGACGCCATCTTTATGTTCAGTATTGTGCTGGGGGTTGGAAGAGGTTTTCGTTCCCTTTTATCCCTTGCACCTTGCAGCACTGATGTGAGTAGTGTTCCCAGCACAATACCTCAGCTTGACTGCAGAGCCCACAAAAGCATGACGATGCTGTGACAAGAGATGAGTGGTGTCAGAGCTGGGCAAGGAGCAAGAGGCAACAGCTAATGTGAAGTTTAAATTCCCTTATAGTCATTCTCCCTCTCCCACTTTTAACTCTCGTATTACTCCAGATGTCTATGACAGAAGAAAGAAAGCTTTGCCTTGACTCAATACACATGAAGTTGACTCTCAAGCACAAATGATCTCTAAACTCTGTAAGCATACCTAGCAGCCAAGCACGCACAGGTAGATGCTGAGAGGAGCAAGACCTGCTCCTGTCACAGTGCAAGGCTCCCAGTGAGTCCGGACTCCCACCACCAACACATATTGCTACTCCTAAGGCAGCAGAGCAGAAGACCAAGTTCTTCCTTCTTCCAGTGAAATAATCACCTGACTAAAATACCTAAACCAAACCCTCCCCTTGCTAAAAACAAGTGTTGCCATGCTGGGAGCTGCCCTGCGAGAATGGGTATCGCTTTCACCAAGTTGTGCATGCTGTGTCAACAACTTCATACAATAGCAACTGGATGGGCTATTCTCCATGTTAGGTTTCATGTCCCTTTCCATTTAAGGAGAAGCTGTAAAATCCCATTTGCTGCTTGGTACTTGTCTGAGATGACCAATCCAAATGCACTGGAAAGAGATAATGCATTTCTTTTTCTCAAAATAGCCTTGCATCTTCATACAGATGGACTTCTTCCCAAGAAAAGTCAGAAGACTAAAAAGCACAGTGCAAAATGTAGGCTCTGCATCTTCTGAACATTTATATGAAAGAGCTTCACTATCCCTTTTAGGAAAACATCCTCTAGAGACTTCTGACTTCATTTCCCAAAACATGTTTGTGGAGCAGGAACTCTTGAGGGTGCTGCAAAATCTCTAAACTTCCAGGTCCAAGGGAAGGAGGCAGGGGGGATTATGACACACCTGCTGTGGCAGACCAGTCTGCTGCAAAATAGGCAGGTGAATGCCATTTAAGAAGAGAGAGAACTACGTAATTTTAAATCCAGTGTCAGAGTAAACAGCACCTGTTGCCAGTAACACTTTGGTTTGAGCACAAGAGAAGATTTAGATGAACTTAGAGTAGCAGGAATACTAGTTGTCCCGTGTCAGTCCGAGAAAGGTTCTGGTATCCTGATGGTTTCTTCCACATAACGTTCCAGATTTTGACTTTGATATGCTTATTCTCCTTTTGTTCCTGAATTCTGACTGGACACAGGAGAAGGGCACCCTGTGGTGTTCCTGCTGCAGGATGACCAAGGCAACCAGGAGCACACTGGCGATTTTGCCTCTGCTCTCCACATGCTGGAAATGGCAGAGCGAAACCACCAGCAACTCTACTAAGGTTGGCTCTGGCCTCTTCTTTGCTGTGCATTAAACACACCAAAGCATGAAACTGTACCGAGTGACTGTCAGATCAAGGAGACCTGGGGACAGCACCTTTCTGGGGATGAAGCACCTGCGCATGCTGTTTCAGGCAGCCCACTTCAAAAGTATTCAAATGTACAATGATGGCTCTGTCAAGCGAGTGAGACACCACTAGGTAACATGCCAGATCTCTAATTCAGGTTGGCAAAGAACTGCCGAATAATTATTTCTCTTGAACAATGAGATTAATTCCTCAAACCTCTCATCTGTGCTTGGCAGAAATTATGCAGATTGAAATCTTGCAGTCTTACAAACACAGGAATGAAAGTCTTCGTATTCAAAGCAGAAATCCTATCAATTGGAGTCTTGTAGTATCACACACAAAAAATACACATCTTCTTATACCAGCTGTAATGAATGTAAAGGTAAGCTATACTTACGTATTTCCATTTTCCAAACATAAGCCCATCTGGTACTTCTAGGCGACAAGGCATAGTAATAGTATCTCCATATACTGCATTTACTGTGTACAATCCCAGAGCTAGAGGAGAAACAGAAAGAGAGGAAACAATTATAAGCGTTTTCTTGAATTTCCATATGCTAGCTAATGTCTGGTTCACAGCTATTACAAAAGCAGAGCCATGTCCTTTGTAAATGGGTATTTTTCCAAAATGTAGGATTTATCCCCAACCTCCCAATAAGATAGGATTATTCCTTTACTTAAACGTTATGATCTTTTCGTTCTCATGTTTTCTGCTGCAGTCAGTGGGAGCCAAGTAGATTTTCAAACTGGATTGCACCTGCTCAACTGGATGAACATGTACACTACAATCAGTATCCACAGCTATTGTCCCAAACTTAAAACTTTAAAAGGAAAATCCCTAAACCTTTATTTTTTTTCATCTGAAAGACCAGCCATTTCTGCCTGGAGAGCTTATGTTGCAATGCAGTATTGTGAGGAGGCCAGCAGACAAGTGATATTCTGACCGCTGCACTACATAAAGACTTGCAAAAGAAAGAATGTGTTAAGTGCTGGGTACCCTTACACCTGAGAAACAAACTAGTCTGCACAGTTAGATTTTGGAAAAATGAAGTGAAATGCTTCTATGAATTATTTAAGAATAGCTTTTTTGGAAACCTCAGCACAATGTTATTGTGCTAATGCACACAAATTTACAGAATAAAACTGACCCGCTTATTTTCATTGTCCAAAACACGTGAATTGAACAAAACCAACAGACCCTCAAGAGATGAAACGTTAAAATCCAAGGAAGTTTAAAGGGGAAGATGTTACAGCTTGGTATATTTGCTATAATGCAACTTTGCTTTGCTCTCATTTTCTGTAGTTCTCTCTGCTCTTGGTGATGCTCACGGCTTCTTACACTGGAGGGAGGTTTTGCCTCTGGTGCTTGCCTGGTGTCACTGAGCATGTACCCTGACTGCCCACTCTCACCCACACGTCTGCAGCTTTTGTCAGGGTCTTCTGCCCAAAGACTCAGGGTCTCCCCCTTTCATCTGCAACTGGAGCTACACAATCAAAGGCTTGCTGCCAAAGAAACCTTATTTCAGAGTGAGCAGTAGGATGCTGGTGATGTAGCCAGGGCCACAGAAACACCCAGGCTTCTTAGAGACATTCATTTTTCCAGAGATTCAGCCCTTCTTGATAGAGCTGAAAAAAGCAAACCCATTCCCATGCACTCCCAAAAGACCGGAGCCACAGACCCCTTATCTTTTCCCAAGTCCTGAGGCAGCCACTGGGATGACCTGACAATCCTCTTGCTTTCTGCATGTGTGCCTCTATAGGGAGGTTTTCCCAAGAGTTTTTCTGTTTCTTTAAAAAAAAGTCATGTGTTTTTAAAGAGCCAAACACTGAATTCCTTGCCTAGAATTTAAATGAGAAAGACTCCAGAGCATTTTCCTGAAGTGAGGACTTCAGGTATCACCTTTAGCACCAGTTCATATTTATTATTTGTATGACAGTGACAATCAGGCTGTAATCTGTGCTGTGTGGTACTTCACAAAGAAACAGTATTCCAAAATCCTGCCTTAGAGAAGCTTACAACCTAGACAGCATTGCATGGCAAGGCAGAGAAAGGGGCAAGCAGGCTGGAGCATAATGGACTGAAGGAATGCAGGAGATAACAGGCACCACTACCCACACATATCTTAAACTTTCTTTTCTTCACACTGCTCCTTTTCAACTAACAACTGCTGTTCTTCTTCTGATTCTGTTGTGTAATTAGTCACAAAAATTCACACTATAAGCAGGACTGTATGCTATAATTTGCTGTACAGTTTACGCAGACCAGATGTGACAATAGCAGTCAGTCCACTAGATGGTGCTCAGTAAGTGCAATCTTTAAAAATGAAATAAAAACTTTTTTTAAGAAATCGGCTAACTTCAATTTTAGGCAAATAGGACCAATCAAACTATAAATGGAAGTAAAATTCAGAGCTGGAACAAATTCTTCCCTTGCACTCATCCTCATTCTGATCTCCAGGAGGGGGACATAGCAACTTTGGCTTCTCAAGTTGAACCCCAATTTTAGTTTCTGCTAGAGCTACAATAAAGAGTCCTTTTTGGTTCCTCTCTCCCATGGGTGCAAAATTACAAGACACTTGCAAATATATATTCAACTAGTAAGCTGGTTAGTATACGTTCAAATTCCAGTCAAGTGTCATTTACTAATTTGAAATTCTGTAATGGTATTTTGCATCACATAGAAAACCAGAAACTGTTCCTCCCTGCCAGGAGATAACTTCTTGTCACGAGGGGAAAACAAAATGACCCTGTGGAATCTGTAATGTTGTTCTCTCCTAGACACACATTTAACCCCTGCAAGTTGCTAAGGTAACAAGTAAAATAACTTGATGAACAGCCTCATGAGTGTGAATTAAATTGTTTCTGGAAAGGACTTATATTTATAGCATTTGGAGCAGGTAACTTTTGACTGGCCTCTGATTTTAGAAGAACTCTGAAAGCCATTCCTTAAGATGGACAACCTCTCCTGCAAAACGATGTCTTGCCATAAATTCTGTCTAAACTGAAGTAATACGGTTTTCTATAAATTGTTAACACAGAACGAGAAAGACACGGGTTTTACCTTATACAGAGAAATAGTCCTTAGAAGAATACAAGAGGTCCTGCTGTAAAATTTTCTCCTACCACTTCTGTAGCAACAAATGTAGGATGTTTAAGGAGTGCAAACTAGTTGAATAACTGCAAACTTTACCTGCAGGAACTGCAGTGATCCCCACAAAGCAACTTTGCAAACCTAGACGTTTAAGAGAAAAACAATCACCTCAACAAATTTGGAAATTCCTCTCTCTGTTGGTATTAGATGTATTTTTAAAATGGTGGGATGAAGAAGAAAACAGAAAAAAATGACTGCTTAAAGATATAACAGTGCTTAGCACCAAGCATCATTTTCTGAGGGCCCTTTACATAGTTTCCATCTCATTCTAAGAAAATGAAAGCAGGATCTACAAATATGTAACAAATTGCTCCATGCCCTGACACAACACAGGGTCAATGTCAAGGCCCTCATATCTCATTAACTGCAGGAGGGTGCAAAGACAACTGTAGGGAATAACACTAGAAGAAATCACTGGACATCATGCCCTGCCTTGCTGTATTTCTGATGCACCTTTCTGTAGCTAATTAAGAGCTCAGCCAGGTCCCCTGCATGGTTTTCAGATGTTGCCTTTAAAACAACCAGCACTGTTAATAACAACACTAATTCAGAGTCAAGACCTCATCTCACGTATGCTGGGAGCAGCTCTATTTGTACTAGTTATGAATTACACCTATATACCAGGTTAATCCAGCTCACTTTCCCTCCATGCCTTTATATACAGCTTTGAGCAGGCTGAGGGGTTTAACTCATTTCTCCTTCTTTGATCCAGTGGTGAAGAAACTCTGAGCAAGATTAAACCTTTCCACGTAGGTTCAGACACAGGAAGAAAGCAGCAGCATCAGGAGGTATGATGACTCAGAGAGATCCCAGCAGGACACAGCTAAACTGAGATGGCATTTGCTGTTGATGCTTTTAATTACAGTACTTTCCAGGTCCCCATGGCAGTGCTAAATGGCATCCTTCTTCGTCCCCCTCTCTGCCTCTGTTTCACAAGGGAGGAACCAAACTGTACCTACATATTTGGGTGACAAAACAAAAAATCTACTCGATCAGAGGCTTAAAGGCAGAGGAGGTGCTGTTGTTATTTTAGATCCTCACCAAGAGCATATGATGTAAGTCACAATTTCGACTAATATTTTTAATCAACAGGATCATATAAGAGGAATAGATATTACAGAAGGTACCTAAAAATCAGGAAACTGATGTTCTCCCAAGGAAATAACAAAAGCTGTAGGAAGTGTGGAAAGCAGCCATCTTTTCCGTCTCTACCTTCCATTTGAAATACTGAGTATTTTTCTCCGTGCAAAGACATTTAAGTGGTTAAGAGCAACATTTTTGTGACAGATGTAAACAGAACAAGGGCTGTTCAAATACCCTTTAGATGCAAGATCCATGGGAGACTATGAACCTGTATCTGAAAACTACAACTAGCAGATGTACTGCCCAAAACTCCTCTTCACCTGCTTGGCTGCCTCACAGCACAGCTTTACTTGTTGTTACTAAAGCAATGGAAAACTGGGCAACTGAATCTCCCTCAATATCTTGTAGTCCACTGATTTAAAATGTGATGTTTTACATCTACAGGGATGTCCTTCTGCACCTAATTTTTTAGTGCCGATGCTTCAGCACTGGCAGGTTCAGCAATGATGTTTTCTATTCCATTTTCTGGGCCCAAGGAGCAAGCTCTGATTACCAGAGAACAGCAGGACAGGCTGGCTGCTATGGTTCTTTGAACATCAGCACTGAGCACTTCGAAGAGGTCAATTAGCAGCTTCTGGAGTGGAAGTGTCCAAACCAAAGAGCTATTATGTCTATTTAACACCTCGTTCAGAAACTGTAGTTAACTACTTTGGAAACTCTGAATTAGGATTAGCACTTCAAATCTTTATTTGAGGTTTTGGCCCTCCCATTTTATCTCCAGGCAGCCCAGATTAGCTTGTACTTAACACATTGTAGGAGGTTAAAAAGCCTTGCCTCATGAAGTAAGTATTTTATTAAATTGCTTGCTATCAGCTCTGAAGTAGCAACAGGCAAATCTTTCCTTCTGCCTTCCACTTCCCAAAGGGATTTCAGCTATAGAGGCATATGCATAGGTCCTCTTGAGCATCTACTTAGCTACCTGCCCAAATGGTTGGTATCAGCCTAAATTATTTCCTTTAGGAAACATCAGTATTTCACAAAAACAATAATTACATGTTCTTAAGATCAGGAAGTCATCTTTCTGAATCACAGAATCATTTAGACTGGGAAAGACCCTTAAGATCATTGAGTCCAACTGTAAACCTAGCACTGTCGAGTCCACCACTAAACCATGTCCCTAAGCACCAGGTTTCGCATCTTTTAAATACCTCCCAGGGATGGTGACTCAACCATTGCCCTAGGCAGCCTGTTCTAGTACTCAATAACCCTTTCGGTAAATAAATTTTTTCTACTATCCAATCCAAACGTCCCCTGGCACCACTTGAGGCCATTTCCCGACATCCGTCTTAGTAGAACCTCCTCTCAAGTAGTTGCAGAGAGAGATAGTCTCCCCTCAGCTTCCTTTTCTCCAGACTCAACAACCCCAGTTCCCTCAGCTGTTCCTCATGGGACTTTTTCTCTAGACCTTTCACCAGCTTTGTTGCTCCTTTTTGGACATGCTTTTATTAAGAGTAACTTTTTTTTTTTTTTTAAAAAAAAAAAAAAGACAAAGCAGTATATGAATGACAGCTGGGTATTGAAACAATGCAAAACAGATTAGAAAAAGCCCTCCAGCTTTGCATGGGACAAGACTTGACAGCAGTATTTACTGTCCCAACTGCTGATATCAATCATGCCTTAAAATGGATTTGAACACTGAAAAGTATTTTCCATTCAATTCAAAGCACTATTTAGAGAAAAAAATTGTTTACAGAATCAGATTGGTTGAGGTTGGAAATGACATCTGGAGGTCATCTGGTCCAACTTCCCTGTTCAGGCAGGGCAACTTACAGCTGGTTGCCCAGTATCATGTCCAGATGGCTTCTGAGTATCTCAGAAGAATGGAGACTCCACAGCCTCTCTGGGCAACCTGTGCCAGTGCTTAGTCATCCTCACAGAAAAAAGGGTTTCCTGATGTTCAGAGTTATGTCCTACATAGTGTTCCCACATTCATACATGTGCCCATCACATCTTGTCCTATTACTGGGCACTACTGATGAGAGTCCGGCTTCATCTGCTTCGCAGCCTCCCTTCAGGTATTGGTACACATTGATGAGACCCCCTCCAAGCCTTCTCTTCTCCAGGCTGAACAGTTCCAGCTCTCTCAGCTTTTTCTTATAGGAGAGATGTTCCAGTCCGCCATCTTCACGGCCCTTCAATGAACTTTCTCCAGTGTGCCCATCTTTCTTTTGTACTGAGGAGCCCAGAACTGTCACAGAACTCCAGATATGGCCTCACCAGCACCGAGCAGAGGGGGAGGATCACCTCCCTCAACCTGCTGGCAACACTTTGCCTAATGTAGCCCAGAATACCATTAGCCTTTTTTGCTGCAAGGGCACACAGCTGATTGTGTTCAACTTGGTGTCTACCAGGAACCCCAGGACCTTTTCTGCAAAGCTACTTTCCAGATGGGTAGCCGCCTTCCATGCTGCATGGAAGTTGGACTTTTCAGACAGGACTCAATTATTTTTTCTCCCTCTCTTTTCCTTGCCTGGTGTTGCATTTAGGGTGAAAATAAATTTGGGGATAGATAAATCCCCTTGTGTTCTAGCTGGTCCTCAGAGATTAGAGGGGCTAGGGGTGGCTGGACTTATCTCTTAATAGGTATGCCAATTGGGGCCATAACTATAGGTCTGACCCAGCTCAAACAGCCCATATACTTTAAGTCTGGTTGCATTCAAGAGAAGCAGTCAGATTCACGAATAGTATGGTTTATTTTCATGCAACATCTACATATTCTTTAAGATCGCCTGTGATAAATGCACAAACTGCAGGTTAGCTCTATAGCACTACACAAAAGAAAAACAATTGCAATCATACACAACAGTTCCTGGGTATACGCTCAGAGTAGCTGAGGAAATCTTAGCAAAAGGCGTCCCTTCTGGGGGGGGCGGCGAGAGCACAAACCCGTCGATCTGTCTCTCCGATTTGGTGTCGGATTATTGTCCCTCCAAGTCAAGTACAAACTTGAGGTACTATTTATCTTAGTTTGTGTGGGTGGGACTGTGGGCAAGCCATTATCTTTTGAGTAACGACACAGCACATTCCTTGGTGCCAGGGGTACAGCTGGTTTTGGGGGGGAAAAAAGGGAGGATGAGGAACAAGGCTGGCAGGCTACTGCAAAAATCATCCCTTGAGAGAAAAAAAGTAGAGCAGGAGATAAATCTATCTTTGAAATGAGTGAAAGAATGGTACTACACGGCCTACACCCTGCTTCATATTCCTCCTTGGCGCCATGACAAACACAAAATCACTGGATCTCCATCCCATCCTGTGCTTGCTCTGGGCACCCTGTGTCACGGAAATGTGCGTTTTACAGATTTCTCACCATTTTGCTTTTCTCACATTTCCAACATTTAACACCTGGCAAAAAGTAGCTTTTCCAGTAAGATGTTTAGTAAATTCTAAAGACATTCACAATGCTGATCATGGGAGCAGAGAAGAGAAAGTACAGGAAACATGTCATGGACCTCATGTTTCCCTACCTGGGCCTTACAAAGTCAGCTGAAAAAAGGGTAAGTTCTGTATGAACATAATGGGACTGTCAAGTCACAACAGCCTGGGAGCCAAACACCACTCAGTCTGAAGTCTGCAGACCTCTGCAACAGAGGCCCAGGTGCCATTTTTTCAACAAGCTCGTCCTTGTGATCCAGCTTGCTTTACTGAAAAACAGCCTCTTCACATGAGCTACAACAGGCACTCATGCACAGCTCACACAGACGTGCCCTTAGTCATTCATCTTCTGACATAGCACAGAAAACACAAGATACACTTCAAGATGTCAAAACAAAAGCAAAGCAAAAAGAAAAGGTTCATGTTATCAGAATTCATGCATATGACAGCATCCACTTCAGTTCAGAGGTTACGATCATTCTTTGTTTCATATGCTGGGCATCAAAATTGGGAAGCAGGGCAAACACTTCCAAGAAAATCAAACACTGATTATCTTCATCGTACAAATATGATTAAAGACAAAAGAGTTTATGTTTGTGGATATGTTACCTGATACAGCTTATATAAACAGTACATATTGTTTCTTATCTCTCTACCTCTACCTCTACCTAACAAATCCACACGTGGGTGATTACTTCAAAAGAACTATTAGCTACAAGAGAACCATCAATATTGTCCAAGAGGGAAAAGAACTTCAGATAAACATATTCAACAGTATTTAATGTAACATACTCTTGTAAAACAACATAACAGAACATGCTGAAGGGTTTCTTATACTTTATCACAGCATTCCTTCAATGAGTTTTAAACCCTGAATAATATTAGCATGCAGGCAATTTTAACACCAAAGAAAAAAAAAAATCCTTTATCATTTTATAAGCACTGATGCAATGGACAGCAATTACCCTTTGGAATCCTCACTAACTTGAGCTCTTTGAAGATACAAAGTAGCTGACTGGGAATGCACATTCAGGGTGTTTTAGGTGGTTTTTTTGAGAAGATCCAACTCAAAACATGGTTGTGACTCTGGAAGATGTTGAATTCTCCTCTGACAAGCCAGTCAAAGAAGCACCTACTTAACTCCAGAGACACAAGTAGCCAAACCCACACAAACAGAAGCACTTACATGCTTAACACTGCTTTTGGCAAGTACTCGGGCAGATTAGGGAGATGGGACTTGGCACCCAGCAACATCAAGGCATCAGGCAGTAAACATCAGTAAACAGACAGAGTATTTAAAGCTAGATACTGAAAACACCAGAGCTGGAGAATAGACATTAAATGCCAGCAAAATTCAGCAACTGTTACACCACACAAAGCATTACGTTTGTTTAAAATATGCAGAGTTTATTCTTATAAATGAGGAAAAAATACTGAAGGAAACACTTCAACACTTTATAAATCCTTTCGCCGATGAACACTAACAACTAATATGCTCCTACTCCTTTCAAATTCTGTACAAATCAAATGTTTTCCTTATCAGTACAAACAAACCAGCTATTATCAGAAACTAGCCAAGATAACATATGCCATCTGACCAAGGCTGCATGAGCTCTATCACCTTATCAATAAAGAAATCCTCAGCCCCATCCTCCATCTCTGGTCAAGATGGCAGAGATCAATGCACGTTTCTCTGTGGGGTTTTGCTCTGTAGTTCAGCCAGTCATGCATGATGAACAGTTTTCCTACACAATACATCGGTTTGGCTCTCTGTGTGACCCTAAGTGTGAACCCAAGGCTGAGACCTCCATGAGTTTAGGTCCAAAATCTCACAGAATACTTCAACCACAGTTTTCAAAGTCCTGCAATATGGCCAAATAAAACTCTGAGTGCTGTGTGCCTGTTCACAAACCAGACTACTCACTGCTGCTTATTTCACTGAGGGTTATTTCTGCTCTAGGATTTCAAAACATCCAGCTGTTTCAGTCTTTCAGTGGCTATTTTCCCCACTTCCCACACGAGAATACAGCTTTTGCACCTGTACGCTCCCTTCCTGTAAGCTTTGCTTGTAGCTTGATTTGGAACAATTTTAGCACAAGCTTTTGAAAAGACTGAGGTACATTTCAATCTGTAAGGCAGAGGTCTTAGAAAGTTATATCCTTCCAAGAGCATACGGGTTTGTACTAGATGCTACAAGTGTGTAGTTTACAGGGGTGATCATTACTGTAAGCTTTACCCTAGGGAGCTTCACATTATGCATTTCATCGTCCTTGCTCCTAAAGGAGTACACTGGAGAACATACAGAAGAAAAGCTTCTTCAGTCTGAATGTACCAAAATGCCTGGATTGCATCTAAATAATGATGACTAATAAGCTTTTGTCAGCTTAGGAACTTAAAAGTGTTATATATAAAAAGCAATAATCATGACAGTAATCATAAGAAGTTTCTAGAATTTTTTATATGTACGCAAAAGAAATTTGTACATACTCATACTTCTTTAAAAGTTGAATGTCCATCATTAAATGCATTGTCATTGTCACTTAAAGTAAACCAGATACTGCTTTCCAAGTCAGCAAAGCTTTCAAATTATATTAAAAAAGCTGTTCCTAGCATTAGCTTCTGCAAAGCTTGAGACCATACGATCAATTCAAAGCTCAGTAACTGATGCAAAATGCTACTGCAAAATTAATTACTTGTGTCAGCACATCAACCTCACTACCTTCTCACCTCAGCCTCTGTTCCAACGCCCAGCTCCAAGACAAAGGAAGCTGCTAAGACCAATAGCTCTGAAACAGGACCTGCAAAGCTCTGGTTTGCCTGGCAGCAGTAAGCGCATCTCTGCTTTTTAATCTGGTCCCTTTTAAATCAGGAAGGCTCAAAAACCTACTAAAGAACTGGAAGGATAACTCGTGAAAGCCACCAGTGCCTTTGTACCACACGGGCTTTGTTACAGCAAAATTTCCCTTTCAGGGGAAAGTCCTCAGCTTATTTCTACAAGCCACCACCCCAAAACACCACCTGTGATTTCAATGGCCTTCTAATCACACTATTTTATGGAAACCCTAGCTTTTGGCTCAGAATTACATAACTCTATTTCTGGATTTAGTGCTAATCCAAAACCAGTCAGATTTGTTTTGCAAGCTGATTTGCGGGTTTAAATTTTCAAGTCCTTTGAGTAAATCTTACAGGTTTAAAAAAGTTACATAAATAGTGGTATTGCTCTAAGTAGGAAAAAATGTGTAATTCCAAGAGAATATTTACAAATAGGACTTAAGGAAATAATATCTACCTACTTAAAAATGCTTGAATTAGTATAAGGCTAGCAAAGACAGTGTTTCCACAACTGGGTGAAACCATGTCAAAAGACACATCCGACACTGGCAAGTTGTGGTCAGCATCAGAAAACCCAGATGTGTTTTTTATGAGCACTGTACAGTGGGGAAAAAAGCTGTCTTTCCCACAGTTGGTGCTGCAACTTAAAGGCCACTGTTAAAGATTTACTTCGATGCAAACTTTACAAAACATTGCTCAGGATAGTTCTCATAATTCAGAGGAAGAGATAAGATGGCCAACATATCTTCATATAAATACTTCTGTTCAAGATGTAGCCATGACTGAAGGAACTATATTTTTTTTTAACATATGGGAAAGCTGAAAATAATTTATTAAAATAGTTACCAACATATGGTGTGATTTTTTACAAATGGTCTGGCACATCTGTCAGGGAAGTGAGTTGTAGCTTACTAAAGTTTGATAATACAAGCTATGTGCCAAGACATGAGCAGCAAATGTGGGAAAACAGTCTCTGAGTCAATACTGCCATGAGTTTCAACTTTAAAGGGTATACCTAATTATGCAAAATGGGATCAACAAAGCCTTTGCAGCTCGGTAAAACTTCTCACTCTTTCTGAGGTTAACCTCTGGCTGCTCCTGCAGTGTACTTCTGTTTTCCTTCTCAGTTGCCCTTCCAAAGCACTTTTCCATTTGCTAGAACTGCCTCAATTGTTTTTTATCTTCTTGTTTATGCTAGTTAGCAGTGGTGCTGTGTATCCAATAGCTTAAAGGGACTTAAAAGTTTCTATTAAGTCAAATAAAATCTGTAGCACAAAAATAATTATCTAAAAGCCCTGATTATATTTTGCTATGAATCCTTTTTTCCTTTTTTAAAGAAAAGTCAGTAGACAGCATACTAAAAAAAGACCTGGCCCTCTTGCTTTTTCATAACTTTATATTGACAGTGTGGATCAATATACCCCACAGGCTAACAGTGCAGAAAACCCACATAATTTATACATAAATGCTGAATAAGAGGCTAAACAGTGTATGTTTTTCAGATCAGAACTATAAGAGATTTTGTTTTGGTACTCTGAGTACACTGCCCTGTCATCCTAGATTTTAAGTCAATGTCAAGTTGGCAGCGCACCAAGGGAGAAGACCTTTTGAAAGAGGAGGCTGAACTTTTGTCATCTGTATCCTTTCCTTGCGTGTGCTGCTGCTTCACTGCAGCAAGAGGCCTGGGAAATGCAATCATGGTAATACCAGAGTGGAGATGGTAAAGGAGTGGTAAAGGAGTCTCAAACCTGCTGGCTCCTTCCAGAGACACCTGGAAGTGAACATACTGTTTCTCACAGGGTTAAACACTGGGCTCCCTTCTGACCACAGCCACTAATCTCTTCCCATCACCCTGCATGAGATTAAACCAAGGAGAAGAAGCAACCACAAGATGACGACAAGAAGGTGATTACTGCATCCCACTTGGTCAAGTGCTGTTTCTGGGAAGGTGCAATCACAGCACCATGTTAAGACTTCACTGTGATCATAACAAAAAACAGTAGTGCACCTGGGTCCCTGACCCAGGGTGCTCCTTTCCAACTATGGAAAACACAGGGGAAAAAAAGTCTTCTTTCAGACACACTATGGTCCATATATGCTAGTAAAGTACACGCTAGGTTGTCTATATACAAGTGAGTACTCCCTCTATATTTCAGTGTGTGAGGATCCATGAGCAGGTAAGAGGACAAGGAGCAAGACAGGCCTTCCATATCAAGTCGTTTTAAGAGTTAGGCACTACCTAAAAAACATACGCTTTACTGATCTATGCTCCAATTCTTGCATCAAAACAAAGTAAAAATACTTCTAGCAAGCCCCTAGCTTTGGAAATGCAAGCGATAAGCAGCATTTTCTTCCCTCTGGCATCGGCCAGATGCAAGGATGCACTCAAAGACTACAGCATCATAGGGAAGTCTGACCCTGAATTCACCTACTCCCAAGCAAATACATGGAAGGGCTCTGTGGCCACGCTGGCAGAGCCAACAGCAGCGTTACTTGGTTTTCCTCACCTGTTCTCTACACCTTTTCTACTTCCAATCAGTGAAAACTGTGTGGTTAACATACCTAAGGCTTGGCAGTACAGTAACAAATAAGCCTTATCCATACCTCCCACTATAAAGGTAAATACAAAAAATACTGAATTTCTTGATAAGTGAAAACTTAGTAACAATTTGTTTTACAACAGATGTACTTCCCAAGACTGGTATACATTTCTTACATTTCTTTAAGCACGAAGGAATCTCAAGAGAAAAATCAAGGCACCAGAAAGCAAATCAGAGGATCGTTTTGCAAAGTATGAGCAAAAAAAAAAAGAAATCACTGATCACTCTAGCTAAAGCTAAATGCTAAATAAATGTAATGGAAAAAAATTAGGAATTAGGAAAAACAAGGTAACACAGTAAGTTAGAAAAACTGATGTAGTTAAATCAGCGCCACCACAGTCCTCCTATGCAAAGGAATCTCAACAACAGACACTGTTCTAACCACCTTTCTCTTGTGAGTTGTCTGCATTCTACCCACAGTCCTCCTTACAGGAACAGGCACTTCCCTTCTGCCTGTCTAGGATTCTTCAAAGCTGAAAATTAGTGCCTGACAGTTTTCAAGAATGTAATTTTTTTAACCATGCTTGTTGTTCCTCTACTTCAAATCATGATTGCACTGTCAAGTAATCCTAAAACAAAAAGGCCAGATCTCTACTACTGAGTATGTTCCAGATCTGCAAACCCTACCTTCTCCATTACCTACACATTCACCTGGACATTTTCTTACTATCCTAAGGTCCAGCTCCCCAGCTTCTGTCAAAGGCTTGCTACTGCTCTCAGCATTCCCCTCTGCAGCAAATAGGGTTTCCAGCAAGCAGAAAAGAATCTGTGGGGAGAAGGCATAATTTTTGCTTCTTTCTTCATCAATGCTCTGAAACACTAGCAGAAGCTCCAACTGTATTCCTGTAATAATCCCATACACCCTAATAAGAAAATAAAATATTTGGTGAATGCAAGTTTGATAGGCAACTTGCAGAAGTGCAGC
Source organism: Athene noctua (assembly GCF_965140245.1). Taxonomy (NCBI): domain Eukaryota; kingdom Metazoa; phylum Chordata; class Aves; order Strigiformes; family Strigidae; genus Athene; species Athene noctua. The sequence continues at coordinate 142,046,818 of NC_134037.1, read as the reverse complement.
TTCCACTGACACCGTTGAGATAGGCACCCAACATTGTGCATCCAATACTGTGTATCACAGAAACACGTTCTTCCTGCCTGCCCTTCATCAAGGCTGCAGGGTCTGAAGCTAATTAAGAGGCAATGTCCTGCCACACTTCTCTACTGCAGTCACACTTACCAGAACTGCTGCCTGCTGGTTTTAGCAGTGTTTATTCCCAAAGAAACCAGCTAGATTTCACCGACAGAGCAAATCATAACCTGTGACTGTAATGTGTACAGAATATTATTTTCGGTGAGTGAGCTTCATTTACTTGTGGTGAAAACCATGCACTAATCACCTGAAAAAAAAAAAAAAAAAAAAAAAGCAGCAAGCCTTTCAGAAGTTACAGCTTTAAAGGGCATAGATGAAGGACAGATTTATCCTTCCGTAACGCTGAGTGGGTGGAAAAAGCTGTATATGCTTTCAACAGAAAACATCCAGTCCTTCCAAATTAGGGAAGTAGATTGGTAAATGGAAAGCATCAGCTTTATGTGCCATCAGGTGGCTCTGGTTGGATGGACACCCCCCCAGGTGATGATAGGCTTTTGGCTGCTCCTCCTGTTTTCCAACTGCGTTCCCTACTGATAAGGGAGAGGACAAAGTGATGCAGATGAGATGAATGTAGCCTCCTCAAATCATCAACAAGTCTTTGTTACCTGGAGACAAGACCTATCATTTCACTGATAGCACAATAACATAGGCGTGTGTGTGGTAAAGCTCATTGAAAGTATAATGCTATAAATCCTTATGATTTCTGCTAAAATAAGTGACTGACAGCTCCTCTGAGGCTCTCTTTAGATTTAATGGGCTCCTCACAGACACAGCTTTTTAAGTTTCACAGATGCCTGTAGCCAGCCCTGGTACTGGCAACTGTCTCCTGCTGTAGGAGGATGAGCTGAAGCAGATGTGCACTTTCACCAGTGGGAGAAATCAGCATCACCTTTGTTTCTGAAAGATTCGTCTTTGCCTGCCTTTCTTAACCAGTATGATGAAAATTAACAGGTGTATCAGCAGCACAAACTGCAAACTATATATAAAAAGAGTTAACATTACACAGACTCTTATTCAATGGTGAAACATATATGCATGGACATGGAAATATGTAAGGCTGGTGTGACTTCAGTCCCCACCATTTCTACTTGTGGATATTACCGACATGTGCAATGGTATGAAACGCTGCCAAATATCAGGGTCTGTTTCCACCTCATATGTATTTTCATATGTACATGCATATATAAACCAGCATCTGATGTGCTATTACTTTTCTTCTTTGCATGAGTTCTTTATGTTTTTTTACAAAAAACCCTCACTGCTTAAAATAATGCTGCATATATAAAACAATGCTGGAAAGGACCACACAACTGCAGCCCAAATCTGGTGGATGGGCTCACAGCTTACAATGATTTACCAATATAATGTAACATTAGAACATACAGGTTCTGTTCAGTTATTGAACAAATTGCTGTAAGTCTCAGCTGTCCTCTGGAGAAAACCATAAAGGGTTAGAAATTGCAAAGTGTGGTTCCTATTCATTTTTTTAATGTATGATACTTTTTAGAGTTTTAAACTGTAGGCATTGCTTTACGCAAATACAGTGTTGCTATAAAGTTAAAAAGCGGTGTCATATGTTGTAATGCCTATCTGTAGTCCCGAAAAGGATACCGAAGAGTTACTGTAAGCGTGTGTAAACAGAAGCAGTATGGAAATTCAGTCTTTCAAATATTTATGCACATATTTGTCTTCAAGAACAAGTAGTCCCACAGCATGAGGGCAAGGGCACAAAACATCAGCATTACTATTAGAAAACAGTTGTGCTGACTAAGCTTCCCTCGCTATTATTATCTTATGGTAGCTTCCTGAAAGTCCAGGACCCCATTTATACGATAATAGAAGTGTGACATGAGCAACTGATTGCTCAGGGACCCAGCCCAGCCCAACCTCCAGCTCAGCACTTCAGGATCCCCACAGAGCCACTGTTACTTCCAGTGTAACCCCTGCACAGTGAACCCCCCAGCTCCAGGCATACAGCACGCGCCTCTGCCACAAATAAAACGTGGTACATGGTTTGCAGGAACAGAGAAACTTTTTGACTAGCCAGGTAATACACTACGCTGGCTTTAGGAAATGCATTCACTACACGCCACTCATTATGACATAGTTCTGAACAGCAGTATCAGAAATGATAGCAGCTGCACAGACTTGGATGCTTGTAATTGTAGATTTCGATGTGAATGGTTGAGTGAACAGCAATTCCTTCAGAGTAGCCCACCTCAGTTTGATGTGTGGCTTCCAGCACAGACTGGCCACACTTACACTGTCATTGAAACTCTCTGTAAACACCTGTCTTGGTGTGAAAGTCGGCCACTTTCTCTATAGACCTGTCAGAAACCCTTTGCAGAGAAAGCAATCGTGTTTTAGTTAGGATGACAGCTTTTGCAGTGCATTACGCTCTTGTAAACTGCATTAATGCCCAAGTGCACTTTTAAGTACGGTTCAATATGCTGTTCTGACCTACATATTTGGGCCATAATTACCAATTTCTTTATCTAGACACGGCTGCCGCCCATATCGCCACTTCTTCCTGAGCAGGAACACAGAAGACAGGTCTCCCAAGCTGTTACTTTGATTTGTGGCAAGAGCTTTTACCTGCACACTGTTAGTTATCTGTTTTTTGACACCAACCACGTACTCAGATTATTACTACTTTGCAACAAACAGCAAAGCCAAGGTGTTTGCTACACAGACCCTGTGTTGGCCAAGCACACAAGCTACTGCAGTGCCAGGCTGAAGCAGGTCACCTACTGAAGGCAGAGTTTTTGTGCGTGTCTTTATAGAGCGGAACTGCAAAGTAAATGAGAGGTACCTTACTACTTTCCCAAGAGCCATCTTGTGTTTTTTGCAGGGAAACAGCATTCACACAGGGCCCAGTGAGGGCCTGCTTCAGCTTCTGGTTAAGTTAAAAGCATCCCTAAGTTTGTCAGTCACAAGTTGTCCTGCTGTGCTGTGGCTCTCAAAGCCATCGTGCCGGAGGGGACTCCTAGAGCACACACTACCTACAGCCCTTCCCAGTCACTATTCTGTATCAATGCTGTGTACCTGGCAGGAAACACTTTCTGAAAGGCCACAACAATCTCATGGCTACTTCCAGTCATCTCCTACTGTCAGGAGGGGTGCTAGGATGGCTCAGTGGGGCAAGGGATTTGGCCCTCAAAGACAAAGACTTGTTATCCTGTCTTTTGTGAAGAAGCAGAACATTTTTTAATAGTCTCCAGCTTCTGTAAAAACATGCACTAATTAGCACACATTTTAAAAAAATACTCCTGTACCTAATTATTCTGAAGAAATCCTGAAAACTAATTATTAGTTCTGGAATCTTTTTTCCTTTTTGGAGCCAGATGGTGCCCTTCCTAAAATATCAAGGCTAGAGAATAATTTATGTGAGCTTTGACCATGTCTCAACAGCTCAGGGAATGATGTATGTTTTTAATGCCCTGATACTGACAACAAGCCTTTTTACTCTAAATTAATGGGAAACAAATGTCGCACAGTGAAGATAAAAGTGACTTTGCAAAGTTTTATTCTTTAGAAGTTGCCTTTTTCAAGAGACCAGGGTCCTTGCAGAAATGGCTTGTCTGACAGAACAGAGGGATGACAGGGCACGTGCATGTGCTCAGGAAAACGTGTGGTAAAGGTTGTGTGTACAGCAAGGGGGAAAATCAATGGTATTTGGGATAAGGTATCTAATTTTAGGTTGGTTTTAACTGAGTCTCGAAAAAAAGCAAAACCGCAAAACCAAAACCAGCCCCACCACAAACAAACAAAATCCCACAGTAACCCAAGCCAGCCTCCAGCAAAGGAACAGCTGCCTTTGGCTTCTCACAGGTACAAATCAGCTTTTTTAGGCTGATTTGCTTTGTTTAACTTTTTAATATGTTTTTCCTAAATGCATTTAATATGCAAATTCAGTCTGAAAGATAGATGTTTTTAGCCTAAACTAAATAAGAGGGAAGAGGTTGGGTTTTGAGACCTGGTGCAGGTGCTGGGCATAGCCCCCCTGGAGCAGGCCTTCAGTGCACCCCCTCTTCACCAGCTGGTCCCCAGTCACTCCTCCCTGCGAAGCACAGGACAGGGACCTTCGAACAGAAACCTGCAGCTTCTGCACACAAGGGATGTGAATCCAGACCTTCAGAAGCAACGCTTGAAAGTATCTTTTTAAAAGAAGTCAGTAAGAGCCTAGAAATCCTAAACTTTCCACTTACAGATTGCTGTTTTCACCATTGAATCTCAATGAACTTTCCCATGGACGTAACTGCTTTTATCCTTCTTTTAAAACAGCGCAGGAAAGGTCTGCAGACATGCAATGCCTTGCCCACCATGATGAGGAGGGCCGCTGGCTGTGCAAAGCTGAAACAGGTATGAAGAAACGATGGACAGCTGGCACAAAGAAGCTTTGAATAGGGTGACAGACCACCAGGCTGCAGAGTTGTAAGAGGGTTTCTGCAGCACCAATCATGCTATACCCTTGGCATGATCCTAAAGCATCATTTAATAAGCATCCTGCCTCTGCTTTGAAGCTGAAATACCAACAAGTCTCTAAAAGTGTCTTCACACCTGAACCTGCCTTCTGTGCACAAACAGCTGCTTCAAAAATTATTTTTCCTCTCTAGACAGTCCATATAAGTATCTAAAATTGGCTGCTACAGTACTGAAATGAGTCCAACATAAAATTAATATCCATCATAGCTATTTAAAAAAAAACCCTCAATATATTAAGTACTCTACAATCAAAACAAGGCACCTTAAATCAAGCTGAATGCATCTGTGTAGGTTTTTATTATCTAGATTTATCTGAGGTACATGTCATTTCTTTCTCATTAAATTGCAATATGAGCCATTTTGTACATATAAAAACATTAAAACATATTTTCTTCTCAAAATGACTAAAATGTGATAAAAGCCCACACAATACTTCCCTTGCCTTGATGTTTTCAAGAGAGTACCATATGGCTTGTCTGTATCCCTCAACAAGAGGTTTCCTGAATTCAAAACTAATTTGATTTGGCAGCTCCTTCTTTAGAAAAATGTAATTTCCCATATTTTAAATTATATTCTATCTAATAAAACATTGTTTTCTTGTCATAAGTACAAGCAAGCTTTTACACATTTTTTATTCTCATCGTAAATTCTTCAGCTTTTAGAACTGGCAGTAGTATTATTTTCAAGCACAGTATCCCTGCACATTATTAATAAAGTAATATTTCATAGCTGCCTCCATGGCTCCCCTGTATTTCATGATATTAGGTACTCCAAAGATCTGGAGTATGTGGTAATCTCTTTTTTAAACAGCTGTACCACCTAAGTAAGAAAGAAAAGCAAAAGAGAAGAGCCTTATTGAAAACCCTTTTCTTCTACAGGGATACTACAGCACAAAGCTCTTGTGACAGGCAGGGGCCAGGCAGGCAGCGTTTGACAAGATGATTACTTTGGGCTGGGTCCTCCACAGTCCCACTAAAAAGGACCATCTAAGGACTTGTCTCACAGACCAGGCAAAGTAAAAAAATCCACAACTAAAGGCTCTTCTGAAGAAATCAGCTTATGGGCCCAAATGAAATTGCAGTAAAATATTCTGGTTTTGTCCTGGTTTTTCCCATCAGGCTGAAATTACTTCTATGTTTCTCAAGATGGATACAATAGCTACAACAGAAATTGCTATTTAGTTACACTTCAGAGAACAAAGTAGTCTGTCATCATAGGATACTTCTGTACTCCTAAAAATAACTGGAATACAGATAGTACAGTACACCATCTTTAGAGCTGTGTTAAGGGCTTTTCCTTCCACCTAACAAAGCTCAAGTGATTGTGCTGCTCATGGGTACCCCCACAAGAAGACAAAGGGTTAAGAACTTGACAATTTCCATTAACATTTCACAGGGAAATAGGAGTTACTTCATATCCAGAAGTGTCCTGAATTTAGGGATGAGGAAAAAAAAAAGAAAAAAATATATAGTGGCCAGCTGTGCAAAACGCTGCAAAATAAGGTTAAATTGACAGGCCACTGGAGCATTCACCCTGTGGAGAAGCTTGCAAGGCTCCCATCAGGAGACAAGCTTCCACAGGAACCTCCACCGGCTTCACCTCCAGAGGACACGCCAATAGACAGGAAACCACAAAAAAAAATAGCCATTATTAGCTCTATGGCCCTTCATTTACTTAGTTACCTCTCTTCACCTCTATTGGCAGTCGTTCCTGGGGAGAAGGGTTACCTGGTACCAGCCATCAGGCTGCACAGACAAAGCTCTCGGGGAGGCAAGCACCTGGGAACATCAGTCTCCCAGCATAATGGACACATGGCAGGAAGATACAATATTGCATCGACCCCTCCCTGGTTATCTGAAGAAGTCATCCAGCTGAAATGATCCTTAACAGACAAGGTAAGCTATGATTGTAGACCTGGTTTCCTACCCCTAGCCATTACAGGACAAGACAGGGTATACTATTCTAGCAGAAGTGTCATTTCATTAAAGCTATTATTTGAAAAGCAGGAAAACAACAGGAAATAAGGTCTTCAACCCCAAACCCAACATTCAGGGTGTGCAGAGGGTGCAGTGGATTTGCTGTACCAAGGCACAATCCTAACTTATCTTACAGAAGCAATTCTAATTAGGCAGGAAATGAAGAACAGTTCCTTTCAGGCTGGCTGAAAGAACAGTGGATTGATTTAAATCAAATCACTGATTTTAATCATGGATTTAAATCAACCAAGCAGGACACCTTGATTTAGCTCATCAACTTTAATCTTGTACTTTTTACTTTTTTCCTAATGAAAGATCATTCATTTTGTTAAGATAATGTGGGGAATTGTAAAAAGCACACACTTCATGTTAAAATGGATTAAAATTTTTATTCTCCCTCAACATTGATGACTTGTGACTACAGAGCCTGAGCTAACTAATTTTTTAACAGAGTTAAAAAGCATCACTTTTAAAAATCATTCAAACTTGAAAGCTCATATGTGAATCACATTGCAAATTATTTTAGAGATTGTAATAAATTTAGGCCTTGATAGATATAAAAGCTTTTGCTTGGTTTTCTTCTAAAACTATTTAGGCAAAACATCTCAAACTTGCAACACCACAGTCATTAATCTATTTGTGTCAAAGAACATTAGAGCCCAAAGATAAAAGGTAAAGCATTACGTTAATTAGGGATATCTACTGACAGTAAGAAACCTGATATTACTCAGCATTCTCCTAAAAAAAATTGTAAAAAGCTGTCAAGATACGATTGCAGCCTTCATTAATAAAAATAAAAGCAAAAACTAAAGATAAAAGTGTTGGTACTGGGATCACAATGCTGAACTATTCAGAGTACTTCAAATATGAGATAGAGTTCCTGATTAGATGCTACCCAGGAAAAAAAAAAAAAAGCTTCATAATGTATTGTAGGGAAAAATAATGCAGAGCAAGTGTCAGCAGAAAGGAAGAGGACATGTATGGATAGTACTTGTGCTGGAAAAGACCTGGAGGTGACAGAAGAGCAGAATGGATTTCATGTGTAGGTACTGGCAGCAGTGTAGTGAACAACGTGTATTAGTAAGAATGAAAAAAGAGACATTGAAATGATTTAAAGGACACTTCAGGAGAGTGGGCTGACAGACACATTATATCTGGTAAGTCCAAGTATTACCAGTGTATAGCATCAGCGCTTCATTCAATAGTTTCCTGTTTTCCTTTATTTAGAGCCTTGCCAGAGACAACAGTAGTCAGAAAACACTCACTTTGTACTAACGCACACCAAGACATACTTCTCTGTATAAAACTCTGCAACACAACTACTAAGTTACATGAGCTAAACACAAGACAAAAGTGCACAAAGCTTGCAGCTAAGCAGTATCTCATTTTAATTGCAGGTACAATTCTGACTGGTTTTGTAAGGGAAAAGTTCCCGATGAAAAATATCAACTCCTAATCCTTGTGAGCTACTATTTAATTCTTCACCAGAGTGCTAAGGCTCTGCTAAAAGTGAGCAATGAAAAAATGGTGACGCTTTATTCATCAGTCCTGCCCTCAGTAGGCATTCAAAGCCGAGGACTCAGAGCTGCTTATTTCCATGTCAATGTCTTAAGTTCCTTTCCCTACTCCCCTTAGCTCCGCAAAGCTTTGACAGAAAGATGGGGATGGAGCCCATCCCGAATCATTCCCAGTCAAAGCAAACCTAAACAAAATTTACAATCCCCCCCAAATGATTAACTATGTTGGATTTGCTCAGCCATATTCTACCTCAGCAATCTCTGAGGATAATTTTCCCCCTTTTACTGACAATGTTTTTGAATAAGAAAAGATTTGCATTTGAATTTGAAATGTTAAGATAACTTTGCAGTCCTTTTCCTTACAAACCATGGGAACCCGAAGCACAAAGTGGCAATCTGCTAACCCAGACAGATGCAGTGATTCTGCTTTTTTTCTCTTCCGCACACAAAAGAAAGGGACTTTTAAACACCACTTGAAAGTACACAAGTGATAAGAACAGTCAATCCAGAAGGAACATTCAGAAGAAAAAAAACAAGCTACGGTGGGTAAATGATGAAGATTTAACAAAAACTCCAGATTGTTGGCCTTCAGCATACACGTGTCAGATAAATTAAAGTACAGCTTAAACAGCAACGCAGAATTTCTTCTGCTTTACGATTAGGAGCTTCAGCTACTTAATTTTGTGTATTTGCTCGGGAGATAATTTTCTAAGGGCCAAGCTACATAATCTATGCACTAGAGGGACTCTAGATAATTGAAGTTATCTCCTTGCAGCTCCAAGAGGTTAATAGAAGAACACAGCTGCAGGTTGATTTGTTGGGTACCGCTGCCTTGGAGGGTTGAAGACTATGCAGACGTGCAACAGAGAAGCTCTGCAACATCTTTAATAGGTCCACCTTTCACATAACAGCAGCACATAACTGTGGCAAAAGAAACACTCTCCAAAACCACGGGTGTGAGGGTGTGGTGCCAGTTAAGAGTGAAAGTGGTGGCACTAGGAGATAAAATAAACTGTATTAACTACTAACAGTGCAAGGATACTAGTCTTTAAGTGCCTTCTGCACATGATCTCCTCTCCCCTGCACCGATAGAGCAGTTTACACCATGGACCAGACATGGTTTCGAATGGTGAATTCGTTTATGTCACCCTTCGAAGTTATAAACCAAATTAATGTAATTTGGTGTGGATCATTCAGCCTTGGCTTCCCTTTGAAGGGACAGAAATGCTCTCTCAGTGTCAGCACTTTACTTTCTCTTCCCATCTTCACACCTGCATCTTTTAAAATTATGGGTTTCAGTGGAAAGTAAATACTCAGTGCATTCAAAAATCTTGAAAAAAACCCATACTGTCTATCCTAAGAGAGCTTCCATAAATCACACTATTAGAGCAGGACAATGAAATGCTATTTCTCAGGGCACTGAAGACACCTTATGAGATACTCTATCATCTCATCTTAAACACAAATTTATCATACAAACAAGAAAAAAAATAATCAGAATGCACACCTACACCGGTTAGAAACCTCAGTCTGTACAAGCTTGTCTGACAGCAGCAAAGCTGCACAGTCTTATAGCTGATTAATGCATCTTTCAATTCATGTGTTTATTTTCTGAAAATTATTAAGCTTGTTGAAATTATCTACTAAAGAGAAAAAACATCAAATATTTTGGTAACCAAAAAACCCCCAAAAGATAAAGAGCATCTATTTAGTAAAATAATAGCTATTCCAGCTGGTTTGGGCATACCTAGCTGGATACACCCAAGCTAGCTGCTGTAGTCAGTGCAAAATGAGGACAAACTTCCCTGTTTCCCATCACAGACAGAACTACTATGCGTAGTCACTTATCATAACAGAAACACATGCTTAGGAACAATTACTTAAAAACACCTTGCTCTGTACTTTTCACCAGATATTACTTTGCAGATTAATTCAAAGCATAACAGCTAATGATACCCTACAGACGTAGCTGTTTTCTCTTCAGAAGGACACTTACTATGCACTGACACACCTGCTTTCCTGCCTCTTCCTCATTTCTTCTATTCATCTATCAAAGAACCAAACCCACTCTTTTCTTCTGGATACAGCCACTGGAGAGGAGTGAAGTGTGTATTAACAAGCAGCCTTTTGGCTCTGTTGTATTAAAAGGAGCAATATGCTAAGGATAACACTCATACAATTTTCTTTTCTACCTAACTTCACATTGTAATTTTAGTGAAGAACACATTTAAACAGGTATCTTCAGTCCTACGGCTTGGCTTTTTAATCCTAGGTAAATTGTGAGGTGGGGTGGTTTTGGTTTTTTTTTATGTCTACATATCTATGCATTAGTACCTGCAGCTAAGAAAAGTCTTCTGAATAATTCTTTCCTCAGAATTATAGTTCATCACCTTAACTTATGGTTTGTCTTTCACCAAACACAGAATGCAGCATTTCTTATCTTCATTGTTTACAGAGGATATGCCATCTTAAACAGTTTATATTCTCCCATGATAACAGTTGCTTTTAAACAAGAAGATAAAACTGTTTCCATTTATAAGGTGTTTTGCTGGTTTACAAATCCACATGAAAGAAGCTTTGTAAATGTGAAATTATGTTAAAGCACTCATTATTCTTAGCAGGGAAACAAAAAACAAACCCCAAAGTTAATTCAACTCGAGCTTATTAGCGTTACACTGAATATTTTAGGCCAAATACTAGATCTTTGACAGCTGACTGCCTAAAAAAAATGATTTTGTAATTATATTTAATTATATTTTTTTAATGATAAGATTTACAGATCCAAGTTATAGCTATCATCTTTCTGGAGGGATAACTTTAAAATTTATACCTGGTATGAGCTGGAGCCAACATATCTGATTTTAAAATAAAGTGCAAATAATTTCAACATTTCACAGATATGTATGAAATATTCCTAGATTTTGATTACTTAAATACACATGCCATTAAGCATACTCTTCATTTCCTGGATACAAAATTTTATAAGCTTAGTATCCTGAAAAAAAAAAAAAAGTGTTGTAAAGACTTGAAAATTTAATTTTTGACATATTTTGGTACTTATGGGCTGGAAACCTACTAGACTTATGTGTATTCTGTAACTTGCTTTTGCTGCTGTTGAAAAACCACATTTGTGGCCAGGTTGTGACTTTTCCTCTCCCTGCTACCAGTCTAAAACAAGAGAAGGAATCCAACTGAGCTCTTCTAATGCAACAAGTTTGGCAAGTGGAAATTGTGATTTACAAAGAACTTTATGCAATTCTGCAGAACCCTATATATAACTAAGCAGAGGCCTATAAAGATGTCAAATATTTGATCTATTAGGATTCAGACTCTGCATTATTCTTTCAGCTACAAATTCCTGTAAGATATCATGGAAGAAGTAATAAAATAATATGAAATATTCAAACCAGCAGATGAAGATGGAACTCATCAAAATATTAAGAAGCTGTTGTATGCACTCAACTGAAAAAAAAAAAATATTGGATAGAGATTTTATATTTAATGTTTCTGGAAAGAGAAAGTGGGTTAGATGTAGGGTATGTATTTACTCACACACCTGTTTATGTATAGGTACAATCACACTATAAATATGGACTGTTTTCACTGGAGATTTTCTTTGCTATCTCACACATATTACTGAAACTCCAAATTCAATTAAAAAAAAAAAAAGGAACAGGTTAGTGAACTCATTACAATTTCTTGAGATTTCAGCCTTCACATCCCCCTTCTTTAAATGCACAGAGAAGATGAAATGCACTAATTGAGGCTTGGGTTCTGACTTCAGTTGCGGCTACATAAATCTCTGAAATTTAGGAGTTATTCCAGAGCCATACTAGACCAACTAAGATCTGACTCTACATTTCAAATGTCGTCATGCACATTTTTAAAGTCATAGTGGAAAATTTTGTTATGGCCACCAAAAAAACCCCATTAAAACCCAATTATTTCAAATCCCTATGTCCTCGCCTCCCTCCCTGCTCATGCCCGTCAACCCACTGCAGCATTGTCTTTCATGCTGCTTCTAAATTAATTCTCTTAAACACACCAGTCAGTTTTCACGTAAAGCAGGGCAAAAGACTTTATGTAAGCCAAATACCTTCATTTGAAAGATTTACTGCTAGGAAAATTATATGTTCTAAATCTAGAGTAACAAGCAGAGTATCAACAGAAAGCCACAACCATTCTATGAATATTACAGAAATTAGCCTTTGGGTAAATATCTGAACAAGGAACAAGGACACTCATATTCTTGCTCTGTCATCAAAAAATAAAACATTGTGTATGCAGAACTTTGGGCAAATTGTTTTCAAAAAAAATATTTTTTTTAACCAACTCTGTAGTATTTTGTGATTAAATAGTAATGCTTTTCATTAAAAAGTCATTATTCTGCTAGTACAGTAAAATAATCTATCACTTGATTACCTATTCGAAGATCAGGGTTTCATGAAATACCTAGTCTTAAATTCTACTAGGTTAAACACTGAGGTTGCAATACTCAGTAAATGATGACAAACTCTATTCTGGCATGAAGGCAAATACTTGTATTTCATTAATGTAAAACAATTACTGTATTTTCTGTATCATTAGAGTTTCAGTATGAAGGGTACTAAAAAAACAACTCATAACAAACGATCCATAAAGATGACACAAGTTAGCATGCAGAAAACAACATAACCCAAAATGAAAAGCTTAGCAGTAGTAGTAGAATGGTGACACCCACTGTGTGCCACAAAAACGGAGAAATCAAAAAAGAAAAATTAAAGAAATCCCGTGTGAGAAGTGATGTTTTAATAGGTGTAGGAAAATGGTGAAGCTCCTCAACAGGGAATTTCTTCACTACATTTAAGAAAATAATCTTTTAATTGCTATCCATTAAGAGTTTTCTACAGCTCAGTAGATCTACCTAATGCAGATACCTGTGTCTTAGGTCTGTCTGCTTTTGACTTCACACACTTCAGATCCTGTGCATGTCATCTGGGTAAGTTTCCAGTTTGGAGAACAGCTCTTTATAAAACCCTCTAGGCTCATATAAATGTGTCTCAATGGTTAACTCAAGATCTTCCTTCACAGCTTGCCTACTATGTTCACAGTTCTCCCTGTCTTCAGAGGTTTTAGTTACCCAAACAACATATGGAGTTTAAAGATTACTAAACTATAAAATGAAAATGAAAAAAATCCCACTCCAAAACCAAAAAAACCCACCAACCCAAGTCCTAAGTACTTTACAGTAAAAATTTTAGGTAAACAAAGACATACAACCAATTCTTATTTACACTAAGTGTTTCTAAAACACAGTTGAAATTCTCAAAGATAACTCTGCCTTCATATGGTTATTTGTTTACCTTTTTCGAAGTATATTCATATGTAATACAGGTGCCCAAGTTAGAAGACAGAAGTTGAACAGCAGTTGTCTGATCTGACATTTTCCTCAGATGTATATAGTGCACTTAGATATATTTATAGATTACTGAGTGTTGGCATTACCTATGGATCATAAAGCAGATTGGACCTGTGCTGTTACATCCTTGTAGACCAAAATTAACACTAAACCAGGCTGGTTTTAAAACATAATTTCTACCTAAACTTATACAAGAAATAACTTGACAGGTCCACATGCTTTTTGAACAAAAGAAACCTTGACAAACAAATGCTTTTTTGCCCAAAGGTTTTTCCTGCCTTCAGTCTTCACCAAGCAACTCACGCAACACTCTCTGTTCAGCCCCTTTCAGACCGATGAGTTGTTTCACAACAAACTAAAAGAGATACAAGTGATTTTGTTGACTTTTGCCAAAACGGGCCAACACATTTAGGCTTAAAATGGAACAACACAGGAAGCAATATCAGAGGCTCACGTCCGACAAGGTACATCAAGTTTTCCCTGACCCTTTGCTACTGGCTAACATGCACATGCGCTCCTTGACTGATCTGTATTTCCACTTTAGGGATATATACTAGAGGAGCAGCTGCCCCTGAAGTAACCACAAAACATGCTGTTTAATCCAGCTTCTATAGGCATTGCAAAATAACCTGTCAATGCACAGTTAATTCACAGAAATTCACCAACTTCCACAGAAAAACCTGAAATTGGTCCAACAGTGACACCTCTGAGAGACTTTTCTAGGGTTTTATGACACTTCAGCATTATGTATCTGGGGAATACATAAACTGAACAAAGGCAATAATAATTTTTCAAGTGATTAAGTCATTCTGTGTGTATTGTAAGTTGAAATATGGATTTATAAACTACTGAAATTCTAGCCTCTAGCTTTAATCACAATCAGTAAAAAGAAAGTATTTATAATTTGGTGCCCAACTGTGAAAATAAAAGCCATTTTCTGTTTTGGAAAAACAAAATAGATTTTACTTTCAGCTCATTCTTCATGCAACATGAGGTAGGAAGAAGCAGCTTTAGACTGCTGCTTGTAAATGTCACTTGGAGGCATGGCTACTTAGAAAATTAAACCCGTAATACATCATATTACAAATGCAATTCCAGGTCTCCTAGGTATTAACCTCATGTTCTAAACACAATTTAATTTGACTGGGCTGCCTATCACAGAACTATGGAAAGCATTTCATACTTTTTCCATTATAGCACATTGATCAACTCTTCTAACAACTTACTGCTATTCCACTCACATAAAATATCAGAATCACTTCTCTTTCGGTTGCTTTTATATCTTCTGTTCAAAAACTATGTGACAGCAAAAAGCAGTCAGCAGAGTAAGCATTAAAACACACATATAATCTACTTGATTTTACAGAAATGTCAGCATATTTTTTATCTGTTATTACAGACTTGCAATCTTCCGTATTGCTCAGATAAAAGATACCACAACTTCTCTCTGCATTTCAAATGTTGGCATTGTTAGGACTTCTATCATAGCAGCATGAAGCAACCTGAAGACTCAGCCTCCACCGTACCAGCCACTACACATCTCTGGAGGCAGACTGCCACAAAACACCTTGCAAAACAAGCAAATAGCAGAGGGAAAAGACAAAAGGTAAAACATTTCTTCCTCCATCTTCTCCTCCCCGCCCTTAAAGTAGCCATGGGAAGTAGGATCCAGCAAGCAGACACAAATCTGCTTTCGAAGTGAGGAGCTGTACCATGGAGCTGGGAATGGCTTGCCATGTGCTGCTGCTACAGGGCTCTTGGGTTTGCCAAGAGACCTTACGTGGCACACATGCCACTGCAGAATGTGCCTGCTTCTCACCTGCAGACAGGACGCTGGAAACCTCACGCTTTAAGATGGTCTTCCTCAAATCAAGGCATGAAACTGAGGAAGGGGGCAGACCTGCCTATTACAAGGGGCCAGAGACAGAAATCACATCTCCAACAAGATTAACCCAGGAATTCAATTCTAAATATGCCATTTTTGTGGCATCTTGGTCAGTTTGTTTTAAGCAGTGAAAAGTCACCTTGAGGGAGATGGGAAAGGGTAAGAGGCAAGGACAGCTTTCTGCCTAGGGAAAGCACATTTCACAGATTCAAGAGATCTTAAAACCCATTATGTCCAGGGCTTGCAGCCACATGATAGAACTGAGGCCAGTCAGACAAAACACACACTGAAAGCAATAGATATTCATCTTTCTCTAGGTCTGGCTTACACAGTGACATCTCCCTGCAAGGTCTCCTGTTAGCAAACCCCCAAGGATGCTACCACCAAGGGCTGCTGAAAAATGAAGTGTTAGGAAGGATGCACAGTCTGCATCCCTTGGTGCAGGATGATCAGCCATAATCAAGTAATTCAACATAATACCCAGTGATGTACTGTTCTGCTCTACAGGTCTGAACACTTACCACAGGTATCTACACTTCTTTTTGGCCACATTCATCTCAGATTTATGCTTTCAATCAGAAAGTGTACAAAAGGGAAGCACAGCTGGTAAAGCTGTTCCTAGATAATAACTTTATTATTTTTTAATAGAGAGGAATCAGTAAAAGTAGCAGAAACTACAGAACAGTAAGCCATAATAAGCTGAAGATATATTTCAATTCAGTTAATCATTAACAAAGAACATTTATAAAGTAGACTCCTTCTCAAAAACGTTAATTCAATCAGAGATATATTTCTGTACGAGCATGACAGCACAGCCATTAACATAAATTTAGAGTCAGTATTGCTTTTTAGCTGATCAAAGTGACATACAATGGAGAAATCTGATTTCCTGAAGTAGCCCCTCAGTCACACTCCAAGAAGGTATCTAGCTCAGAATCACAAGGTTAAGCACAACCAATTGCACATCTACTATGATTATTATGTCTCTACACAACATAACATACCCCAAAATTCCGTTGTCATGGGTAAGTGAAATTCTGTAATGCGATGCAAACCCGTAGAATCCTCTATCATATTAAACCAGCAATTAATATATTTAGAAAGAGAAAAAAAAAAAACAACCCACAAATCAAAATCCATTACAATTCAGCAAATTCAAAGTTGCAATTTGTGAAAATAAACAAAGAAACAATTTTTTCTTACTCTCTGAAGATACCTCAGATTCCTAAAAAGACAGAAAATAAAACCCTTCTACACATTTAGAAATTACACTTTTTTGAATCAAAACTTTTAAACATGGATTTGTAATAAGATATTTAAAATATAGTTTAACCTCAGTTGCGGATTTTTTCAGCTTCCTCAAGGAATTTAGGCCCCTCATCTTAGAAAACAAGCCAAACAGCCAGCTGAAGAGCACAGGCCCTTTGGTGTATGTCAAACAGGCATATCTGCTGCAAATTAAGAGCATTTTCCCCAGCTTTTGAAAGGTGTCATCAGACAACTCCCCATCCAGTGCAGGATCCACAAGACAAGCTGCTGATAGTTACAATTCCTATGCTTCCCTCACTCTTCTCACAGGGGACTCATTATAGACCCAACCCATGTGCTTTTTCACTAACATCAGTCTCCCCACATAACCTCACTGAACTCTAAAAACTGAGTGTTACAAAGGTAAGTTGTATACTTTTTTCCTGTTAAGCACACCTGAAGTCCTCCATGTCGACTTTAATAGTCTCATAGTCTAAGGCTCACCACACAATTTTTAAAAAGAACAAAGCAATAAATAATTTCTTTACTCCACTTAGTTGTATTTGTTGTCACATCTGCCAGGAGCTCCATTAACGGTCCCAGTGTTCCTTTGGTTTTCCACTTGTTGCCTGCAGGTCTAAGATGCTAACAGTAATGTGCTCCAAAAAGCTACCTCTTGCCAAATACAGAAGCAGCACTCCCAATTCTTCTGGTGTGCATCATTTATAACTTTGTTTTATACTGAGATTTTTGGAACAGGTGGGAATACAAAGAAACATGAGCAGAAAGTCAGTCAAAGATACATCTTTAGGATTAGATACCCACCCACCACACACCTGGAGATACCACAGAATCACACTCACAGAAAAGTCTGGGTTGAAGGGAGCTTTGGAGATCATCTAGCCCAACCTTCTGTTCAAAGGAGGGCCCAGATCAGGTTATTCATGTCCCTCTCAAGTTAGTTCTTATATATTTACAGTGAAATACTACATTTTAACCTAATTTTCCTTTTCAAATTAGGTAACGAGTGTAATAAGAACATTCAAATACCAAGTGGGTGTTGACTTCAATGAAGGCCTTTCATTTTGACTGATTTTCATTTATGAAGTCTCTTTACTTAAGGAATAACAACTTCTGATATAATTTCAAAACAGAAAGGCGAGGTTAACAAGTTGCTTTAACACCACCCAGTATCTGCCTGCTCTAGCTTTATAACAGCATGGAGACACCACCACCAGTAAAGAGGCAGCTCCAACACTAGAGCAGAACATCCTAGAGACCTTGTATTCTAGGTGCCATTTGGTGCAAAACCCAAGCCACCACATTGTTTTCCAGTTGGAAAGAAACTGCTGAGCTGCTTCATAATTATTGTGAGACAGTGGAGACAGTACTCAAATACCCCTTCTGTGTGAGACTTGGGTCTGTCTAAAGCTTGCTGACAGCAATCAACATCAATGAGTGTTGGATCAGATCCACACCTGAGAATTTAAACAATTTAATTAAGGCTTTGTCAATCTCAAAGTTTGTTCAAGAAGCAGTTGGCCATTAACTGAAGAGGACAGGTTGTTCTTTTAAACTTGTAAGGCTCTCCCTCCAGGACCAGAACAAACATTTTAGGTCCTTAACCTACAGTTAAGGTTAATCTGTTTTAACAATTTCCTAATCGGCTAAAATGCTCTGGATATTGATGAGAACAGAAGCATGACACAGCCTCAATTAACTGAAGGGCAAATTAACTTTTCATCTGAATCCTGGGACACTAGAAAAAGAACAGTTGGGAGAAGTTGGAAAATTTGTCTCCTGAAGAGTAAGGAAAGATCTGAAACACTAACTCTCTGAGAAGAACAAATAACTACAGGAAAGGCACTTGCAAAGAGAAGAATTACAACCAATCAAGACTGGAAGGCTCAAAGGGTGGTTCCATTAAGAAACTCAATGTCAGATTAAGACCACAGGGAAGAAAAATCTTCTGAATGTCACCTTTGTTAAAAGGAGTATTTTAAGAAAAAAAAAGAAGAGACAAGAAAGAAATGTGACTTCAAGTTGTGAAAGAAGGCTTTTCTTCCCCCTAAACTCCGCACCTGATTGCTAAAATAGGTGCTATTTGCACTTTAAGTAGCCACCTCTATGGATTTTATGAAAAGACTCTTAGTTGGAAACCAGGATCGCTATCTACTTGTTAGGAAGAATTACACCAGTAGTGTAAGAGACACCTGGACTGCCAGGCTCCAAAACAACAGCTGGGAGGGCACTTAATCTGTTGAGGTTGTGATTAACTATCCCGAAGTTGATGCTGGGAAGCAAGAGAAATAGACTGCAGCCAAAAGATGAAGTCAAGAACTCAGCACCTGATGGTGAAAAAAAATATAATTATTATCTTGCACATATGCAGACAGAATACAATCTATACCTTCAAGAAATGCCTCACTTGATAGGTACAACCTATCACTAGCCATAGCATCTATTACGCTGCGGAGTAACATTTCTTGTAACATGATCTGCAGCAAATAAAATGAAACACATCTCCAAAATAATTATGAGGAAAAAAATGCTGATTTACTATTTAAGTAATGTCACTCTAGAGGCAATCTGAAATTTGCTGTTCTTGTTACTCAAGGTTCCTTGCATAAATACCACTGAAAGAAGCAGATACAAACATAGCACTGGCAAGAAAAATATCAGTAAAAAAGATGAGGAAGCGGAAGCAACTGAATAACAAGAGGTTAGATGGCAAAAACACTTGTAACTGATGAATTTTTAACTGAAATGTATGTGATTCAATACCAAACACTGGCAAAATTAACAGGTTCCATGAAAAACTGTTTCATGCTATAAAAAAATTTCAAAGAACACTGAAAAATCTTAAGAACCCAAATTTCTTCTAACTCTATTAAATCACTAAAGTACTTTGAGGACCTTAAGCTTCCTAATCTGTAAAGAGATTTTGGGGTACTTTAAGACATTACAAAATTCTGTTGGGTTTTTTTTTTTTAAATTATTGAAACCAGCATCTTTAGTATATCTGTCAAAACTATGGTTTAGTAAGTTGGGTATTGTGAACTTTGTGTGTTTTAGCAATGTCAAAATTCTTTTTTTTTTTTTTAATTAGCATACAAATTAATTCTGATTCATGAACAGTCCTTCCTGAGCTGTATAAATCAGTTGTTTCTACCAGTACCTGAGGCAAAATCTACAACAAAAATTATGCTGAACACACTACCACTCTTGCCTTTTATGTTCATGCTTTAAAATTGCCATTTCAGCTCCTCAACAACTGCTTTAAGTTACACACCCACTTTTCCCACTTTAAAAGGTAAATATTATCAGGATTAAAGGATGCGTTTCAAAAAATCCACTGATTTTTTGTATGCTGACGTAAAGTTTACCAATTAATTTTTTATCAAAACACAGTGAGTCATGAACTCAGAATATTTATCATACTGTATTTCTTGTAACCCCAACGAACCACCTACAGCCATTTTCTAAGAAAATTAATAGGGCAATATCTTAGGTAAAACTAATCTCACCTAACTGTAATTACTTTCCGTATGGGTTTTTATACCACTCTAGCATCATCTTTGTGCTCAGATGAGAGAAAAAGGCACTTCTAGGAAACCAATAATGAATAGTCTTCCTTATGGTGAACCACGCCCTTTTCCCCTTTGCTGTCAACTAACACCGTTTAGACAGCTGGCTCAGATGTACATGTCCCCAACTGGTCAGATAAATTCCTGTGACTACTGTACTCAAACTATTTATACAAAACCAACAAAAACGCCACAAACAGACAATAGTCATTATAAAGAAGTTCTCAACAGAAGCTGACAAGTTAAATATACTGTGCATAAGCTTGCAACTGTTTCCAGCCCTGCCTCAGTACCATTTACACACCTGAAGCTACCAGAAGCCCTCCCTAGAGCAGGGCTACCCAGTGAACCCATGCTCACCACTGTTCCAGGTCCACTTGTGCAGCAGAGGCCTCCTCCCTCTGCTGTGCAAACAAGTGAATTTGGGTACCCGAGGAGGTCCACATACACAAAATAACAGCACGGTATTATGGAGCCTGAAAGACTTCACATATTTATCAAGTTTTGGTTCACATGCTTATAAAAAAAGCATCCTCATTTCTATCACATCAGTACAAATACTCACTCTGATTTTGTAGAGTCACTTGTTTTCAAGTTGAAATGCTGAATATGCAGTTTCAGTATTTTTACAATTTTTGCAGACAAAAAGTAAAGGTTTCTAGTAAAAATGCTGACATTAACTTGCTGCAAGTGCTACCAATATCTTTAAAGTTATACAACTAGAAAAAAATACACATTTGCAAAATCATGTAATAGATCACTGTTGAGAGTATTACTTTTCACAGATAACATAAATGATGGATTTCTTTCCTCAAAGACCAGTAGATATTTCACAGACAATGAATACAGAACATTATACAGGCATTTCATCTAGTCTGCAGTATTAAAACGTTCAAATAATTTAGAAGATGTAACAATGACACCAATGTATAAAACTTTGTCATTGAGACATCCATATATCTTAGTCTAAACATCAAGATTCTCTAGATATCTCAGTTAAAAACCTACATAAGTTTTGCAATATATCATTATTACAGTAAGCCACCAGGGTAAAAAAAAAAAAAGGACAGTGGTTTATGTTACTTCTTGAAATTAATTTAAAAACTTCAATTAATAACACAATTTTCCTGTTAGAAATTTCTTTGGTATTTGCTAAGTGAACTTTTGTGACACTGCAGATTTGGTCCTGACAATAACTAAATAAATGCTGTAAAGTAAATGAGAAAAAAAAATCTGTTTATAGTGTTAAGACTGCCACAATTAAGAACTTGTGAACAGCTGATTTTTCAAAGGAAAGTCTGTTCCTGTGGGAAAGATTGGATTAAATAAACAAGTCCTTTCTCCTATTCAGTTCTCTCCAACACAGGCAAAAACATAGTATCTCTTTGTCTATAACTCACAGAAAAGACAGTTTGTTTCAAAGAAAGAATCCTGAATTTTTCTCACTTGTTTTCAGGCAAAGTTTATCTAGGAACATTTTCGTGAGACTAGCAATTTCAAAAAATAGACAGAAACAAATAAATACTAAGCTACTATCCCAAGCAACACAGTCATCCTCCTCACACTCTCCCTTAAGAATTGTAAGCTACTACTCCTTATCTTTTACAGAGCTGTTGGCTCTTTGTGATTTCTTCCTGATCTCTTCCTGATCTAGAGCTCTCTTTCAGGTACAAATGAGTTTTCAAATTTCCTAGCACTTCTTCAAGAAAAGATCACTCTAACTGATTCTGACTGAAAACTATCTCCCAAAGTCGTGAAGAGCTGAGGGAACTTGCTTTGAGACACAGCCAAGAAACTTTTAGTTCCTATGTTTAAATGCACTATCATCTCTCTCAAACTGATGTCTGACTGTAACAGATCCTTTTTTGCAGTCTGTGCTAACACAACACCTGAGCACATGTTTGTTTTGCTAGGGAATCAGTATTACTTGAATCGGAATCCTTTGTCCTTTGGGAAAAATGAAGGAAAAAAAAAAAAAAAAAAGGATCTGCATCACTTACTACCGAGATATTTCTCCTCCTCAGAGTATCAGGGTTAGATATTTGGATGGGTATCTATCCACTCTACTGAATAGTGAAATTAGCTGATACCTACTGATTTGAGGGATGCTTACAGGAGTTTTATTTTCTCACACATCTGCACTGACTGACTACTGTCACTGTTACCAGTAACTTGATCAACTTTACTGACCAATACGTGACTCTTCACAGGGAAGGATAAATGCTGCTATTCTTTTTCTCTGGGGAGATCACAAAAGTAACATACAGAAAATACTGTCCTACCCCCTCATACAAGCAAGGATAACTTATGTGGTACCATGCTTTGTCAACTATAATCTGATAGCAGAGAATAATCCTGCTGGGATGAAAATGGATGTTTTTACATGCCATGAGCTATGTCTGCATCTTCCTTTTACAATGAAAGAAGTAACATTTGAGTAAGACTATTCAAGCATAAACCATACTGCCATTCAAGAATCAAGGTTGGGTAAGAGCACAGTTGGTGCAGATTATATCAACATACTGTATTAAGTTCGCTGGACATGTACTCTCTCCAGGGTTTTATTTTCCTCTGTCCTATACCTCTGCAGTCATTTTGTGAGAACTGTGTATAAACCAAGAGCAAACAAATCCTTGTTAAAACTGTTGTATTTTACATCCATTTTGCAGTATGAAAGCTGCCTCTGCAAGGTACATGGTAATATACTATAAAGGTTTAGGGGTGTGACTTTACCTGGCTGTCTTCCAGAGTCTCATTCACATTTTAAATTCAGTAGTTGAGGTGCAGCATGGAAGCAGTTTCTCCCAGAAGGGTTACATGCGCAGAGAGAAGCTGGATCTCTCTTCTGTGTCTTGGACTAATCTCTTAAGTGAATGACAGAAGCTAATCACAAAGGCTGACAGACTGGGATACAGTGGGTTTGCAGAGACTTATTTTTTACTGGATAGGTAACTGTTTTGTAGTCAATTCTTTATGGTCAATTTTTTACTGGATAGGTAACTGTTTTGTAGTCAATTCTTTATGGTCATTAAAATCAAATGTTTTATTTCAACATCAAGATAAGTGGTCTTGAACATGAAATGAGAGCAAACAGGCTAACTCTGCCACTCCCCTGTCCTTCAATTCCAGTACCATGGGAAATGCTTAAGGAAGTTAGAGAAGAGACAGTACTCTACTAAGACTTGGGACAGAGTTGTCTTCCCTTATCATAAGAACTCCAGACTAAAGGCTGTCTAACAATGTGGCACCTTAAAAAAAATATGTTTTGGGGTAATTTTAAGCGTATTGTTGCTCCCTGACTGATACTCAAAAGCAAAATAAGAAAAAACACTGCATACTTACTGGCTCATTAGTATGTCATCTGGTCAGAATTAATTTTCTCATGCAATGGGACCACCTTAGTGATCAATTCTCCAAGAGATAGCTGTCCAAAAGCCCTAAGGGTCCCCTGCTGGTGAAATTCAAAAGCATGTTAACCCTGGCTCTGTTTCTGGCCAGGAAGCACTTAACCATCCTAGCTCTATCTGGGAGGAGACAGAGGAAAAGCATTAGTGGGTCTGGTCACAGAAGCATCAAGGAGCTTCAGTGGGGAGTCCTTTGTTCCCAGTCTTGATTTCCTACTCTTTGTATCATATTGATCTACCTGCTACTATCTCTTTTTTCTGTAGATGAGCTTAGGTCATGCTTCCTCACCATAAAGTTTCCAAAACTAGAGTGGGAAAGGCAAGTAAAACCAGACAGCTCATCCGGCCACATATTCCCTCTTCCTCCTGCCCCTTGCCCTCCCCAGGCAACAAACTAGACGCTCTGAACAAAATGAAAGCTGATACGTTTTCTGTAGATGTCTCTGTTCCACCCACCAAGAGTGCATACACACATTCAAAGAGGACAAGGCCAAAGGTTTCACCTGATCTAGAAGCTAGCTCTGGAGAGATTCATCTTAATTAATTACATCCTGCTTTATAAATCCAGCAGACAACATGACACATGTGCTACACTGGTTTCAACAATGCTGGAGAAAAATTAGCTGACAAAGGGGAAAAAATTTGCCTTTTCATCCTTTTTTCCATTTGAAATTAATAGCAAAACGTATACCAGCATACTGTAAAAATGCTGAAGTCAATATAAAAATTTGCACACGTAAGGACCCCATGTATTTGATACATATTTCATAGCATTTTATTTTTAAATAACAAAGATTTTTTGAATGAACCAGTTTACAGGCATTTTTGCTACATCTATGTAAGCTACCTAGGAAGAACAGTATTACCATTTCTATTTTACAAGCACAGAAGCTGAATAAAATAAAAAAGAAAAATCAACTGTTTAACAGATGTTTGAGCTTACAGAGTCTGTACTTCATACCCAGCAGAGTTGACCTGCAACCAAACATGGAATGTTAAAGGTGATATCAGACCAGTTCAGGGTGTTTATATACAGGGTCACCAGCCCGACACCAGCAGGACCAGCAAGGAGGAAAGGGAGGTGTGACTGAAGGACCTTAGAAGTGCCAGGCTATGCACGGCAGCGAGACAGCATCTCTTGGCACCCTAGGCAGCCCCAGACCTTCCCATTTCCAAAGCAGCTGGAAGAGGAATGCAAATGGTGACACACTACGTTTGTACTTACCAAAAGCTAAATGTTACAGATGTTACTTAACAGACTGAAAGTCCTAAAATGAAGGTAACAGGCCCTGACCTCACTATATTAGTCTCAGTACTTCTCCAGTCCTTTAACTTCACACTCTGTTTCAAATGGAGTAAGCCATTCATTGCTTTCTAAATAGGCACAACAGTTAGCCCACAGTCTGTGAAACTTCATTTCAAAAAGGAGAAACAAAATGACAACTCAGGATACTTGAGTTGTCCAGGTGCCATAATCCCTAGATTAAAACCCAAGAATTTGAGAACACAGGTTTACATATTCATGACAAACTACAGTTCTCTAAAAGCAAGGCTGCTATAAAACTCTCTAGGCTATACATGTCCATGGGGTGATAAACGCATTTATGATGCCAAATTAGTTTTCTAATTTACACTGCTGAGCCCCCAGGAAAATCTTGCTCCGGTCATTCAAAATCATTGTGATTCAGCTTTGGCAGATGTTTAGCAAATTAAGTACAACACCTGGTACCTTATTTTGATGTTGAGTTCAGATGAGAGTGGGATATAGCAACCAAAATACACAACTTTGTCAAAGTAGTACCCCTGAACAGTAAGGTAAAAATGAATAGCACATTTAGAGAATGTTGAATACTATTGTCTTTAGTGATGTATTTCTTAATTGCCAACAATAACTCAGAAAGATCCTGAAATAACAGAAGTTTCAGGAGTGGGAATCAAACAATTGAAAAATTACATAAATTTGCAAGTAAGACCTGTCAAGCTTTCTAGCAGAGAGACTTTTAAACTCTACCCTCTAAATTATTTTTGCCAAAAAAGAGAAGTCAAAGAACAGAAGTCTCTGGTCACAAATCCACAGAAAAAGAGACATCAAAGAAATAGGCGATACAGTGCACTTTTTTCTTAGAAGGACAAAGCACATGCTATCTGCCAGAATAATGGCTTATTTCAACAAAACTACTTAGATGATCTATTTGTCAGTGAAAGTAAGGGCTTTTAAAGACCGCTGCAGATTTCATATATAAAAAGGTACATATGGTTTTCCTCATATTGATGTTTTTATACGATGTTGTTGGAAGGAGGTACAAAGAAATCATGGCTGGCTAGGAGTGACAACATTAAGATTATACTTTCATATGTAAAATAAAGGCCACACTGAAAGCAGACCAACAATTTGGAGTATTCTCCTGACAAAATACAACTGTCTTAAATAGTATATAAGTATATACAGTATGCATGAGTTCTCCACCTTGTCTGCTTTAAACGATTCAAGTGACCTGGTCTGAGTCATTCCTCTTCTGAAAAATGCACAGTTGAAAAATGGTTCCTGATAAACAGGGAGGAAAAAACGCTGAACATTAAGTTCTAGTGCTTCACACTGTCATTCATACTAACTACCTTTTTATGAAAGTGGACTTGTCTATACTGAGAATTCAAGAGTCACATTACAGCTCCCTGCATAGAGCGTACCCTTGGAGGTTTGATTTCAAAAGCCAGACATCGCATTGTATATTCCCTGCTGACAAGAAGTCACTCAGAACCTATTACATCACTCTTCAAAGAGTGATAAAGCAAATGCAGGAAAACCCCTGAAGTGATCTGATAAATGATTTTGTTAGTTAGTTTGGCACCAGTGTGTCTGGTATCTAATACTTATGATACACTGCCTACCAAGTACAGGGTATTAAATTCCTGCTATTTTGTCTCAACAAGAAATGTATGCCGTGACACGGGCCTTTGTAGTAAAGTGTGGGAGGAGAGAGAAGTTAGAGGGGAACACAATACATTTCCCAAATATGTAAAGAAATCAGCGAATTGTGTTGGGGTTGTATATTGCTAACAGGCTACCATTAGGAAAAAAAAGGTCACAATTTAGACTACTAATTCCAAACATATCATGTTGCCAGCATTACCTAGTTTTCAAACAAATTTTTTTATTGGACAAACCCCCCAAATCAGGGTTTCAAAAGACCTTTCTCTTCTCTGACAATACATTTCACGTAATCTCTAAGTATATCCAATATCAAGACTATGAGTGAAGAAGGGAAGAAAAGGAAAGACAATAATCTAGAAATTAACCTATTTCACAGAATCATGACAGAGTAATTCAGGCTGGACAGGGTCCTGGGAGGTCTCTAGTCCAGCTTCCTCCTCAAAGCAGGGTCAGCCATGAGATCCCATCAGGCTGCTCAAGGCTTTATTCAGGCAAATCTTTAAAACCTCCAAAGATAGAGTCTGCACAATCTCTCTGGACAACCTGTTCCTTCTCAGTGAAACTTTCCTACCCTCCCAGTAGAAGTATTTGTTTTCTTCACTGTCCCATTTCAATTTAAGGCCGCTAACTTTTATTCTTCCCCTCTGCACCTCAGTACTGACGTAAGCTATCTTTCCTGTAACCTCCTCATAGGGAGAAGTCTGCTGTCAGGTGCCCCTAAAGCCACCTCTCCTCCAGGCTACACAAGCCCCACTCTCTCAGCCCCTCCTCATACAGCAGGCTCCCCATCACAATTGCTCCAGTTTATCCCTGTCTGTGGTGTACTGGAAGGCCCAAAATCAGATGCAGTATTTCACATGTGGTCTAGTGAGTACTAAGGAAAGGGAATAACCACTTGGTGCTGTGCTCCTGTTAAGGCAGCCTAGGATACTTTGCCCTCCAGCTTCAAGGCACACTGCTAGTTTTGCACAGCTTGTCTGTCAAGACCTCCGAGAGATCCTGACAAAAACAGAGGGAAAGAAGGCTCTTGGGACTTAGTGTGTCTGCAGACTTCTCATCTGTGCCCACTGTCACTGAATCACCTGTCCTGTTCAGGAACAGGTCCACATTTTCCTTCTTTTCACTGTGGGTGCAGTGGCAGATAGCCTTGTTGCCCCTGATGACCCTTTCCACTTTCAGCTCCAGCTGAGCTTTGGCTTCCCTAATACAATCACTATGTGCCTGTGCAACATTACTAAATTCCTCCTTTGTAGCCTGCCCCTGCTCCCACCTCCCCAGTGCTGCCCTTTCAAACTGAAGTTCAGTTGTGATCTATCTACTTGTTTCCCTGAATAACAGGTAGTAACGTTTTCACGCCTGGAGGAAGGGACAGGGGAGATGTCAACCTTAAGGACTTGAGAGGTCTCAAGTGAGCTCCATAATTTCATAGTTGTTACAGTCACTCACTACATCACCAAACAGTTTCTCCTTGTTCATGAGGCACAGATCAGAAAGATATTACCCCTAGCTGGTCCATTAGCATTCACGTTAACAAAAAAGTAATTTGAAGTCTACTTCAGTACGAATTTTATAATTCTAAGGTATTAAATATTACATAAATGATGGATTTCGTGAAAAACGCACCTAAGCTGCCTCTAGACTTTATGGTGTCTTTGTATGTGAGTGGTTTTAGCTACTTTGCCCAGTCATATACCTAGGGCTGTAAGAATTCAGATACAAAGGTGCACTTGATAGCAGTAGTCACTGTATCCAGACTTACGGCAGTAATGAGCCTTTCAGTGTCTTGAGATTAGTCCACATATTAGAAAAATAATGTAATGTGAACTTCCAGGCTAAGAAATAGTTTGGTATTGGAGCTTATGACAAAGCATAGGGAAATAAAGACTAAGCTGAAAAATACTATCATCAGTATTTTACTTTTTTTACTTAGTTTATCTAAAGCAAGCAGATGTGTGCAATGAATAAAAATGTCTGCTTTGCAGCATTTCAGTGAGTACTAGAAAAATATACACTTGAGTACACAAGTTAAATATTGGCAGAGGGAATCCTGCATTTGAATATAGGGTAGTTTTGTAGGTCACATTAAACCCAAAGGAACAAACACAAGAAGTGCCCAATTCTTCTTTTTATTAAATAGCACACTTCTGAATATTTCCTTTACAGTTAAAGCATTCTGTAACTAGTTTACTATTAGCAAAAGTCGTCCCCCCGCTCTGGAGAGCATTATTTTTTTGTGTGACAGAGCAACCTTTCTACTCCAGACCAACCTAACTGTCAGGTAGAAGGAGTAACATTGGTCTTTTTTAGTGGTGCCATCCTTGATTTTTTTTTTTTTGGATGAGGCTTCCATTTAATATATTCAGCTGTATCTGATGTAGATGACTGTCTGCTAGGAAGAAGACAGATGACCCCTCTATATTACCCTGTGAGGGAGCTGCATCGATTTTGCAATACCACCTTTTCAATGTTTCAGTTCACAGTCTGGAATTTTTGTCAGTACTGCCACTATTTCTCATTCTCTTTCTGTGAAGAATCCCCATCTATCGTCCCACTGGATGAAAGCCACAACAGCTTTTGCTCATCTACAACAAACACTGTTGTATATGGAGCCTGGTGTCCTATCGAAATATAGCTTATGTAATCATACTGAGCTGAGTACCCGTTCATCCATCAGCTGAGCTCTAATTACTTTCACCTGAAAATATCTCAGAGTTGATACACAGCTATCAGCCTCAAGGATCTTAAGTACTTACAATTTTCTCACTTAACAGAGGACTATATTAAACCCATATTCACTTTAATTTGTTCCCCTTTGGAGAAATTAAGTCCTGTCTGGCTGATTCTCCTTGGAAGCCGGTCAGGGTTATGGTGGATAGGGGGTCAGGGTTTCAGCAGTCTGAGGAGGTAGAAGGGAGGTGTGGGACAGACAATACGAAGCTGTTTGAAAAGAGATTTCATTATTTCTACTGCCTGCAGATGGATGTGTTGAAGTGAGAATACATGCTAACTAGTATAGCTTAATCAACATGATCAAGGTGTACAGTAGCATGTCTCGAGTTGTATCTTCTGGGAAATACCATTCTTGACAAATATAATCAGAAAGCTTCTGTAAGAGAACTCTATGGAAGAACAAATGGAAAGGGGAAGTGATATTTATTTATCATATCTCAAGTTGATTTTTACGTGCTCCATTCTCTCACAGATTCCATTCACTCACACTCTTGCAATCTCAGACTTGGAAGTACCGCAACACGTGTGCCCAAGTGGTTTGGCCAGCATCTCATGTGTGCAACACTGATTTGAATGCCAGCATCCTGTAATATCGTGCTTGTGTAAACAGTTGGGTCACACCTGTTATGACACCATCCTTCGCTTCCAAGTGTTGCTTACTGGTCATTTCTCCTTGTTTGTTTGAAATCTGTTTTTCTCTCATGAGTTAAAAATTTAAAAACTAGTCACTTGGATGATATGCTGCAATCTCCTTGTCATCATCCCGTTGCCAGCAGAAGACACTGTGTTCTGAGTAGTGATATATGTTGTGGTCTTAGAGTGGTCTCAACATAAACCATACGTTCCTCAGTTTTACTGCTAGCAATGGTGTCCTGGGAGCAGTATCCTCAAACTGTGTCCTTTGTTATCAAGACAGGCTGTTCCTACAGTCCTCATCCTGCTCTTTCTTTTGGCGCTTTCAGTCAAGCAGGTACACACAGAAATTCCACTCATACTTCATACATACAATCTTCAAAAGTTTAACTAAATTCCAAGTGTGTGCAATTTTCCTTCCAAGATCACATAACTGTTACAAAGTAATCAAGACTTGTGGCTTTTGAAACCAGTATTTGTTGCATTCATGGTACTTTGAGGGTCTGAATAACACTGTAGGTGTGCAAGGCTTAACTGTGACAAATGGCTTCTTTGTAAAATCCCAGAACAAGAACCCACCTCTCCACTCTCTTCCAGACACTTGTGGAAGAACTTCAAAATCTCTTTCACATAGGACATATACAATAAGATCCGATACCCTAAATGCATCAGTACCTGTGTAAATCGCCCACAGTGCCAAGATGAAAACCCTCCATGCTTACTAGATCTGCAGGTAGCTTTTCTCTGTCTAGAAAAAGTAAAAATCAGTCCTCATATTGTCAGCGTTAATGAAATATGGAACTATCATAACATAACTGATTTCAATTTGGTCTTTACCTTGTACTGGTCGGTACTTGTGATCCTCAGTACACTTGAAAAGACTTCCGATAATGGCTAAGGCACAAAACTTTTCCAGCATTTATATGACACATTGTTTCCATGATTTTTGTCTGGTTTTTAGAATTGCCTCTAGAACTTGCACCTAGACCCTGGAAGGCTGATTAGTTCAATTAAGCTAATAAAGGAAAAAAAATAAAGTGTATCTCAACCTTCACTTGACATTAACAAAAGTGTTTACATGGCACAGTTCCTAGCTTTCCTAGCCAGCAGAGCCTCTGCAACACAACCGATTAATTAAACAGTGCTGAGAAGTTAACACTGAAGGTTACTGATTAATTGTATGTTAGAGCTGTCTAATCAAGTACCCAAGGCAATAAACAAATACAAAGATAAATTACACACTGATTAACACAATTATTTATAGTTTTATTTTTAACTGCTTGCTTGCCACATGGCAAACTTCAACCTGAGTAAACAAGGGAAGAGGGTGATCAGGATCACTCACTGTATTTCCCAGCTGGCTATTACTGCTGTTTTCCCTTGAGGGAAATACATTATTATAAATCCTACTTTGTGCACGGTCATCACATAGGCATATAAGCTGAATGAGCAGTCATACAACATTCATTTATCATGTTTTTTTGATTACTACTGCTTGCTAATATATGTCTCCAAAGGCTTGAATCCAGCATCGCAAACAGCTGCTAGCCTTCATTATGAGAAAGCAAGCAATCTACTCTAAACACTACAGCCTTATAAAAGGACAAGATTCAGACCCCAAGACGATGAACAACATCTTCTCTAATTCACAAGCTCTTCTGTCTAACAACAAATCTCTCATTTCAGGGATCTTCACTTCAATGTTTGAACTTCCAATCCCAAAACTGCAACACTTCCATCTGGTAAGGCTACTTTTATGGCCTTCTCTAAGTCATCACATAATTTATTTCTCCATTTGACAATGTTGGGAGACAAGTAGTAAAATATATCCTCACTCCATGCTACAAAGGAGGAATTTAGAAATGTTTCTTTGTAAACACTGGGGCAAGATTTTTTACCCTTATCATGGTTCAGACAGGTCTTTCG